>NC_133329.1:379795586-380107086 GCF_042186555.1 Aquarana catesbeiana | reverse complement strand
TTCCCTTCCCTTCCTTCCCCCCCCTTTTCCTTCTCCCCCCCCCCCCTTTTCCCCTCCCTTTTCCCTGTTTTATATTTAAAGAGCACTTGATCAAATTCAACACCCCTGTTTTCTCACATACAAAATCCTTAAATACATACCTATATATACACCTTAAACTGTCAAGACAAATGACAGAAGTACTAGAATGAGACTTTTATATGTCCTTTCTCCTCCATGTTGATTTTCCAGTTATCCGAGATCCACCTGGTCTACACCTATTATCAGTTGGTGCTCTTTTTCGAACTCTGTACAGTAGGCCTATCAGGTAGGACACATCTAAAAACTTCTTATCTACCATTGAATATACTCATATTTTTGGCCACTATACATCTATCTATACATTTTCGTAACTTACAGGACCCGCATTTGGCCTCAGTGTGATTCCAGATCCAAAATAGTTGTATGCCCTCGATTGATGGGCCCTTCTTCCTATCATAAGGAAGTAAAACCACCCTATATATCCATACCCAGCTACTTCCATCTTGACAGAGGTTATATGAATACTTTGGGCACACTAAACAAAGTCTTACACACCACGATTGGAAGACGCGCTTGATGGGCAGTATGTGTCAGCACCGTTGTTTTTAAACCTTTCTGGAATGCGCAGCCAATATTTATATATACCAATGTAAGTGTAAACGAAATGAATATAATATTGCACATATATGTCTATGGCTTGATTGATATATACATATATTTATTATGTCTATGTTGTATATACTATTTCCTATTTAGAAATCTTTGTTAAAGCTTACAACCACCCCTGAAGAAGGAGGCTAAAACAACTCCGAAACGCGCCGGGTGCAAGCGTATTGGTATCAATAGCTATAAATATATGAAACCGCATTCCTTTTTATTTATGTCATTTGTTTGATGTCTCTATGAGATCTTTTTGTAATTAATAAATTGTTGTCTACTTAAAATACTCTCCTACACATTTTTTTATATGTGCCTTTAAAGTCCACTAGGGGAATTATCTCTGTTTAATCAGGTAGGTATAAGGGGAGGCTGGGGGACCCGGGACACAGAAGGTTTTTTACCTTGATGCAGAAAATGTGTTTGGTTAAAACATCTTAAGGCTTTAGAACCACTCTAAGGTATGTAATAAAAACAGTTTTTAATTAAAATAAGCATTTTGATGAGGGAAGAAGGTAGGAATTAGGGAAAGTAAACATAAACAGAGTAAACTTTAGCTTAAGGTATCTTTATAATGGTGATTGTAGTTGGTTACCACAGAGTAGTATGTTTTGCATGGCTACATTGGTTACAAAAGTAGCATTTAAGCATCAATCCAATCATTGAAGTGCACCATTATACTCATGCCACTACTTTAACTGTCAAAGGTCAATGCCATCATCTATGCATCAATTAATAAGCTTGATTAGAAAAGTACTTGCTCTTAATGTCACTGCTTTAAAGTGGTTGTTAACCCACCAATCTATCTTTACATAATCCTCTCTGTTTTTTAATGTGATGGCCCCCTGTGACTGTGCTTTTTAAAAAATAATGCTGTATTTACCTTGTTTACAGAGCGCTGATCTGCGCTCATTGACCCGCCGTCTATCTACTCTCTTGGCCCGACAGAGGGCGGGGCCGGGGATTCCCATCAGTCAGGAGAGGAGGAGGGGAAAGGCGGCCCCGCCCGCTTCATCTGTCAGGCCAAGAGAGGAGAGAGAGGCGGCTCAGTGAGCGCAGACCAGCGCTCTGTAGACAAGATGTATACAGCATTATTTTTTATAAAGCACAGTCACATGGGGACATTACATTAAAAAACAGAGAATTATATTAAAAAGAAACAGTATTTGAGCAGCAGGACAGGAGGGGGCGGCGTGGACAGAGCTGACAGGCATAAAGCGGAGGGGGGGAGAGGATGGAGAGGACATTGGAGACACAGAGGAGAGCTGCAGATGATGGAGGCATGTACGCTGACAAAGAGGTCAGCGTACAGGGGGGAAGGTAGAAGCTAGCAGGATCAGCCAGGTATTACAGGTGATACAGGGGGCCAAATGACACAGCACTGTGCTGGATAACATGCTTTAAAGGAGCAGGATTTTTTTTTTATCCGTTTTTGGGTTCACAAACGTTTTAAGCAAAGACACAGCAAACTGACCACACTGTAGTAATACCAATTTTGGAAACATTCCAGAAGTTGGACATCACACTGTGACCGAATGAGTTGGACATTACACTGTGACCGAATGAACTGGACATCACACTGTGACCAAATGAGTTGGACATCACACTGTGAACGAATGAGCTGGACATCACACTGTTGCTCACTGAAGGAGTATTTGTGTCCAGCTAGGGTACCAGGCTAGATTGGTCATCATTGTGCTAGCTACTTCTTTTGCTAGGAACAAAATATAAGCTTGTAGATTGAAACATGACCTAAGACACTAATGGCCTTTCACTCTCCTATACTGCAGCAAATACAAAATGTTAAAGCACTTAAAAAAACTCAATGACCATTTTGTGTGGTTGCTTACCCCTATGATTAGGCCCCAGTGGGTGGGATGAAACATGTCAAGCGGCATGGCCCGAGGAGTGGCATTGACTGAGGCTTTCACATGTATACAGTACATCCATACTAGAATCGGCTACGGCAAGTGGCGGTTTCAAGCTAAAATGTTCATTGCTCACTGGATGAGTTTTTCTTATGCTGGCATCCCTACTATCCTGAGTGCCAATGTGGCTCTACACCTCAGCCTGGAGCAGCAGCACCTAGTACTTATGGCCTTATTATAAGTTCCCCACATTCTGTCTTTGAACTTTGTACTTAAGGATTAAATATAACCCTTGCACCACAGGAAGGGAGGTTGCATAGCACCCAGTCACCTAGCAGGAGGCTGCAGTCCAGGTCTTTGAAAAGTCTTCCTTGATCTGCTTGCAGTTATGCCCTCTGGACAACTGCATGGGTTGTCAAAGCTATACTTAGAATAATGGGAAAATCAGCTATGCCAAGCCGCTATACGAAGGGCCAGGCCCTTTTTCCTCTACAGCATCTAGTGGGCAAAGCAGGAGAGCTCCTGATGCTGGAGCACAAAGTAATACAGTTGCAGGGCAGTAGAAGTATTTGACATGCCATTGGAAGAACCTTTTTCATTGGATGGCATCTGCAAATAGTTTTTCTGCAGACACTAGAAAATTACCTCTTCAGATGTGGTGGAAGGGTTCAGTGTGCAATATTCAGGTTACCACACTGTATATCACTGTCCTTTTCTCAGTTACAATTGCAATGATACAAAATTTGGAACATCTTTGCAACCATCAATCTTCTCTTCTTGGACCTTGTCCTTGACTGCAAGCCTCAGTAAAGATTATTATACGAGTGCAAGCTTTTGTGCCTTTGTTTCTCTACTATATTATAGCCGACATGCAGCTGAAATGTGAACAGTTTATTTTTGAATAGTTAGGTGTATGATAATTGGGTTGCTGAGAGCGTGTGGCAGAGTAGAGAATCCCAGGCCTGCGGGAATCACAAGTTTGGGATTAGGCATTTCCTGAAGGGGGGATTATACCCATTGGCTGGTCTGCTGTTCTCAACCGTTGGCAGGTTAAAAACATAAAATAAAAGCCTTCATTAGGTAGGTTGCTATCACTTTTATTTTTATTCCCATGATAGAGTTGAGCACTGTCCGCGATACTTTTTTTTTTTTACAGTTACATTTTCAGGACAGACTTTTGGAGTCTGCCACCTTCTTCTAAGGTCCAAGCACCAACGACATACAAAGGTTTTAGAAAAATGTTAAAGAGAAGCTACAAAAAAATTCTTCTTCCAGAAGAATTTTAAATGAACACATTAGTTCTTCTTAATTATCGCTCTTTCTACATTGGGTATTGTTATTAATACTAATTGTATTTCAAATATTTCAATCCCTACCCGAACTGGTACTCTCGAACGGCTGGCGGCGGCCATGTCAGCTCCTGGCATCTGTATTATGTGCAGCTGGCTACCCAGCATGCACATCTCGATCTGGTGCATGCATGGTAACAACACTGTGCAGGGCAGCGGAGGATGCCTGTTGACTCCAATATCCCAGGAGTCAACGGGAAACCAGAGATGACATACAGTACATCACTGTGGCAACGAGGACCTGGAAGTGGCGGGAATTTTAAATATAAAAAGTGGTGGATGGGGTTTGTCCTGACTATGTATATTGTTGGATACTAATGCCCTGTACACACGGTCGGACATTGATCGGACATTCCGACAACAAAATCCATGGATTTTTTCCGACGGATGTTGGCTCAAACTTGTCTTGCATACACACGGTCACACAAAGTTGTCGGAAAATCCGATCGTTCTAAACGCGGTGACGTAAAACACGTACGTCGAGACTATAAACGGCGCAGTAGCCAATAGCTTTCGTCTCTTAATTTATTCTGAGCATGCGTGGCACTTTTTTTATATTTACTTTTATAGCAAGCTCTCAAACTTTGTGTGTCGGAAATTCCGATGGAAAATGTGTGATGGAGCCCAGACAAGGTTGGAATTTCTGACAACAAGGTCCTATGACACATTTTCCATCTGAAAATCCGACCGTGTGTACAGGGCATTAGAGTACCTTAGGAACAATTGCCAGGAATGTGAAAAGTACAAACTTTTACTGCAAAATATCCAAGTTTTTGTGTGCCTGTATGATTCCCAGCTCAGACGACAGCAATACATTGCAGGTGATTAACAGAAAGAATTATCTTCTCTTTCCCCCTCTGAGAATATTACTAATGAATCAGTAACAGCTGCTGGAGGTATTGTGTTATCAATTCACTACAATAAGCAACGACAGACATTCAAATTACAAAAATTAGAAGTGAGTTATGGCGAAAAAAGCCCCTAGTGGTATGCTGTAATCATGAGCAATGGAGCCTTTCCGGATGACTTTGCTTGCATTAGTGATGTGGTTGTCAATAAAAAAGTAATCATCGAGTGGTGGTAAAGGGAATTTATGGGGGGAACTTGAATTTTTAATTTTTTTTACTTCAATTGTTAAAGGCTCAAGTGCTGAATGTCTAATTTCTGGAAATCGTTGTGTCAATTTGAGAGGGACAATGTATGATGAGAGTAAAGCTGTCTACAAAGGGCAGGCAATTTTTCTTATTATAGATCTTTCTACAGGAGCACGTTAGGCCTTTGGAGGAAGGAGGAGGATGAACTGAGTGCTCTGGCTGTCTCAAGGAACACAATAGTGATAAGGCAGGAAAATCCATCTCTGCCAATCAACTGTCCTCTGGTCAGACTTGGCCAAGGAGCATCAGCCAGTGTTGTGGATGAGTTTACACTTGAAAAGTCCACTAGTTTATGTAAGCAGCTTTAGTGATGCTCAACAGTGACAATCAGTATTATCAAAGGGACCCTGTGCAAGGATTTTTTATTTTATTTTTAGGCTCCCTATTCAACTAATGGCCAAGTTAATCTCTTGTGTCCCAGTCTACCCACACCCATGTAACCCACATCTATTATAAATGGACCCCTAAGTCCCAGAGGACCCTCCATTGTCTGAACCATGCTGCTTCATAGTCTGCACAAATGGTATATCTGTCCCTGTAGATACCCAAGTATGATGAAACAGATATAACAACATGGGCTCTCAGCATCCGAGCATAGAACGAAGCTTGAGACTTTGCAGTGTGGTGTCAACCCAGTAAGAGCTAATGTACAGAATAGTTAGGAGAAGATAAATGTTCATAGGGTGTATCTGCATGAAGCAGACCTCATGTAGCCTGCTGTTCTTGGTCACTAGCCAGGGAGAGGCAGGGAAGGACTCAAGAAGACACTTAGAGTGGTGCTTCCAGGGAGTTGAAGCAGACTCTAGCAGAAATTGAAGGACAGAGAAGGCGCTTTTAAATGCAGTATAGCAACAGTTTATTATGACACAGGAGAACTTACAAGCAATAGCAGAAAACAGGCTCATAAGATCATAGCTTCCATATTTCTCTGTGTAGAACAGCTGACCAGCAGCCGTGGAGATGGTGCAGCACACAGGCAAGATGGCCGCTGCACTTCCGTGGCGGTGTGGAACGCGTGGCCGGATGTGACGTCATGAAGGGGCGGTAACACATTTCAAAGCATGCTCAGAAGCTCCTCTGTCAGACTCTGACAAAGGAGCTTGTGAGCATGCTCCAATACGTAGACGCGGAGGTGCTTCAGCCATCTTGCCCGTGCGTTCCACCTTCTCCACGGCTGCTGGTCGGCTGTGCTACACGGAGAAACTGTCACAAGATGCCTATCTGGAAGCTATGATTTTATGAGCCTGTTTTCTACTATTGCTTGTAAGTTCTCCTTTGTGTGTCAAAATAAACAGTTGCTATACTGCAAACTGCTATACTGCACTTAGAAGCACCTTTTCTGTCCTTCACAGAATAGTTAGAGGTTAATATTTGGAATGTGACATTTCATGTCTGCCCAGAGCTCCATCTGATTAGCACCTAATTAGTGAGGTAAGACCCTCACTACTTTGCTTTTGTTTTATAATGTCTGGGGTGGGGGCCGAATCACTGCACCATGGGCCTGTGGATTGTACTTGGCCCCTGGGCCAAAAGTTGCCAGTCAGCCTTGCTCAGACTCCATCATCAAATATCCCAATCAAATATCAGAAATATGATTTTGATAGATGTCAGTTAAAGTCAAACTGAAATACAGTGCTTAGCATAAATGAGTACACCCCAACAGATTTGTCAGAAAGCCTTTACTTTCCTTTCAGAATCAACATTTTCTATGGGACACTATACTACAAAATATTCCCACAAATGTGGGCCATTGATTGCAACCGAGATTTGTTAATTTGCACACACAAAGTATTTTTCCTAACAAATTTATTCAAGACCATGTTGTAAAAATGAATACACCCCAATGAAAGTCTTAGGAGCAATGCTGAATTTTAGACAACAAAATCGTAATTAACAGGAATTCAACTACAGGTGAGTCTAATTATTCATTACAGGTGTCCAGCAGGCCATTGATTATAAACGAAAACCCCTTCCCATTTCATGCTGCCAACAATGGCACCACATGGAAGAGAAATGGCCTGAGAAAGAAAATTATTTCTTTACACAAGAAAGGTGAAGGCTACAAGAAGATCAGCAAAGCTTTACTTATCAGTCAGAATACTGTAGCAAAAGTGATGCAAAAATGTATCAAAGATGGAACTGCAACCATCTCACAGAGACGTCCAGGCCATCCATGGAAGTTAACACCTCGACAGGAGTGTCTTCTGATGAGAAGGGTTGAAGAAAATCGCCATGCAAATTCACTGCCGTTAGCTAAAGAAGTAGAAACCCAAACTGGGGTGATTGTTTCCAGTGACACAATACGGGATACACTGCAGAGGAATGACATACATGTGTGTCGTCCACGAAGGAAGCCTCTCCTAAAGCCCATGCACAAAAAAGCCCACCTAGAATTTGCCAGGGCCCATGCTTAAAAAGAAGACTACTGAGACTCTGTACTCTGGAGTGATGAGACCAAGATAAATTTTTTTGGAACTGATGGTGTCGCAACCATACGTTGCGACACCATACAGGTGTTCAAAACTGTATGGTATCGCAAAGATGAGGAGTACAAAGAAAAATGCATGGTGCCTACAATGAAACATGGTGGTGACAGTGTCCTTCTGTAAGGCTGCATGAATGCTGCTGGTGTCGGAGAGCTGCATTTCATTGATCGTATCATGAATTCACAGATGTACTGTCGTATATTGAAAGAGAAGATGCTACCATCGCTCCGTGCCCTTGGTCGTCATGCCTTTTTCCAACATGACAATGATCCAAAACACACATCTACGGCTACTGTTGCATTTCTGAAGAAGAACAGGGTGAAAGTGATTCAGTGGTCAAGTAGGTCTCCTGATCTGAACCCAATCGAACACCAATGGGGAAATTCTGAAGGGACAAGTTGAGCATCACTCTCCACCCAGCGTCCAGGCTCTAAAAGAGGTAATTCGTGAATATTGAAAAAAGATAGATGTTGCAATATTCCGCCAACTTGTTCATTCCATGCCTAGAAGACTTGGTGCTGTCCTTACAAATCATGGAGGTCATACACAATACAAGATTTAGTCGTTTTTGTTGTGTATTCATTTTTGCATCAACTAATTTGAGTAAAACTGAAGACTTTGTAATCTAAGTTTTATTATTAACCTTACTTTCATGTAGTGAGCTTAACAAATGTTCTATAAAACTCAGTTTTGTCAAAAATTTGGAAACTGTTTTTGAGTTCATTAGGATATTGATTAAAATCTTACTTTTCAAAAGGGGTGTACTCATTTATACTGAACACTGTATGTATAGTGTTTGTTGGAAAAGGAAGGAAAATGGACATTTCATTCATTCTATAGTCATGACTATCTTCGACAGGAATTTTTTTTTTCTCTTAAAAATCTTGTTAAAACTTATGTGCAACTTTATGGGAGGTGTTATGTTCCGACTTCAGTTAACACTTTTCTTGCAGGGCCCTGAACACGGGCGATACATTCTTTATGTAGATAACAGAAGTAATGCTTTATGAAAGCTCTTGGGGACCCCCGTAATGAAATAACACATGCTGGTTCTTTTTAATAAAACTAAAACAATAGATTACTTTTGAAATCAGTTTGATAATGTGCCAAGATTAATTAGTGGGCAGCCTGCTTGTGTTGCAGCACACCACAAAGCATGTGCTGTGCATTCTGGTGTGCTTTGTTAAAAAAAAAAAAGGGGCTTTCACACAAGTTTCCCACAACTTTCATCCAGAATTTATACATTTTCCAATTGAATCCAATTAGAAAAATTAATCTTAAATCGTGGATTAAAGTTGTGTGAATTGTGGGTGAAACGTTTATAAATAGACCCCGTAGTGTGAATGTGCCCTAAGGTTTTGGGAAATACGTAGGTGCAAAGATTTTCATAGAAAAGATGCTGTTTATTATCACTTGTGGTTTTGTAGAAATTTTCACACTGTAGCATGTATATATTTATTTGCAGTGTCCTATTTTGTGTAATTTTCTTATATTGCTCTATTATCCGGTTATAGATTTTAATCTTTTTGGTGAAAAAGATATTTTGTATACTCAGTATGGGAAGTATTTGTGTTAAATATGATACAAATTATATATAAAAAAAAAAAATATATATATATATATACACACACACTATACTACCATAAGTATTGGGATGCCTGCCTTTCCACGCACATGAACTTTAATGGTACCCCAGTCTTTGTCTGTAGGGTTCAATATTGAGTTGGCCCACCTTTTGCAGGTATAACAGCTTCAACTCTTCTGGGAAGACTGTCCACAAGGTTTAGGAGTGTGTCTATGGGAATGTTTGACCATTCTTCCAAATGCGCATTTGTGAGGTCAGGCACTGATGTTGGACAAGAAGGCCTGGCTCGCAGTCTCCACTTTAATTCATCCCAAAGGTGTTCTATGGGGTTGAGATCGGAACTCTGTGCAGGCCAGTCACGTTCCTCCACCCCAAACTCCATAAATACACCGTTACAGATCTCTATATATATCTATATATATATAGAGATCTATATATATATATATAGAGATCTATATATATATATATATATCTATATATATATATATATATATAGAGATCTATATATATATAGATCTCTATATATATAGATATATATATATATATATAGCTATAGATATATACATTTATAGATCTATATATATAGATATAGATATATACAGTATATATATATATATATATATATATATATATATACATATATATTATATATGTGTGTGTGTGTATTGTATACACATCCTATTTAAGACCTTCTTTCTCATCCTTTGTTTGTACTTATTTTTTGAGCCAGAATATTGGTTGTGTATTATACTTATTGATGATTTTGTGATTTCGAGTACATTGATCCTGCAAGGGGGCCATCACTAACATTCATTTTCTCTCTTTTTTAATAGGATTCCATGGTCAACAGAAAACTGGTCATACACTACTAGAATTTTGTTTGAAACGTTTCATTTTAAAAAGCGTTCATTTGATTTTCTAATTGTTAGTGGGGTAAAAACAACATTAGTTTTTGCACACAGTGAGAAAATCCAAAGGAGCAGGATGGAAATTTTTTCTCGATTTAACGAATATCTAACAGTGTATGTGAGTTTTGTTCCAAAAAGTTACATTCTTTCCAAAATCAAATGTTAAAACATAAACAAAATTTTTGAACAAGAGTTATCAAGTCATCAAATGGACTCATTCTCATACATATTATCATATATACTGGTGTATGGCCAGTTTAACACAGGATGTCAACAGCACTATTTTTTTTAATAATAAAGCACATTTGTAGTTGTTGCCTTTTAGACATTTTGGGGGTTGGTTTACTAAAACTGGAGAATGCAAAATCTGGTGCAGTTCTGTATAGAAACCAATCAGCTTTCAGGTTTTATTGTTAGCTGAAGTTAGAAGCTGATTGGCTACCATGCACAGCTTCACCAGATTTTGCACTCTACAGCTTTAGTAAATCAACCCCATAGACTCTGAATGAAACCTTAGAGGAGTTGTAAAGAAGAAGCAGGTAAGAGGGGATGGAGTCAATATGTATATGTACTGTGTGTAAACAGGTTTTTTTTTAACATAAGAACCTGCAAGACGTGTGAAAGGACCCTAAATTCCATCAGCTGGAAGGATATATCAATATACAATATTGATATTTTATATATATATATATATGTTTTTATTCTGCAATTAATTACTGTCTATGATCCTGATCATAATAAATAAAGAAAACATGTACAACACAACTAGTCAGAACTAATATTTGAACTAAAATAATATCTAAGATAATGTCTATACAGTAGCAGTAGTACCTTGGATTACGAGCATAATCTGTTCCAGAAGAATGCTTGTAATCCAAAGCACGTATATCAAAGCGAGTTTCCCCCTAGTAATCAATGGAAACTCAGATAATCTGTTCCTTAGCCACTGCTTGTCTATGCAGTACCGCATATGGCCAGAGGCGGGGCAGGCGCCGGAGACAATCGGAAACGCTCAGAGAAGCTTGGAGACCACTAAGAGATGCTCTGAGACACTCGGGTTTCCAAGTGTTTCCCAGTGTCTCCGAGCGGCTCTAAATCGGCTCCGAGCGCAACTGGCGCCCCCGCATCTCTGGCCAAATGCGGTACTAAACACCCCAGAGGCTTGAATCCTGCTTGTCTTGTGAGACAACCCTCACAAACCAACTCAGGAAAAAAAAATAAGCTTGCATTGCGAAACGCGCGTAAATCGCATAACTCGCAATCCGAAGTTTTACTGTATTTACTTATGTTAATAGCATGATGTTTTACAATGGTAATGAAGTCTATTTTATAGAGTGGTGGCAGTGCAGTGCTGCAGGGCTGCATTTGGCATGTAAGTCAGCCATAATGTGCTAATCTGCAACGTATACTAGTACATTATGGTATAACAGTACAGGGGGGCCATTTAAAAAAACTATTGGGGGCGTTTACTACCACTTTAAAATAAAGTTTGAGTATGATCAGCTACAATGTTTAGACCTTCACTAATAAATATATGATGACAGTCCATAAATAGGTCTTGAAAATCAGACTTCTATTCACTAGCTAAATTGGTCCTGATGATTATATAATACAAGTACAAGAACATTATCCTGTATCCATACACAGTGAATCATTTCCTTTTAATTAAGCCTTATTCATGACAAATTGTAGGGTTATGGAACCAGAAAATCATGTTTTGGCCTAAAAATACCAGACATGGTTCCTTTAAAATAATTCTTGGCCAATAAATAATGTCAAATAATGAGGTTAAATGGAGTATCTCCGTTTTAAGACGCCAATGAAAGAGTGAATATGGTACTATTTTGTAGACACAAGTTACAAAAAAAAATGTCCCCCACGCCTCAACTTTACCCTCCTCACTTAAATTTATAATAAAAATAAATGTATTAAATTACCTATATGCTTACCTAAATCTCTGGTCACGTGTCACCAAGAAGGGTGATCCCTTGAGTAGCAACGTCCTCTCCCAAGGACTTGACCACTTCCTAGCAGCTGTAAATTAGCAGGGTCCTCACACGGTCAGGCCTAAGCACAATGTAAAGGCTTGATTCGCCTTTTCACAAAATAATGAAAATGTGAAATAACTCCGTTTCCTCCCCTGTCCCTGCTGAACTTTCCTGCATCCTGGAAGATAGAGGACTTCAAAGAGCTTATCATTGGTCAGTGAGGTCACATAGCCGCTTAGATGAATAGTCGTTTGCAATTGCCAGAATTATGATGCTGTGCAGCCCTTGGGGCTTTGTAGTGGAGTTTTCACCTGACTGGACCATTATACCAGCTGGCATGGGTGGCTGGAGATGATCATCACTGCAGGTAAGTGCAGTGGGGTCCGTTACGGGTGAAGAGGTTTTGTGCGCTATTGAGGTATCTTTTGTGAAAAGGTGAGTTTCATCTTTAGATGAATTTAGTCTTTTCCCGCTTCCCATCCAGTGGCATACAGCTACGCCGCTGGATAAGAAGGGTGATATCTCGGTCATCGCTGCAGCTGCAATATATCGTTTTTTCAGCGGGTGATTCCCTTCAAAATGAAAGTAATCCTAGCCGCTATGGAGCGGCTGGATTACAGGTGGCGGACAGGGATCCCACCTTCTTCCTGCTGCCAACTTTACTGGGCTCTCCCTAGCGATCGGGAGCCTGATATGGATGTGAGCAACAGCATCCAGTTCCTGGGACACAGTAAGAGGAACTGATGTTGTTCCTCCCACTGTGTGATGTCAGAAACTGGAAGCAATGAGGATTTTGTCACTTCTGGTTTTGGTTCTTAGTTTACCTGGCGAGTGCTGGCCAGAGAAGCAACTGATCAGACTGATCTGTGTCTGATGGGCTGCAGATTCATAAAGAGGACCTGTCAAGGTCCAAGCTATCGCAAGGGATGTTATTCATCTCTTATGATAGCAATAAAGTTGAATAGAAAAAAAAAACAATTAAAGTGTTACTAAACCCACAACAGTAAAATCAGTCTGTATATACAGTAAAGCATGCTTGTTATACTCACTGTGGAACCTAAGGGGTTAATCTTGTGCATTGTGTAAAAAGGCTGTTTGATCCTGTCGTCTCTGATACTCCCCTTCTTCCACTGTTCCCAATCCATCTCCTGATAGAACAGAGCCTTAGGGGTACTCTGTACATGCTCAGTTTGGTGTGTATTGCTAGAAAGTTTTTTTTCTTCTTGGAACGGTGCATGTGATCAGCACAGGACCAATCAGCACTGTTCAGACAGAGGGTTAGGGGTCCTGCAGCCTCATAGGACAGTCAGAGTAGAATGAAAAATCCTCCTACAAGCTTTAATCAGACACTGATAGAAGTCAGAAGAGAGCTGGACACACGGCCCGGTCATCACACAGCCTCTCCTCACCCTGCAGCAGCTTCATCAAGGCCTTCAGCCACTCCACAAGTCAGCCAGCAGCTGGACCCATTCTCTTGCCAGTCACAGGATGAGATGACACCGCCACATAGAGGTGAGTACCCTCAGTTTTCCCCTGCCTCTGCTTATCATGGGGAAGGCCCAGGTTATGCAGGGTCCCCTGCCTCATCTATGGACAGACACATGGCGGACTTAGCAGAAATAGCTTTGAGCCAGTCCAGTTCAGGATCATTCCCAACCCCCACTATCTACTCCTTATCCTGGAGATGCAGCACTACTGGCTTGCTTCTCTGCACTGCTCCAGCAAGAGTTATCTAAAGCTTGTACAATAATAACAGCAGAAATAAAGGGTGACTTTCACAGTATAGGGGAGAGACTAGACATGACTGAACCTAAGATGGATGGCACGGTGGGAAGGGTTAATCAGAACACCACACTGATTTCTTCCTTACAAGAAAAACTTGACCAAGCTAATGCAAAAATAAAAGATCTAGAAAACAGATCCAGGCGATACAACTTTAGCTTTGCCGGAGTCAGTCACTGATCTGGAAGACGCGGTACATGTCCTGATGCAGGACTTGATCCCTGAAATTTCTCCTGACCATGTGGAGATTTACAGGGTGCATCGTGCCTTAACGGCTCCAAGACTGGATGGCCTTCCTAGAGATGTAATAGTAAAACCTCACTTTTTCAGGATCAAGGAAAAAATCATGTCTGAGGCCAGGATCAAGGGAGATATTACCTTATTAGGTCATACTATCCAAATATTTGCAGATATCTCTGAACTGACCATCCAGAAGAGACGATCACTGAAACCACTGCTTACGCACCCAATCAATCAGCACATAAAATACCACTGGTCTTTTCCCTTTCGCCTATCGTTTACCCACAAGGGCAAGGCGCATTCTTTCGATGATAGAGAAGAAATCCTACTAGACATTGGATTGATCATCCGAGATTCATCTTCTCTCTCCTCTCAACAAGCTAGGGATCGGCCGATCTCGCCCATATGGTCCCAACAAGGCCGCTCTTCATCCAAGAGACCCTCTCCAGCTGCGGGAGCATGCGAATGATCCTGATTTGATGCCTGATTTTTTTGACCCAGAGTCAGCATTTTGCTGATGAAACCCAGACTTGAAGGAAGTTTGCGAAAACCCCTTACAGTTGTTAGGAATCTAATTCTTGTTTTGCTTCTTCATGTTTTTTTACAGTCGCACAATGTTTGTTCTGTTGCTAACTTACGATATGGACATTTTTGCCTCGCTTTTGGGCAGGGAAGCGCAAGCTCTATAATTAGTGTTGAGGGTTCGGGTCACTTTGGCCCGGGGCATGGCTGCCCAATTTATCCTTTCAGCCGGTATGGACAAACATCTGTTTAATTTTGTATCCCGGATTCTCCCATTCCCCTCACAGCTATATGAATGGAAAGGTACCGGGGCAAAAACGCATGCCACTTTTCGGTGAGCTTGTCCCTCTTTGTCAGAGAGTGACAACTTCACGATACACTATGGGAACCTTGATTTCCCAGAGGCTATTGTTTTATGTTATGTTATACACAACTATGATTTTAACTCTTATGCCCCGTACACACGATCGGACATTGATCGGACATTCCGGCAACAAAATCCATGGATTTTTTCTGACGGATGTTGGCTCAAACTTGTTTTGCATACACACGGTCACACAAAGTTGTCGGAAAATCCGATCGTTCTGAACGCGGTGACGTAAAACATGTACATCGGGACTATAAACAGGGCACTAGCCAATAGCTTTCGTCTCTTAATTTATTCTGAGCATGCGTGGCACTTTGTGCGTCGGATTTGTGTACACATGATCGGAATTTCCGACAACGGATTTTGTCGGAAAATTTTATAGCAAGCTCTCAAACTTTGTGTGTCGGAAATTCCAATGGAAAATGTGTGATGGAGCCCACACACAGTCGGAATTTCCGACAACAAGGTCCTATCACACATTTTCCGTCGGAAAATCCGACCGTGTGTACGGGGCATAACTCACTACTTTTTCCCCACTTTCTTTCTGCCTCTTTACTCTTTACTGTACCCTTCTCCTCACATCCAGAGGTTCCCCCTTGGAGTGATGGAATCTTGGATGTAAAGATGGAAAACTATAACAGGCAAGTACAGTCTATTGAACCATTATGCTGAGCACTCAGTAAAACAAATTTATAACCCACAATGTACAGGGCATTAACTCCCCAACTAAAAGGACAATGGCCTTCCAACAATACCATAAATGGGGAGCAGATATTGTGCTCTTACAGGAAACACATTTTTCCCGCGCCTCGGCACCTAAATACCTGAATGCCCGCTTTCCCAGGTGCTACTTATCCAATGGTCCAGAGAAAAAAAGGGGAGTTGCGATTTGCCCCTTTACCCCAGACATGGTAATTAAAGGTGAAAAAGGGAGATACATTATGGTGGCCGGGAAAATTAATGAACAAGTTATCACCCTAGTTTCTTACTATGCTCCTAATGTGGGACAGGTTAAGTTCTTTGAGATGATGTTAGCGACATTGATACCATAAGCTACGGGTCAGATTATAATAGGAGGAGACAGTAGCGTGCCCCTGGATCAAGCCCTAGACCCACACAAACCAGTTTTGAAACATGTTCCGAAGCAGGGTTGTAAATTGGCTTGGTTGTTACACTCATACTACCTTATAGATACCTGGAGAGACTTCCACCCAACAGCCAGGGATTACACACATTATTCCCAAGTACATAAAACGTATTCCCAAATTGATCATGTGTTTACTCTATCGCCAATGCTCCCCTCAATCAAATCGGCTAAAATACTGATTGCATAATGGTCACTCGCTGGTACAAATCTCCCTATCAGATTTGGGGATTAAACAAAAACCCACTGTGTGGCGCCTTAATGCATGCTTGTTTAATGAACACATTGTCTTTAACGAAATAGAAACGGCCAATCACCAATATTTTACCGAAAATCGAGTCACATATACTTCCCAAAGTATTAATTGGACAGCGCACAAAGCCACAATCCGCGGCATCTAGGACCAAACCTATACACACACAAGCAATACAACAACAAGAAAACAATCTACGGGCAATTTGACGCAAACAAAAGAACAATCCCAGTTAGACCTGAGGCACAAAATTGATGCAGCACGCACGGCGCTAAATCTTAGCCTTACCACTAAAGCAGAGAAGTACCTTCGCTGTTTCCAGGCATAGATTTTATACGATGGTAGACAAACCGACCACCCTGCTAGCTAGGAAACTTACCCCTTGTCCTTACAATCCTGCCCTCCCAAAAGCTACGCTTACGAGATGGCAAAGTGACTCAAAATCCACATGGTTCAAGAATTTTGTGAGTTTTACTCTAAATGATATGCTTCACTGACTGCCTTCCCTGCAGCTTTAGCTGATACATTTTTTAGAGATATTCCTCTACCCAAGGTGGCAAAAGATCACATAGAGCTGATGGAGGGCGATTTCACATAGAGGGAAATTAAAGCAGCTATCAAGAGCCTGCATCCCTCAAAGGCACCTGGCCCCGATGGATTTTTGGGTCACTATTATAGGAAGTATTCTGAATTGCTAACACCTTACCTCTACTCTTTTTTTAATGATTTGAAGAAAGGCTCTGCTTTGACCACATATGAAAATGCAGCCTTTATCCATGTCATTCCTAAACAGGGGAAGGATCATGGGGACTGTGCTAACTACTGTCCAATCTCACTTATTAATGTAGATCTCAAACTGATGACTAAAGTCTTAGCAAATCTAATGAATTCTTACCTGGCTAGGTATGTCCATGCGGACCAGGTGGGGTTTGTGCCTAACCTCCAGGTTCCCGATCAGACCCGACGACTAATAGATCTCATATCAGTGGTACAGTCTAACTGGGACAATTATGGACCCAGGAAGGGTATGATGTTGTCCTTAGACCTTTGTAAGGCTTTTGTCTCCTTATCATGGGATCTGTTTTATGTATTTAAAGGTTACAGATTTGGCCCAAAGTTGACGGTTTTGTGGACCCTTTATAGTGCATCCACTGCTAGGATACTGGTGAAGGGATATAGCTCATTTCAAATAGATATTCACAGGGAAACCCGACAAGGGTGCCCTCTATCTCCCATCTTATTTATACTGTCCCTGGAACCCCTGACTATCAAACTTAGGTGCCATCCCGACATAAAAGGGATATATTGTGGGAATTTTGAGCACAAGTGTGCTCTTTTTGCTGACAATATCCTCTTGCTTCTTTCCTCCCCGGTCACGTCACTCCCAAATCTATACCAATTATTGCGCCACTTTTCCACCATCTCGGGTCTCTCTATCAATCATACGAAATTGTTTGGCTTTTATCCCTCCTTGGATGTGGACACGGTTACACAATTACAAAACTGATTTCCTTTTAAATGGCAGACGAAGGCCCTTCCATAATTTGGAATTTCTCTGACTCCTACTATAGATACGTTATATCAGGCAAACTATCCCCCATTATATAGAAGGGTGATAGCAGATCTTCAACAATGGGAAAACAACCCACCCCGTCGTGGTTCGGTAGACTGTATACGATTAAAATGAATCTTTTGCCAAGGTTGTTATACATATTCAGAACATTGCCTATCTCAATATGTATGCCAGATTTACACAAGTTCCAAAATAAGGTTTTGAAATTTATATGGGGGAATAAGAGACCTCGAGTGAACAAACGCACCTTATACACGCCCAAGCTAAGAGGTGGCCTGGGAGACCCGGACTTAGCTAAATACTTCCATGTAGCACAACTGGCACAGCTAATCCACTTCCATTCTTTATCACCTCAATCCACTTTGATGAAATTTGAATCCTCCTTACAGCCCACAAAACCAATTAGCCATTTAATGTACCATTTTCAAATGTATTTCATTTCATTTATCTTTATATTATCAGTGTCCCTTTCTTTTTTACAACCAATACTTATGTATTCAGCCTAACAGAATAATTATTATAAACATGATGTTATTACATGTATACAATAGTTTATCTGAACAATTCTTTTTTATATGTAATATACTCTTGTGCCACCAATTTTCCTTCTAAATAAAAAAGTTTGTAAACAAAAAAAAAATAAAGATTTTCTCACTCTGAAAAATAAACCAAAAAAACGTTGCACAAATATCGTGTGACATAAAAATACGCAACACCCACCAATATATTCTCTAGGACCTCTGCTTAAAAAATATATATAATGTTTGAGGGTTCTAAGTAGTTTTCTAGCAAAAAAAGTTAAGTAATTTTACATGTAGGATTGGAATGTCAGAATTGATCCAGACTGGAGTGGTTAAAGAAAAACTTAATTTGCATTACAAAAATTATATATAATTACTACATGAGCCACTTTGTAATTAAATGTTACAAAAAATGAATTTTGAATTTCAGTCTGTAGCCAGTATACTTTTTAAAAGCCTTCAAAGCAGAAAGTTTGTTTTTTAGGTGAAACAATTTATTGGCCAACTCAAGTTATTAAAGACACAAGCTTTCCAGATGTTTTCCTCGGGCTTTATACGATCTACTAAAAGCCTTCAAAAAATGTGTCACTTTCTTTCAATATGGCAACCTTGAGGTGTTGTGTATATTGCGTGCATACAGAACACCTCCAAAAATCTCATCCTTTAATTCAAGTTGACCAGATTTCCAGATATATTTTGTCTTTAAAATCATGACGGGATTAAATGCCTTTAATTAAATGAGTTTTATAAAAATGCGGTGAAGCCTGGAGGTGGCAATGACTCCTGAACCAAAACAAATCTGTGTTCTGTATGCCAGAATTGACAATGGCCTGACATCCTCCGGCAAAGACCTAACAAAGACCATTGTTCAATGTGCCAATGTGACTGCTGAATCACAACCTTCGCCTGGAGCAATAAAGCAATGAGCACATTTAAAGGGCTCTTTTACTTTACCTATTCCTCTAGCCAGTCCTTGGAAATTAAATGCTAATGGTGCCATTTAATGTTGCATTTAGGTGTTCCAGCTATCACTCACTCTTGGTTCAGATGGCTTTTAAAGCTGAATTACAAGCATATATTAAAGACACAAATGAAAGCATTTACAAATCAATCATTATTTTTTTTTTAAGTGCAGCTAATATAGGTACCTAAATTTGACCTGGTATTAGCCTCTATCAGGAGCACTCTGACTGGGACAGGGGCAGGAATAGACATGTGCAGAACGAAAAACTTTGTTTTGTTTTGATTTGTTATTTACATAAATTAATTTAGTTAATTTAGTTAAATTAATTTAATTAATTTTCAGAATTCATTTTGTTTATTAAAATTCTAATCCAATTTTCTGAATTCAGACGAATTGAATATGATCAAATTCAAATTTGTTCTATTAAAAAATTGGGAATGGGTTATATTCTATTCTATTCCATGGTTTTTCTATTTTATTCTTTTATTTTCTATTCTATTCTTTTCCTTTCTATTCAAATTTATTCTATTCAATTCTGAATTTATTCTATTCGAAATTTGAATTTTGAAAGATGGTTATATTTTTTCTTTTTTATTCTATTTTATTGTTTTTTCCATTCTATTGTATTTTTTTTTTTTCCTATCCTATTCCGTTTCTAATTTTTTCTATTGAAAATTTTAATTTCTGAAGATGGTTATATACTTTCTATTTTATTCTATTCTATTTTATTCTTTTAATTTATATTCCATTCTTTTATTTTATATTCTATTCCTTTATTTTATATTCAGAAAATCGAATTCAAAACATTTCGAATTTGATTCAAATTCGATTTGAATTTCATCCAAAATTTTGTTTCGTTACAGAGGAATAAGACAGCAGACAGAATTGACCCTTAGTGCTCTGGATTTAGACAATCACACTATCATGCTTGCCCCTAATGCAGGTGGTAAGACACTATAGCTAGCTTCTGTGTTCTTCTTCTTTAGCAGCCCCCTTTCCCATAAGGCAAGCAGGAATACCGGTACTCGGTTGTCCCCAGGACTTATACACAAGGCTATAGTACCTGGCTACTACATCAGAGCAGGCGCAAACTAAGCAAAGCAAATAGGTACTTGTGGTTGTCAGACAGGCAGAGTGGTTCAATGTCCAGGTAAAAGGCAGGCAAGGTTCAGAATAATTAGGGACAAATCCGTAGTCAAAAGGCAGGCAGCGTTGAGAGAGCAGTCGATATGTGATCCGAGGTCTTCAACAAGGGAATCCAATTTAGCAGAGCAGGACAGACAAATAGGGAGCTTGGAACACGTGTAACAAATGCAATATCACAAGCGTGAGACTGCAGGCTTGGCTGGCTTAAATCGGGTTTGGTCTCCACCCAGGGACTGGCAACATCAGTCACCTTGCAGGTGGACAGACAGACAAGGAGAATGCCACAACCAAAACCAGGATGCTGGAATGAGGAGCAGAAGCATTAGATGCTCCCAACATACACACTATAGAGGGCTATGCTTTGTATATAATTTATGTCTAAAGGTTACAACCACATTAACACAAAAGATAGTTTAAATAAAGCTGATTTCTTTCACGTTTTTTATTTTCTGAAAAACCATATCGCCTTTAAAATGATGTGTAATACTTTGAAGCTCTGTGAATTTGGTTATTGTATAACAAATTCGTTAGACAGCATTTTTTTTCCACTTTGAAAAAAAAAAAAAAGAAGTCCCTGTCTGCTAGCTGAGGATGTAGTAGGATTCCTTGTGTAACGAGGCTGTGATTGAAGCAGGTATAAATTCAGAGAATTGATTTGTGCAGCGCTCTGCAGCATTCGCAGCAATAGATCGAACGAAGTGTACAGCACAAATCTAGTAACAAGTGAACCTGTTAGGACAATATGATCTCCCAGCTCAGCGAGGTAATGGGGTGATTACTGTACTCTGTCCTGCCAGGGTCAGGGGGCAGGCGGAGCGGAGAGAAATGGAAACTGCAAGTAAATTCATCAAATGTCATTCAAATGTAGAAAGAATACAGGAAGACATCTGATCGTGACGGAGCTTCTGCTTTTCATCCTAACATGGTGTGCTGCACTGGGATACCCTAGCTGCATAACGACAAGGGACAGACAAAGCTGGAAATGCTCCTAAATGATCGATGTTCTAAATGATTAAAATCATGGAAACATGAAGAAGAGTGATGGCAGAAAAAAAAACAAGTGGTCCATCGAGCCTACCCTATTTTATAGATACCCCGATCAGCCATAACTTTGACCATTGACAGGTTAAGTGAGTAACATTGATTATCTCATTACAATGGCATCTGAAAGTCAGTGGAATATATTAGGCACAAGTAAACATGTTGACCCTGAAGTTGATGTATTGAAACCAGAGAAGATGGACATTGCAGTTTGTTGTTTATGGGCCTGGGTAGCCATGTAATGATCAGGGTATGAGAACTGGATCACGGAGCAATGGAAGAAGGTGGCCTGGTCTCATAAGTCATGGTTTCTTTTAGATCATGTGGATGGCCAAGCGTGTGTCACTTACCTGGGGTAGAGATGGCACTGGGATGCAGTATGGGAAGAGGACAAGCCGGCGGAAGCAGCATGATGCTTTGAGCAATGTTCTGCTGAGAAACCTTGGGTGCTGCCATTCATGTGGATGTTACTTTGACACGTACCACCTACCTAAACAGTGCTGCTGACTATGTACATCCCTACATGAAAATGGTATTCCCTGATAGCAGTGGTCTCTTTCAGCAGCATAATGCACCCTGCTACCCTGCAAAAAATGGTTTAAAGGACAAGTACAGCAAAAGCTTGTTTGGCTGTACTTCTCATTGTGCACTCCTGTGACCCGTTTTTAGCAGACAGCGGGCTGACGTCACAGAGCCAGTTCAGGCTCGGGGAAGATTGTGACAATGAAGTCGGGATCCGCCCACATCCCTGGACTGGCACCTGGCTCAGCCTTTCAGTGAGCTGCTGAGAGCCTGAGCCGGCTGTTCCCACCCCCTACACAGCCCAGCACTCCAGTGAGGGGGGGGGCAGAGCAGAGAGCTAGTGACTGATAATCACCAGCTCTCTGCTCAGGGAGCTCTGTGACCTGAGCGATCAGTGGTGTTTGATCGCTCGGTTCTCAGTGTTAGAGCCGACGGGGGACAGATGCAGCATTGGACCAATGCTGTATCCACCTAGGTAAGTATGATTAAAAAAAATGAGACCCTATACTTCTCTTTTAAGAATGGTTTGAGAAACACAACAATTAATTGAGGTGTTGATTTCTCTAGATCTCAGTCCAGTCAAGTATCTGTGGGATGTGCATCCATGGAGGCCCCACCTTCCAATTTATGGTACTTAAAGGATCTGCTACTGACGGTTTAGTGCCAGATACAACAACAGCATATGTTCAGAGGTTTTGGTGGCGTCCATGCCTTAACGAGTCTGAGTTGTTTCATTAGCAACAGGGGCTGTTTTGGCAGCAAAAGTGGGACCTACTCAGTATTAGGTGGGTGGTCATAAATTTATGGCTGATCGATGTGTGTGTGTGTATATATATATATATCTATATCTAGATATAGATATATCTATATCTGGATATAGATATATATATATATATATATATATATATATATATATATATATACAGTGGGGACGGAAAGTATTCAGACCCCCTTAAATGTTTCACTCTTTGTTATATTGCAGCCATTTGCTAAAATCATTTAAGTTCATTTTTTTCCTCATTAATGTACACACAGCACCCCGTTTTGACAGAAAAACACAGAATTGTTGACATTTTTGCAGATTTATTAAAAAAGAAAAACTGAAATATCACATGGTCCTAAGTATTCAGACCCTTTGCTGTGACACTCATGTATTTAACTCAGGTGCTGTCCATTTTTTCTGATTATCCTTGAAATAGTTCTACACCTTCATTTGAGTCCAGCTGTGTTTGATTATACTGATTGGACTTGATTAGGAAAGCCACACACCTGTCTATATAAGACCTTACAGCTCACAGTGCATGTCAGAGCAAATAAGAATCATGAGGTCAAAGGAACTGCCTGAAGAGCTCAGAGACAGAATTGCGGCAAGGCACAGATCTGGCTAAGGTTACAAAAAAAATTCTGCTGCACTTAAGGTTCCTAAGAGCACAGTGGCCTCCATAATCCTTAAATGGAAGATGTTTGGGACGACCAGAACCCTTCCTAGAGCTGACCGTCCGGCCAAACTGAGCTATCGGGGGAGAAGAGCCTTGGTGAGAGAGGTAAAGAAGAACCCAAAGATCACTGTGGCTGAGCTCCAGAGATGCAGTCGGGAGATGGGAGAAAGTTGTAGAAAGTCAACCATCACTGCAGCCCTCCACTAGTCAGGGCTTTATGGCAGAGTGGCCCGACGGAAGCCTCTTCTCAGTGCAAGACACATGAAAGCCTGCATGGACTTTGCTAAAAAACACCTGAAGGACAAGATGGTGAGAAATAAGATTCTCTGGTCTGATGAGACCAAGATAGAACTTTTTTGGCCTTAATTCTAAGCAGTATGTGTGGAGAAAACCAGGCACTACTCATCACCTGTCCAATACAGTCCCAACAGTGAAGCATGGTGGTGGCAGCATCATGCTGTGGGGGTGTTTTTTAGCTGCAGGGACAGGACGACTGGTTGCAATCGAGGGAAAGATGAATGCGACCAAGTACAGGGATATCCTGGACGAAAACCTTCTCCAAAGTGCTCAGGACCTCAGACTGGGCCGAAGGTTTACCTTCCAACAAGACAATGACCCTAAGGACACAGCTAAAATTATGAAGGAGTGGCTTCACAACAACTCTGTGACTGTTCTTGAATGGCCCAGCCAGAGCCCTGACTTAAACCCAATTGAGCATCTCTGGAGAGACCTAAAAATGGCTGTCCACCAACGTTTACCATCCAACCTGACAGAACCCAAATCCAGGTGTGAAAAACTTGTTGCATCTTTCCCAAAAAGACTCATGGCTGTATTAGATCAAAAGGGGCTTCTACTAAATACTGAGCAAAGGGTCTGAATACTTAGGACCATGTGATATTTCAGTTTTTCTTTTTTAATAAATCTGCAAAAATGTCAACAATTCTGTGTTTTTCTGTCAGTATGGGGTGCTGTGTGTACATTAATGAGGAAAAAAATGAACTTAAATGATTGTAGCAAATATCTGCAATATAACAAAGGTGAAAAATGTAAGGGGGTCTGAATACTTTCCATCCCCACTGTATACACTGTATATATATTTTCTAAGTATCAATCTATGTTTGTCCCAAGCATGTTTAAAAGAGAAGTATGGTTTTGGGGTTTTTCCTCCATCATACTTACCTAGGTCCCCCGGCTCCTCTGCACTGAGAACCCGAGCGATTGAGCGATTGAATATCGCCGATGGCTTGGTTTTTACAGCTCCCTGAGCAGAGAGTTTCTGACTGTCAATCAGCATCTCTCCGCTCTGCTTCTCCACGCTCATTGGAGCGCTGAGCTGTGGAGGGGCGGGGAGCGGCCATCCCAGCAGCTCGCTGAGAGGCTAGGACAAGTGTCAGTCCAGGCACCTGGCGGATCCAGACTCCCATTGTCGGGATTACATGGTACCTGGACTGAAATTGGTGACGTCAGCAGAGAGCGGACTGCTGAAAACAGTTCACAGGAGTGCAAAACGAATTGCACTCCTGTGACCCTTAGAAGAAGCCCAGCCAAACTAGCCCAGACTGGACTTCTCCTTTAAGTCCACATACTATTGACTAACTACCTCTTATGGAAGTCTATTCCAAGCATCAACTACTCTTTCAGTAAAATAATACTTTCTGGGGATAGTTTGAACTTTCCTCCTGTTAATTTGAGGTCATCAAGGTTAGCGTGTTTAGCTTCATATTAAAAATATTGCCCTCTTAAACCTTATTCCCACCTCAATGTATTTAAAGCGGAGGTCCACCCTAAAATAAAAAATTACATTAACATTCTCCAAAAATTCTATAAAAACACATTTGGAAAAAAAAATTTTTTTTACTTACCAGAAATGCCCTATTGCTAGGCAGTCTTCCTAATCTGCCATTTCCTATACCGCAGAGCTCTTCTTTTTCTTCCTCCCTCGCCTGTTCTTCTGGGTAATGGGGCGCACTGTTTTCTGGGACCTGTGTGTGTCCCAGAAGACAGCCGGCCATTAACAAAGTGACACGCGACTCGCGCATGCGCAGTAGGAAACGGGCAGTGAAGCCGCAAGGCTCCACTGCCTGCTTCCCTTAGTTAGGATTGCGGTGCCGACACACGATTCGACGGACGGATCGGCCTCAGGGGGCCGACATCGCGGGCTCCCTGGACTGGTAAGTGTCCTTATTAAAAGTCAGCAGCTACAGTGTTTGTAGCTGCTGACTTAAAAAAAAAATCGTCTGGAACACCGCTTTAAATGTTACAAATCCATTGTGTAAGTCTGTTATCTGTATTTATTTACTCCGTGTATTTATAGTGCTGACAATTTACATACTGTACATTCACATCAGTCCAAAAGCTTACAATCTAAGGTCCCTATCCTGCATGCATACTGTGGCCAATTCAGAGAGGTGCAAATTAACCTACCAGCACATGGGAGGAAACTCACTTAAAGAGGAACTGCAGTCTAGTCACATAATTTGTAGTAAAAACATCTTTGCCATTCTGAAGCTTCCCTCCAACCACTTTGCATATTATTTTATATATACTGTGATTCTGTAATTGCCAAATATGCTGCAGAAATCTCCCTCCACTGAGTCTGGCTGCATCCATTTTAACTGTGGGCAGCTGAAGCTGCTGCCTGTTCACTTCCTGGATTTACACAGACACACAGAGGCACACCTCCAGCTCTGCAGCTTCCATTGGCCCTCTTATGACTCACCCTCTTCCTTCCTGGCAAATCTCAGGAGAGTGAGAGCGAGAGGTGTGCATGATATCATAAGCCTAGGCTAATGGCCAGACAGGAAACAGGACGTGGGCTGTATAAGGTATTTACTGACAGAAAAAAAAAGTTTTACTATCCAAAGTTAAAACAACAAGGGCAGAAGATTTAATAGATGGAAAGATGAAAAATGACTGAAGGTCTGCCTTAACCACTTGCTGACCGCCTCACGCATATATACGTGAACAGAGCGGCACGGGCAGGCAAAATCTCGTACCTGGTACGTGATTGCCTTCCCGCGGGCGGGGGGTCCAATCGGACCCCCCCCGGTGCCAGCGGCGGTCGGCTTTTGTCTGGGAGCGTTCCGTGATGAGGGGGAGGCCATCCGATCGTGGCACCCCCCTCGCGATCTCTCCCAGCCAATGAGAAACATCCCCTGCCTGTGTATAGTACACACAGGCAGAGGATGTGATGTCATCTCTCCTCGGCTCGGCAGTTTCCGTTCCAGCGCCGAGGAGAGAAGACATGTAAGTGCACAAAACACTACACACACACAGTAGAACATGCCAGGCATACTTTACACCCCCGATCCCCCCCCCCCAATCGCCCCCCTGATCACCCCCAAGCACCCCTCCCCCCCTGTCAAACTGACACCAAGCAGTGTTTTTTTTTTTTTTATCTGATTACTGCATGGTGTCAGTTTGTGACAGTTAGAAGTGGTAGGGCAGTGAGTATTAGCCCCCTGTAGGTCTAGGGTACCCCCCTAACCCCCCCTAATAAAGTTTTAACCCCTTGATCACCCCCCGTCACCAGTGTCGCTAAGCGATCATTTTTCTGATCGCTGTATTAGTATCGCTGGTGACGCTAGTTAGGGACGTAAATATTTAGGTTCGCCGTCAGCGTTTTATAGCGACAGGGACCCCCATATACTATCTAATAAATGTTTTAACCCCTTGATTGCCCCCTAGTTAACCCTTTCACCACTGATCACCGTATAACCGTTACGGGTGACGCTGGTTTGTTCGTTTATTTTTTATAGTGTCAGGGCACCCGCCGTTTATTACCGAATAAAGGTTTAGCCCCCTGATCGCCCGGCGGTGATATGCGTCGCCCCAGGCAGCCTCAGATTAGCGCCAGTACTGCTAACACCCACGCACGCAGCATACGCCTCCCTTAGTGGTATAGTATCTGAACGGATCAATATCTGATCCGATCAGATCTATACTAGCGTCCCCAGCAGTTTAGGGTTCCCAAAAACGCAGTGTTAGCGGGATCAGCCCAGATACCTGCTAGCACCTGCGTTTTGCCCCTCCGCCCGGCCCAGCCCAGCCCACCCAAGGGCAGTATCGATCGATCACTGTCACTTACAAAACACTAAACATATAACTGCAGCGTTCGCAGAGTCAGGCCTGATCCCTGCGATCAATAACAGTTTTTTTGGTAGCGTTTTGGTGAACTGGCAAGCACCAGCAGCCTAGTACACCCCGGTCGTAGTCAAACCAGCACTGCAGTAACACTTGGTGACGTGGTGAGTCCCATAAGTGCAGTTCAAGCTGGTGAGGTGGCAAGCACAAGTAGTGTCCCGCTGCCACCAAGAAGAAGACAAACACAGGCCCGTCGTGCCCATAGTGCCCTTCCTGCTGCATTCGCCAATCCTAATAATTGGGAACCCACCACTTCTGCAGCGCCCGTACTTCCCCCATTCACATCCCCAACCAAATGCAGTCAGCTGCATGAGAGGCATTTTCTTTATGTCCTCCCGAGTACCCCTACCCAACGAACCCCCCCAAAAAAGATGTCGTGTCTGCAGCAAGCGTGGATATAGGCGTGACACCCACTATTATTGTCCCTCCTGTCCTGACAATCCTGGTCTTTGCATTGGTGAATGTTTTGAACGCTACCATTCACTAGTTGAGTATTAGCGTAGGGTACAGCATTGCACAGACTAGGCGCACTTTCACAGGGTCTCCCAAGATGCCATCGCATTTTGAGAGACCCGAACCTGGAACCAGTTACAGTTATAAAAGTTAGTTACAAAAAAAAGTGTAAAAAAAAAGAACCACAAACAAAAATATAAAATAAAAAAAAATAGTTGTCGTTTTATTGTTCTCTCTCTCTCTATTGTTCTGCTCTTTTTTACTGTATTCTATTCTGCAATGTTTTATTGTTATTATGTTTTATCATGTTTGCTTTTCAGGTATGCATTTTTTTTATACTTTACCGTTTACTGTGCTTTATTGTTAACCATTTTTTGGTCTTCAGGTACACCATTCACGACTTTGAGTGGTTATACCAGAATGATGCCTGCAGGTTTAGGTATCATCTTGGTATCATTCTTTTCAGCCATCGGTCGGCTTTCATGTAAAAGCAATCCTAGCGGCTAATTAGCCTCTAGACTGCTTTTACAAGCAGTGGGAGGGAATGCCCCCCCCCCCCCACCGTCTTCCGTGTTTTTCTCTGGCTCTCCTGTCTCAACAGGGAACCTGAGAATGCAGCCGGTGATTCAGCCAGCTGACCATAGAGCTGATCAGAGACCAGAGTGGCTCCAAACATCTCTATGGCCTAAGAAACCGGAAGCTACGAGCATTTTATGACTTAGATTTCGCCAGATGTAAACAGTGTCATTGGGAAATTGGGAAAGCATTTTATCACACCGATCTTGGTGTGGTCAGATGCTTTGAGGGCAGAGGAGAAATCTAGGGTCTAATAGACCCCAATTTTTTCAAAAAAGAGTACCTGTCACTACCTATTGCTATCATAGGGGATATTTACATTCCCTGAGATAACAATAAAAATGATTTAAAAAAAAAATATGAAAGGAACAGTTTAAAAATAAGATAAAAAAGCAAAAAAATAATAAAGAAAAAAAAAAAAAAAAAAAAAAAAAAAAAAGCACCCCTGTCCCCCCTGCTCTCGCGCTAAGGCGAACGCAAGCGTCGGTCTGGCGTCAAATATAAACAGCAATTGCACCATGCATGTGAGGTATCACCGCGAAGGTCAGATCGAGGGCAGTAATTTTAGCAGTAGACCTCCTCTGTAAATCTAAAGTGGTAACCTGTAAAGGCTTTTAAAGGCTTTTAAACATGTATTTAGTTTGTCGCTACTGCACGTTTGTGCGCAAATTTAAAGCATGTCATGTTTGGTATCCATGTACTCGGCCTAAGATCATCTTTTTTATTTCATCAAACATTTGGGCAATATAGTGTGTTTTAGTGCATTAAAATTTTAAAAAGTGTGTTTTTTCCCTAAAAATATGCGTTTGAAAAATCGCTGCGCAAATACTGTTTGAAAAAAAAAAATGAAACACCCACCATTTAAATCTGTAGGGCATTTGCTTTAAAAAAATATATAATGTTTGGGGGTTCAAAGTAATTTTCTTGCAAAAAAAAATAATTTTTTCATGTAATCAAAAAGTGTCAGAAAGGGCTTTGTCTTCAAGTGGTTAGAAGAGTGGGTGATATGTGACATAAGCTTCTAAATGTTGTGCATAAAATGCCAGGACAGTTCAAACCCCCCCCAAATGACCCCATTTTGGAAAGTAGACACCCCAAGCTATTTGCTGAGAGGCATGTCGAGTCCATGGAATATTTTATATTGTGACACAAGTTGCGGGAAAGAGACAATTTCTTTTTTTTTTTTTTTTTTTTTTTTTTGCACAAAGTGGTCACTAAATGATATATTGCTCAAACATGCCATGGGAATATGTGAAATTACACCCCAAAATACATTCTGTTGCTTCTCCCGAGTACGGGGATACCACATGTGTGAGACATTTTGGGAGCCTATCCGCGCACGGGACCCCGAAAACCAAGCACCGCCTTCAGGCTTTCTAAGGGGGTAAATTTTTGATTTCACTCTTCACTGCCTATCACAGTTTCGGAGGCCATGGAATGCCCAGGTGGCAAAAAAAAACCCCAAATGACCCCATTTTGGAAAGTAGACACACCAAGCTATTTGCTGAGAGGTATAGTGAGTATTTTTCAGACCTCACTTTTTGTCACAAAGTTTTGAAAATTAAAAAAAGAAAAAAAATAATTTTTTTCTTGTCTTTCTTCATTTTCAAAAACAAATGAGAGCTGCAAAATACTCACCATGCCTCTCAGCAAATAGCTTGGGGTGTCTACTTTCCAAAATGGGGTCATTTTGGGGGGGGGGGGGTTGTGCCACCTGGGCATTCCATGGCCTCCGAAACTGTGATAGGCAGTGAAGAGTGAAATCAAAAATGTACACCCTTAGAAATCCTGAAGGCGGTGATTGGTTTTCGGGGCCCTGTACGCGGCTAGGCTCCTAAAAAGTCCCACACATGTGGTATCCCCATACTCAGGAGAAGCAGCTAAATGTATTTTGGGGTGCAATTCCACATATGCCCATGGCCTGTGTGAGCAATATATCATTTAGTGACAACTTTGTGCAAAAAAAAAAAAATTTGTCACTTTCCCGCAACTTGTGTCAAAATATAAAATATTCCATGGACTCAACATGCCTCAAAGCAAATAGCTTGGGGTGTCTACTTTCCAAAATGGGGTCATTTGGGGGGGTTTTATGCCATCTGGGCATTTTATGGCCTTCAAAACTGTGATAGGTAGTGAGGAGTGAAATCAAAAATTTACACCCTTAGAAATCCTGAAGGCAGTGATTGGTTTTCGGGGCCCCGTACGCGGCTAGGCTCCCAAAAAGTCCCACACATGTGGTATCCCCATACTCAGGAGAAGCAGCTAAATGTATTTTGGGGTGCAATTCCACACAGGCCCATGGCCTGTGTGAGCAATATATCATTTAGTGACAACTTTTTGTAATTTTTTTTTTTTTTGTCATTATTCAATCACTTGGGACAAAAAAAATGAATATTCAATGGGCTCAACATGCCTCTCAGCAATTTCCTTGGGGTGTCTACTTTCCAAAATGGGGTCACTTGTGGGGGTTTTGTACTGCCCTGCCATTTTAGCACCTCAAGAAACGACATAGGCAGTCATAAATTAAAGGCTGTGTAAATTCCAGAAAATGTACCCTAGTTTGTAGGCGCTATAACTTTTGCGCAAACCAATAAATATACACTTATTGACATTTTTTTTACCAAAGACATGTGGCCGAATACATTTTGGCCTAAATGTATGACTAAAATTGAGTTTATTGGATTTTTTTTAGAACAAAAAGTAGAAAATATCATTTTTTTTCAAAATTTTCGGTCTTTTTCCGTGTATAGCGCAAAAAATAAAACCGGCAGAGGTGATCAAATACCATCAAAAGAAAGCTCTATTTGTGGGAAGAAAAGGACGCAAATTTCGTTTGGGTACTGCATTGCATGGCCACGCAATTAGCAGTTAAAGCGACGCAGTGCCAAATTGTAAAAAGTGCTCTGGTCAGGAAGGGGGTAAATCCTTCCAGGGCTGAAATGGTTAAGTACAGGGAGAACATGCAAACTTCAATTTGATCTATTTAGGTGGAGTGTCAGCACGCCGCCCGTACCCCAGGAAGACGACAGATTTGTCGAAACGGCGTAGGGAGGAGCGGCGTGCTGACGTCACGACCATACAACGCTGATCCCGGATGCTACGGGCAGCAACTGCTAGCCGGCCGGCACATATTTGTTTACACGCGATTTGAACTTCACATATTGTAAGTGTATTTCTTATTCTTCTTTTAAATAAAAGTTACTGTGTTACGCTATGGAGTTTTCTCTTTTTATCTTTGGGATCTGAGCAGTTATCCATCAGTCTGTGGAACCTCTGAGCGGTGACCTGTACAATATTCCCAACAGAGACCCAATGGCTGGGGGACACAGCCACTTGCCCGCACGATCTCTGTGACAGGAGATCTAGTGATCTGGTAAGAGGCAGATGTGTTTGTGGTGGAGGACCTTTCTTTTAATCATCACGCTTCCCAGGATGACAGTTTTGCATGCTTTACACCTTTAGAAGACTGGTGGTTTCTTTCCTTCATTGTATAAGAGTTTCTCAACAAGGAAATTATTTTTTTTATTGTATGGACTTTACTCACTTCATGGCCTTTGTATCCCTTCATCCTAAGAATGGATTGCATTAATTGAACTTTATGAGATCCTAGTTTTCTTTGTTTGTCAGCATCACTAAAAACGAATAATTCTTCTTTTTTCCCATTGTTGTTCACCACACAAGGGTGTCATAGTTGTGGTCACATTTATCAATCAAAATCACTTTCACTCAATATTAGCAGCGCAGCCTTTTCCACATACACCTCCAGCTCTGCAGCTTCCATTGGCCCTCTTATGACTCACCCCCTTCCTTCCTGGCAAATCTCAGGAGAGTGAGAGAGAGAGGTGTGCATGATATCATAAGCCTAGGCTAACGGCCAGACAGGAAACAGGACGTGGGCTGTATAAGGTATTTACTGACAGAAAAAAAAAGTTTTACTATCCAAAGTTAAAACAACAAGGGCAGAAGATTTAATAGATGGAAAGATGAAAAATGACTGAAGGTCTGACTTAAGTACAGGGAGAACATGCAAACTTCAAGCAGATAATATCTTGGCTTGGATTTGAATCAAGGACCCTGGTACTGCAAGGCAGAAGTGCTAGTCACTAAGCCACTGGGATTTAGAGGTTTAAATTACTTTATCTTACCTCTGGAACTCCAAATCCATACAAACAGCCCCTAGGAAGGGGACAGTACAATTGCGGCGAAACACGTTGGTAATACAGTACTGCCAACAATAAGCACAGTCATGGTCATGATTGATCTACTCAGCTATGAGGAAAGATTACCCACATTCAATTTATTCTCTCTTGAGAAGGAACGTTTACCGGGGAGACATGATCACAGTGTTGCCAACCTACCAGATTAAAATTTACTGACACGACACCCAAAATTTAGCTTTAGTTTTTACTGCCATTTCCAAAAGTTACAAATTTACAGTTTTAAGTATACATTTCAGTGTTTAGGCTACAAACAAGTACAATATGCAATTAGCAGTGTGATTTAAGGTAGATATTAAAGTGGTTGTAAACCCTTACAGACCACTTTTACCTACAGGTAAGCCTAGTTTAAGGCTTACCTGTAGGTGTAAGAAATATCTCCTAAACCTACATGGTTTAGGAGATATTTCCAAAAGACAGGCACCGATGTCTACAGTGCATGCGCCGTAGACAACGGCGCACAGGCGCACTGAGGGTGCCGTTTCTATCATGCCATTAGTGGCGGCACCAGCGCGCATGCGCGGGAGTGACATCATCACGGCTCTGGCCAATCACAGCGCTGGAGCCGCGGTACCCGGAAAGAAGATGGACGCTTCATAGGAGAAGGGACAGAGGTGACATCGCAGGCTCCCTTGTCAGGTAAGTGACACATAATGGGCTACTATGCAATGCATAGTAGCCCATTATGCTTTACCTTTGCAGGGAAACAAAGAGGAAGTAAACTCGTCAGGGTTTACTTCCTCTTTAAGGAAAAAAACATATTTCTTATTTTATTTTCAATATAGTAAGTAAATAGTTCAGGGAAAGAACTCAGGAGGGCAGCGTGGAAGGGATGATGTCAATGGCGGTGCGGAGGATGGTCTATGTGGACCGCTTTACACCGGATGCCTGCATACTTAGATGTGCCTGTTTTATTTATCAACTATGTGAGTTGCTAAATGTTGTACCTTCATTAAACGTAACCATACTGCTACACTTATGCCGCATACACACAAGCGGAATGTCCGACAGAAAAAGTCAGACTGGAGCTTTTCATCGTATATTCCGATCGTGTGTATGCCCCATCGGACTTTTTACGTTGAAAATTCTGATGGACCTAGAAAGAGAACATGTATATATTTTTCCAACGGAACCAATTGCTATCGGGAAAACCGCTCGTCTGTATGCTGTTCCGACGTACCAAAAACGACGCATGCTCTGAAGCAAGTACGAGACGGAAGCTATTGGCTACTGGCTATTGAACTTCCGTGTTCTAGTCCCGTCCTACGTATTGTATGTCACTGCGTTCTGGACGGTCGGAATTTGGTGTGACCGTGTGTATGCAAGACAGCTTGAGCGGAATTCCGTCGGAACTCCGTCGGGAAAACCTTCAGAGTTTATTCCGACGGGAAAACCAGTCGTGTGTGCAGGGCATAAGAGGCATCTCTCTTCTATTTTATACACTGTAGCTCCTGCTGGATTTTACTGGTAGTGACATGATGCTACTCTTATATCAAGACATCACATGTTTATAAAGACAAAATGTATAAAAAAAATTTGCTTGTCTTGCAAAATGATCTCAAACCAAGGTTTTACAGTATATATTTCTTATATATAATTGTATTATATTCAACTTTTTAATTACTATCATAAATTTAAATGACTATGAATATATTTTCGGCCATTAGCAACACCTTTTTTCTACCTGCAAAATGCTGATAACCCTATTTTCGGACGATAATTTTCGGCAGCCACTATCAGCCCATTTGTTTCCATCGGCAAAATGATGATAACCCTGATTTTGGACGATAATTTTTCGGCAACTGATATATTGGTGCTAGACATGTGCACTGCCAAAAAATGTGTTTGTTTTCGTTTCATTCATTTTTTTTTCCATTTTGCGGGTTATTCGTTATTTTTGCAATTCATAAATGCGTAAAATTCAGAAATTCAAAAAATCGTAAATTTGTAAATTTGAAAATTTGAAAATGAAAAAATGAGAAAGAAAATCTGAAAAACTAACAAACTAAATAACTAATAATAACTACCGTATATACTTGAGTATAAGCCGACCCGAATATAAGCCGAGGCACCTAATTTTACCACAAAAAACTGGAAAACTTATTGGCTCGAGTATAAGCCTAGGGTGAGAAATGCAGCAGCTACTGTAGATGAAGAGAGGGTCAACAATGCCCATCTGCAGCCTCACTGTCCCCATTTGCAGCCTCACTGTGCCCATTTCCAGCTTCACTGTGCCCATTTGCAGCCTCACTGTACCCATCTGCATGCCTCACTGTGCCATCTGCAGCCTCACTGTGCCATCTCCCTGCCTCACCGTGCCATCTTCCTGCATCACTGTGCCATCTGCATGCCTCACTGTGCCATCTCCCTGCCTCACTGTGTCCATCTGCAGCCTCATGTACCCGATCTCCAGAACACCGGCACTGTGACATGCAGTCTAGTTTGCAGCCATCCAGTTTAACAAAGCCCCGCCTCCTCCTCGTCCTTGTCTGTGACAGGACACTGATTCAGTTTCCCAGCAGTGAGTCAGTGTTCCGCCTATCACAGACGAGGACGAGAAGGCGGGGCTTTGTTACACTGGACGGCAGCCGACTAGACTGTCACAACGTCGGGAGATCAGGTGAATGAGGCTGCAGATGGGCACAGTGAGGCAGGGAGACTCGAGTATAAGCTGAGGGGGCTTTTTCAGCTCAAAAAAATGTGCTGAAAAACTCGGCTTTTACTCGAGTATATACAGTAACTATTAAATTATAGGTATTGGAATTTCCTTCCAAATTTGGCTGTTAGTGAACGTAATGAATACGAATTTACCTAAAGTTACGAATTAGCCGAAATAACGAATGCCGCATCTAAACAAATGGAACGGAACAAATTAATAATAAATAATAATAATAAAAAACTTTTTATTATTATTATTTATTATTCTTAATTCATTACGTTCCATTTGTTTAGATAATTCGTAACTTCCAATACCTATAATGTAATAGTTTCTAATAGTTAAGTTAATATTAGTTAGTTATTATTTCAGATTTACAAATTTTCAGGTTTTCAGATTTTCGAATTTCGAATTTTTGATTTTACGAATTTCGAATTTACGAATATTCGGAAAAATATTCGGAAAAATTCGTCAAATGGGTTTTCGTTAATTCGGATATTTCCGAATTAACATATTTGTCGAAATTCGTTAAAAAACGAATTCGGAACGAAACAAATTGCACATGTCTAATTGGTGCAACCCTAATCTGAATCCAGTACCTCTGCTGTGTCTGGTAATGTCTCGTCTTCCTGAGATACCTGGGATGCTGGACAGCACCCTGTCTGATCCATTGGACAATTGTGCCTTGTTTCTGTTAAACTTTGAACTTATTGCTCCTCCCTTGAACTTCCTATTTAAGTCATGCCTTTGCACTTCCTGTTTCCTTCGCTATCACTTGTTACAGACCCTTGGTTTGTTCCTCGACTATGCTTCTGCTTGATCCCAACCTGCAACCACTCGTTACGGACCCTTGGTTTGTTCCTCGACTATGCATCTGGTTGATCCCAACCTGTAACCACTCGTTACTGACCCGTGGTTTGTTCCTTGACTATGCTCCTGCTTGATCCCAACCTGCAACCACTCCTTACTGACCTTTGGCTTGTTTACTGACTATGCTTCTGCTTGATTCCTACCTGCTCTATCTGCTACTGGATTCTGGCTTTCTCACCTCCTGGTGGGGCGATCCTGAGGACTCCTACCTGGTAGGAACACATAGCTAAACCCATCTCCACCATCAGGAGCTCTGGTGAACACTGGTTAGTACTTAGATTCTGGACCTCAGGAGAGCTTGTATCATCCGTCAGGGTGACCTACTTCTGTACCTATCCAGCTGGTTGGTGGGTGCCTTGCTAATGCTATCATTTATTGGCCTCAGAACCTGACCCCAGATTGTGACATTGGCAACTATTGACCAGAAGTGGCCTGAAGAGGGAAACAAAAAAATGGAAGCATTATCCTACTTTGGAAATGTTGAGGCTTGGTGCTATACCAGGCTCTAGGCACAAACCTCCAAGGGCTATTACAGTAAACATAGACCTGGGATTAGTCTTCACATACAGTTTGCTACATTTTTTTTAGTAAAGAGCAGTAAAAACTAAATATTGTCTAGCACCCACCTATAATTGAGTCGGCTTGACATCTTTAAATCCATTTAATAATTTCATTTGATGGCAAAAGCAAGCACAAGTCTCATGCTGGCTGGCTAGAATTTCACATTTTTGCTGATAAAAACAAGTTGATTATTAAAAATGTTAGATGCATTAGCCTCTGGAGTGGGAGGTCTCTTCAGATCCTAAGTGTGAAAGACAGCTTACATGTGAGTTCAGTAGCCTTGTTTTTGGACCCCTGATTTAGGATGGCAGTGCATGGCATTAAAGGGCTCCCTGACTGGTCTGGATTGATGCTGAAATTGCAACCTTTCAAAACCAACCATCATCATTTTCTGCTGCAATTACCATCACGCAACAAGCTAGCTTATTATTAGTATTTCAGAAAGCTTAAACGGAAACGTTATGTGTATGTAAAGCCCAAACTTTTTGATGGGTGTTTTAGATATGTTTTTAGGGAGTGGTTACATTTTCATAATTCCCATCTTAGAGAGTTGTTAGAGGAACAAGTGTCCCCTAGGGAGGATTTTCCCACCCTTCTTGTTTTGGGGACAACTCAACATTTTTTGAATGTCCCTTGAGTTTCTGTTTCAGTGACAAAGGTCATTGCAAAAAACAGAGGGATGACTCTCCCCCCAGCGGGAACACGGACAGCAATAAAAACTTGGGAAAGGGTTTAACTCTGCACTACCCAAAACAGTACAAACTGGAAGTGAACAGACTAAAACAAGCAAAAGTCCCAACCACCAACAACACTATGTGGTTGATTTACTAAAGGCAAATAGACTGTGCACTTTGCAAAGTGCAGTTTCTCCAGAGCTTGGTAAATGAGGTAAGGCTTCACTTTGCAAAAAACAATAGCATTTTTGCTTGCACATGATTGGATGATGGAAATCAGTAGAGTATCTGCTCATTTACTAAGCTCCGGAGAATATCCACTTTGCAAAGTGCAGTCTTTTTCCCTTTAGTAAATCAACCTCAGTATTTGTAATCCTACATAGTTACAGTGCTTTGAAAAAGTATTCATACCCCTTGAAATGTTCCCAACCTTACCAAAAACGTAAATGTATTTTATTGGGATTTTATGTGATAGACCAACACAAAGTGACACATAATTGTGAAGTGGAAGGAAAATGCTAAATGTTTTATTACATTTTTTACAAATAAATATCTGAAAGATGTGGCGTGCATTTGTATTCTACCCCCCTGAGTCAATACTTTGTAGAACCACCTTTTGCTGCAATTACAGCTGCAAGTCTTTTTGGGGATGTCTCTACCAGCTTTGCACATCTAGAGAGTGACATTTTTGCCCATTCTTCTTTGCAAAATAGCTCAAGCTCTGTCAGATTGGATGGAGAGCGTCTGTGAACAGCAATTTTCAAGTCTTGCCACAAATTCTCAATTGGATTTAGGTCTGGACTTTGACTTGGCCATTCTAATACATGAATATGCTTTGATCTAAACCTTTCCATTGTAGCTCTGGATGTATGTTTAGGGTCGTTGTCCTGCTGGAAGGCAAACTCCCACCCCGGTCTCAAGTCTTTTGCAGACTCTAATGCCCTGTACACATGGTCGGATTTTCCGATGGAAAATGTGTGATAGGACCTTGTTGTCGGAAATTCCGACCGTATGTGGGCTCCATCACACATTTTCCATCTGATTTTCCGACACACAAAGTTTGAGAGCAGGCTATAATATTTTCCGACAACAAAATCCGTTGTCGGAATTTCCGATCGTGTGTACACAAATCCGACGGACAAAGTGCCACGCATGCTCAGAATAAATAGAGATGAAAGCTATTGGCTACTGCCCCGTTTATAGTCCCGACGTACATGTTTTACGTCACCGCGTTCAGAATGATCAGATTTTCCGACAACTTTGTGTGACCATGTGTATGCAAGACAGGTTTGAGCCAACATCCGTCGGAAAAAATCCTAGGATTTTGTTGTCGGAATGTCCGATCAATGTCCGATCGTGTGTACGGGGCATAACAGGTTTTCTTCTAAGATTGCCCTGTATTTGGCTCCATCCAACTTCCCATCAACTCTGACCAGCTTCCCTGTCCCTGCTGAAGAAAAGCATCCCCACAACATGATGCTGTCACCGCCATGTTTCACGGTGGGGATGGTGTGTTCAGGGTGATGTGCAGTGTTTTCTGCCACACATAGCATTTTGCATGATGGAAAGAATACTTTGCCTCCACATGATTTACATATATGTGGACATGGTTGATTTTCATGTGTATGCGCATCTTTCCATCATGTATATGGTTTAGCATCTCATTGTTTCCTCTTATCCTTGAACAGTTTTTAAGAAGTCTTTTATAATAAGCATGAAATCACACAATTAGTCTCAATTTGTTATACAGTGATATGTGTGATTTATATTGGTATATATACATGTTTTTTCGCTCATTTTTCTATTTTTGTTTTTAATACATTTCTTGCTTACATGTTTACCTTGTCTATTTTTTGTTTTGACCATTTTGTGATCAGATGTTTTAGCATTTAAGAAATGTTTTTATGTCGGTGATGTTTTGTGTTGATTGCTCTTTAACTATAGGTGTTTTGTGTTAGGTGTTTGACTTGATATACGCTTTTAAATAGCTTATATTGTGAGCATTTCAATTGTTGTGAACAAGCGCGGTTCTTTTCGTGTGAAACGCGTCAACTGATCATCATTGCAATTTTTTCTGGCTCAGGACAATAAAGAAATTTCTACAGCATCTTTTGGATTCAAGTGTGCGATCAATCTTTTCTTCTCTTCTTGATATTGCCTACGGCGATGAGCCGGGATTAGCACCTTGGATCGGGTGTGTCCATTTTTTGCCTGAAGCGCTGTGCGCACCCTTTTCTGTTTCCAAAGTCTAACTCAATCTAACAGTTTTTTAGGCGGTTACATAAACTTTTTTCTTCTCTTAAGTAAAAAAAAGTTTTAACTAAATAAATAAAAGCTGATCACCAATCAGTGCTAAATGGTTTGTCTCAACCCTCTACTTTCCACTGCATCATATATGTCTGTTTTATTTTGGTCATACTTTTACTCAACTTATGTATTCCTTAAAAAGAACTTTTAAATACAGCTTATTTCTGAATCTCTGTTCATGTTAACTTCCTGTAATTTCCCGCCGTTCAGGTTGAAAAAGGAAGTCCAACCAGGCTCTGCAGCACCCCACAGTGCTGTCAGTCTAACCTTGGAAGATTGCTGACAGGAGGAAGGTCCATGTTATCAATGTGGTGATGTCAACTGTCCTGCCAACAGGCTGGGTGCGGATCACTTTTCGTCTAACCGCAGTGGATAAAGGTGATGTAAAGCAGCTTATATGTGTTTTTTTCAGCAGTATATTTAAGTGTTTGCCTAGAATTCACCTTTAAAGTCTTGGGTGTGACATGTAAAATAAAATAGACCCCACCACTCCAGGTGAATTCACCGGGATGAATCCTTCACCTCCAGAGAAGAGAGAGACCCAGGTGCTGGCTAATGCATGTGTGGATAGAAATGTGCGGAAGAACTCTGGACAGCCACACTCCGATAGAAATTTCTTATGCCTTTTATTGTAGATCGGGACCACAAAGTACACAGTACAAACCACAGCTGAGTGGTACAGAACAGCTGACGCGTTTCACACTTATACTATGTGCTTACTCATAGTGGTCCCGATCTACAATAAAAGGCATAAGAAATTTCTATCGGAGTGCGGCTGTCCAAAGTTCTTCCACCCATTTCTATCGTGACATGTAAAATAGTTGCATTCCCCAACCTCAAACTGCCATTCCCACCCCTCCCCCTCACTCATTTCCCTGAATTATGTGGTGGTTCTTCCAAGAGCATAATATTGTCGCTTGAATTCTGTCACGAACTATGTTTATAAAGAGGAACCAAACCCTCCTATCCTATCTAAGGAAGCTACAATTTAGCTTTTGTTTGATTTGCAGTTGCTAGGTAGCTGTGCATGCAGGGCTTTCTTTAACGCGGGGCAAAAGGCACAGCGGCCCGGGCCCAGTCATTGTTGTGGGGCCCAAAGCAGCTGCCTCTTGAGCCTGCGCTGCTCACAAATACTGTATTTATTGGCGTATAACACGCACTTTTTCACCCTGAAAAATCGGGTGCAAATAGTGTATGTGTGTTATACTCCGTTACTGGAATTTGGGCTGCCTAGGAGGGAACGGGGAGGGGGGCGGGACGAGAGCCCTCAGATTAAATACAGAGAGAATCTCCTGTTTACTTAGCGGCCTCTTTAATAGGAAGTCCCGTCTCCTGAGCCGGCATTGGACCACTGTTCTGTCTATCATAGAACTTTGTATTAAAGAGGCCGCCGAGTAAACAGGAGATTCTCACTGTATGTAATCTGACGGCGCTCGTCCCTCCCCCTCCCTTTCCCCTCCCAGGCAGCAGTAATCTGAGTTGAGGCTGCAGATGGGCATTGATCAAGCTGCATTGATGGGCAATTGTGAGGCTGCAGATGGGCATTGATCAGGCTTCAGATGGCCAATGGTGAGGCTGCATTGATGGGCACTGACCTTTATTTTGCTTCAAAGCTCTTTATTTAAAAAAAAATTTTTTCCCTGAAACTTCTCTCCTAAAATGAAGGTGTGTGTTATACGCCTGTGCATGTTATATGCCGATAAATACAGTAGTTTTCACAGCTTTTGCTTTCCAGCATGTACAGTCCGCAATGTGCGGACAAACAACACATGCAGCCTCCACCCTGAGAGCCCAATCAGCAGCAGCCCGATGGTAGATGGACAGTGCAAAGGTCCAATGAGAGTGGTGGCTTGGCTCGGATAACAGGGTGGCGGCAGCCAGTGTTAGCGGAGTAGAGGGTGGGGTTCCAGAGTGCTGCTGTGCCTGGCCTGTGGGGGGGGACCAGAGAAGTGTTTGCCCAGGGTCCAATCAATATTAAAGACGGCCCTGTACATATGTGATAATTTATAAGACCAGCCATTTTATGGCTTGGCAGTTCAAATGAGAGAACAAGCAACTATGACAGTTTTCATTCCTGTCATGCCTTGAATGTAATTCTTTTGGGAAATAGTTAAATCAATTAGTTTATTTCCGCTTTACGGCAGATCTTAGCTACAATAGATCCCCCCAATTTGCAATAGACCCCCCCCCCCCCCCACAACAAAATATCCATTAGCAACAATAGAAAAACCCCAGCAACAACAAATCCTCCAACAACAATAGACACCCCTAATTAGCAATAGATCCCACAAAACAAAATACATCCCCTAGCAACAATAGATCCCCCTATTAGCAATAGACCCCAACAACAAAACGCTCCCAGCAACAATAGATCCACCACAGGAACAATAGACCCCCATCTGCAACAATAGATCTCCCAGCAGCCTGCAGAAAAGACCCCTCCCTCAACAGTAGATCACTCATAGCAAAAATAGACCCCCCAGCAACAATAGCCGTCCGCAGCAACAATACACCCCCCCAGCAGCCAGCATCAATAGACCCTCTAGCACACCCCAGCACCCCTTGCCATTGCATACATTCTGTGCTGGAGGTGTCGGAACATTAGTGAACATTAAATGGAAGACAGATTCAGATTTCTAGAGATTAATTTATTGTATGCTTTTTTAAATTTTTATTATTATTCATCCAGTTCAGTGTTAAGGTCGTGTGCCAGTCAGCCAGGAGATGATTTCCACATGTTTCACACATAAGTAACGTGTTCTAATCGTAGTAGAGTTTGAAATGTTGTTAATTTGCTAACACTGCATACATAATGTCTCATCAAAAACTTTTTCTTTTTTAAATGTCACCAACAGTAAACTGACTATCACAAGATACAGGACAGAATTGTGGGTTCTTATATTACAGCCAAAGAGGAGCAAACTAATATGCAGAATTATAGGCCAGCCATATCATTCCAACCAGGTGGTACTAGGATAAACCAGACTTTTAAAGAATATGTAAATCCAACACTTCATTTTCCTGATATGTGTCTGCTGTACAATGTACTTGTATGAGAAAGTCTCCTTTTCTCTTTGTATTGCTTCCTTCGTGTGAAATCCATGGTGATCCTGCCAGTCCCTCTGCGTTCCTATTAAAAACTGACCACTCTAGCATGAAAGCACGGTGTGGTCAGTTTTCTAGCTGTGCTGGGAGCTAATCCAATGATCAGACTGATGCTGACACGCCCTCCTGCACAGCCATTTACTGGGAAGTTCAGTGTCATGCTATTTCTCCTCCCCCAGCTCTCTGAGCTCCTCATGCAGCTGAAAACAGAGGATATGTGATCACTTATAAAAAAGGACAGAAAAAAGTATTTATAATGTTTTTGTATACACACATATTTTACCTTTCATTTAAAATGGAAATGGGTTTTTTCACAAGGTGAGAGTTTATAATTTAAGGATGTCTTTTTGGAGTGGACGGACCATTTAAAGCGGAACATCACCCAAAAGGGGAAGTTCTGCTCTTCCTCCTCCTTTACATTTGGCACTTTATTTATTTTTTTGGGGGGGAGGTACCTGATTTTGACTGCAGGACTATTCACAAAGCGCAGTTGGTAGCCAGCTGTCAGGCTGCATTCACACTACAGCGTTTTGAATCGCGGGCAGATGTGCCGCAGATCTGTCCATAATTTGACAGCGCTGATATGTGAATACATGGCAGCTTCCAGCTCCTCCTCTCTTCCTCCTAGGCATCCAATAGGATCGACTGTCCTTTCAGCCAATCGGGTGACCGATTTCAAAATCCAATTCCTGATTGGCCGGGAGGAGGATCAGTGTTACAACAGTGAATATTGATTCGCTTATTTTAACACACCTGGGTGGGCTCAGAGTGCACTCTCTGCGACCCGAGCCCACCCTATATTAAAGCCTATTAGAGCCTCTGGCTCTAATCGGTGCTTCAAAAAAACAGCCCCTCCACATTGGAATCCATGCGCCAGTGTCCTGAAGCGGCCGGACACATGGATAGGGGAGGCGCTGATGGACGGGGGGCGGCACCCGTGGTCAGGGCTTTTTTCGAGCATTATTAGATGGTCGATGTTAACACAGCCTCAGTTTATTTACGAAGCTCAGTGACCATCCTCTACACTAGGGGTAGGCAACCTTGCACTCGCTCCAGCTGTTGTAGAACTACAAGTCCCATGAGGCATTACAAGACTCTGACAGTCACAGGCATGACTCCCCAAGGCAGAGGCATGATGGGATTTGGAGTGCCAAGGTTGCCTACCTCTGCTCTACACCTTTGGTAAATCAACCCAGTGCTGGGACAAGGTCATCTAGAGCCCTGGGCGAACATGGCAAACTGCTCCCCCCCTCAGATGTATGAGCCTTATGTGTCAGCAAAAATACCCCCCCCCCCCCGAAAAAAAACTGAGCACTAATCTGAATGCTTATTTCCTAAGCATAAATTCCCACAGTACAAATCTGCCTCTCCTGCTGAAGTCGCCCCTCCCAGCTCAAATCTTTGCCCCCCCATCCCCCAAATCCCCCCAACACAAATGCCCCTCACAAAAAGTCACCCTACCTAGCAAAAAACCTCTACCACACAAATTTCCCCTCCGAGTACACCCCCCCCCCCTCCCAATCCAAATCCCCTTTCCTAGCACAAATCCTAGTCCTAGTAGATGATAGGCTCAGCAATGGCATACAATGCCAAACTTCTGCTAACAAAGCAGACAGAATATTGGCATGTATTAAAAAGGGGATCAACTCCAGAGATAAAATGATAAATCTCCCGCTCTACAAGACTCTGGTCCGGCCGCACCTGGAGTATGCTGTCCAGTTCTGGGCACCAATCCTCAGGAAGGATGTACTGGAAATGGAGCAAGTACAAAGAAGGGCAACAAAGCTAATAAAGGGTCTGGAGGATCTTAGTTATGAGGAAAGGTTGTGAGCACTGAACTTATTCTCTCTGGAGAAGAGACACTTGAGAGGGGATATGATTTCAATTTACAAATACCGTACTGGTGACCCCACAATAGGGATAAAACTTTTCCGCGGAAGGGAGTTTAAGAAGACACGTGGCCACTCATTAAAATTATAAGAAATGAGATATGACATTAAACTATGTAGAGGGTTCTTTACTGTAAGAGCGGCAAGAATGTGGAATTCTCTTCCACAGGCGGTGGTCTCAGCGGGGAGCATCGATAGTTTAAAAAACTATTAGATAAGCACCTGAATGACCACAACATACAGGGATATACAATGTAATACTGACATATAATCACATACATAGGTTGGACTTGATGGACTTGTGTCTTTTTTCAACCTCACCTACTATGTAACTATGTAAATCCACCCTTAAATTTCCCCTCCTTGCACAAATCCCCGAAACAAAAATTTCCCCTTCCAGCACAATTCTCTTTCCCCTTCACCATATCACCTCTTCTAGCACAAATCCCCCTCCCCATCCCCCTCCTAACACAAATCCCCCTAAATTACCACTCCCGGCAATTCTTACCCCCTGTCACCCCCCAAATTGTCCCTCCCAACACTAATCCTCTCCCCCTCAATCTCCATGCAGTGCCCCCCCCCACCTCACATGAAACCACAGTGCCCAGGGCAGCCGTCCCTCCTGCCCACCCCTTGTCCCGGTCCTGAATCAACCTCACTGTAACAATTTGGTAAAACGCAAAATATTCATGATAATGATGTGCGCCCTCCTCAGTATAATCCCATTACATATGAACCAGTTCTATAAAATCATCATAGACAAGGTGACTTCTGCATTACAATTTAGGCTTGGAATGGAAGGAAACGTATTCCCGGCTCTTGAATAAACTAGCCGTCTGCCTCCAGTATATTCAATTAACCTACAACGAAATCACAGCCATAGGTCATGTCGCTTTGATCTTATAAATAGAATTCTAAAGCGTTTCTGCAATAGATTCCCTCTAAGGAACTGTCCCATCAGGTGTGAATATAGTTTACATAAACACATTACGGACAAGGTGATCGTCGTATTAATTCGCCGACGCTCTGAATCCTATCCGCGTACTTAGATTTTTATTTTATCTTAAGGCTTTGCTGTGCAAGCAAAATTAAATTCGAAAGAAGGCCAAATGCATTTAGCGAAAGGAAGGGGAAGAATTTATTTGGATGCGCAGACACTGTGGTCGCTGCAGATGTTGCGGGAGAATATAAAATGATTGTATATCAATGTTGCGAGACAGCCAGCGTTATGGAACCCCGTGGATTTCCATCTCTCAGATGTTGCTCTGTTCCCTGGGCACCAATAAATACAAAATAATAGACAATAACTGGCCCTCTCCTGTCGGTGGGGCTGGAGCTATTCAGCATTCAGATAAAGATTTTAAAAACAGCGCAGAAACTTTATCTCATACAGCTCTCCACGGATCGAGGAAATATGTTTTGTAATATTAGATAACGTAAAGAAAAATAATCTTTTTATCTAAACTTTGTTGTAATATAGTATTTAATAAATATTAAAGGGCAATAATGCAAACCAGAGTACATCTATAAAAAGCTGATTTCAGAAAAATACATTGCCAACAATCAAAGTGTAAAAAAATAGAAAAGTGGATGTGGGACTTTACATGGACAATAGCGTCTCTAGGGGGGCCAGAGAGGGCCTGACCCCCGAACATTATGCTGTGCCCCACCATGTGCCCAACCCCCCCCCCCCCCCCCCAATTAAGAAAAAAAAAATTTTTTTTTTACAAAAAATCAATGTCTAAGAGGGAGAGCGTCCCCAGTCAGCTCCTGCAGGTGATTCCTCCCCCTCCCTCTGCTTGCTGACACTGCATAATGCGAGCGCTCACACAACCACGGCCGCCCGATCTGCTCCTTCTCCTGCATTCTCGTTGGCAGGGAGAAGAGCGAATTGCAGGAAGGACTCCACCAGGACTCTCAGTTACTGAAAAAACAGACTGATTTCTCCTGTGCTTAGGACAGGAGAACCAGCCTGTAAATTCCAAGAGATGACAGACCAGCGCTGTCAATAGCAGGGGCAGGACAGCAAGAGGAGGCTGGGGAACCCCACAGTGGCAGAACACCAGGGCCCGGTGGCAAGACAACCTTTGCACTCCTTATGGTTCTCCCACTGCTTTGGGCCATTATATTTTCTTGGTATGCTGGTGACATATATCTCTTGTTTTCTGCCACCCTGGGGGGCCCCAATACAGTAGGAAGGGAGCTCACTGCAGAACATGTGAAAGGGCCCATTGTGGGATCGTAGTAAGGGGGCCCCAGGATATATATATATATATATATATATATATATATATATATACTGTATATATATATAAATATAAATAAATATATTTGCATTTTATAGTTGCCCCCCTACTTTTGTCCCTGTCCCCCCATGTGCCCCCCCTAAATATGAAAGCTGGAGACGCCACTGTACATGGAGCCTGTCATTGTGGTTTATTAATACAAATAAATGAAATATAAGTATAATTGATTTTAAATTAAAATCAATTATACTTATATTTCACTTATTTGTATTAATTAACCACAATGACAGGCTCCATGTAAAGTCCACTTTTCTATTTTTTTACAATATATTTAGGGATGGGATCCTGCCATTGTTCTTTAAAGTTGTGAAGGGTCACATTCCATTTTTGTCTTGCAATAATTAAAGTGGTTCTAATGGCTGGACATTTTGTATCTAAATGCATTCCCTGCATTAATGTAAAAAAATGTCTCAGTATTTGTATTGCCCCCTCACCTCCCTGAATACTTACCTGAGCCCAATCTCCATCCAGCGTTGTGCCCGCCTGCAGTGGCTCTCTCCTTACAGAGGCAGCAGCAGTGGGAGCCATTGGCTCCTGTTGCTGTCAATCAAATCCTGTGAGTAGAGAGCAGGGGAGGTTGAGCTGTGCTGTGTGTGTTAGTAGACGCAAACAGCCTGGCTCAGGAGCAAGCCTGCAGGTGCATCCCCCATAGGAAGCGGCTTTTTTTTGGTGGCGCTCCGAGAAGAGGAGGAGTCCAGAGCTTTGGTGGGGGGACCTGAGAAGAGGAGGTTTGAGGTTGCAATGTGCATGTTTATTATTTTAACCACTTAAGGACCGGAAAGATTTGCCCCCTTAATGACCAGGCAATTTTTTGCCATACGGCACTGCGTCGCTTTAACTGACAATTGCGCGGTCGCGTGATGCTGTACCCAAACAAAATTTATGTCATTTTTTTCCCACAAATAGAGCTTTCATTTGGTGGTATTTGATCACCTCTGTGGGTTTTCATTTTTTGCGCTATAAACCAAAATGTTTTACTTTTTGCTATAATAAATATCCAAAAAAAACAAAACAAATTTCTTCTTCAGTTTAGGTCAATATATATTCTTCTACATATTTTTGGTAAAAAAAAATTCGCAATAAGCGCATATTGATTGATTTAAAAGTTATCGCTTCAACAAATGTAGGGGACAGATTTATGGCATTTTTATTATTTATTTATTCTTTAGTAATGGCGGTGATCTGCGATTTTTAGCGGGACTGCGAACAGATCGGACACTTTTGACACTTTTATGGGAACCGGTGACTTTTATACAGCGATCAGAGCTTAAAATAGCCATTGATCACTGTTTAAATGTCACTGGCAGAGAAGGGGTTAACACTAGGGGGCGATCAAGGGGTTAAGTGTTCCCTAGGGAGGTGTTTCTAACTGTGGGGGGGAGTGGACTGACTAGAGGAGGAGAGAGATCGCTGTTCCTGATCAACAGGAACAGCAGATCGCTCTCTACTCCCCTGTCAGAACGGGGATCTGTCTGTTTACATTGACAGATCCCCGTTCTGGCTCTCTGAGGAATGATCGCGGTTGCTAGCAGACATCGCGGCTGCTGGCCACACACATTGGCTCTGGCGTTGCGTCTCGGGCGCACACACGTGCCCCCTAATGATCTTAAAGCGGCCAATGTACACCTATGGCGATTCGCCCAGCCGTGCCAACCTGCCGCAGTATAATGGTGGCACCGGGTAAATAAAGAAATAAAAGCTTTATAATCACTTTAAAGTGGACCTTAATTTTTTTTTTTATTCACTTAATTTTTATTGATTTATCATGAAAGAAAAACAAACATTGCATAAGACAAAGTACAGTACAGAACTTAAGAGAGTCGCCAGTTACAAATTTTCACTTAGGGGTTGGATAGGTAAATAAACAATAATGGGAGTACAACATTATCTTTATTTAGCCGTACATGGAATCGCCACACATTTCCATTTCTATATACTGCATGACTTGGAGAAGGAAGCGTATTTCAAAGAATTAATTGCCAGTAAATGCTCAAAAGCATAGTTATGGTCAATCACATCGAAGAGATTAGGAGCCAGGTTTGATTTCCAATTTCGTAACACCACTAGGCAAGCTGCAAGCAGCAGCGGCCCGTCCATACCTGAGAAGAGGAAGTTCCGCTATAAGTCACTGATCTCCACCATTACAGTACTAGTAAAAAAAATGTAAAAATAAATAAAAATACCCAATAGTTTGTAGTCGCTATACTTTTGCGCAAACCAATCAATATATGCTTATTGGGATTTTTTTACCAAAAATATATAGCAGAATACATATTGGCCTAAATTTATGAAGACATTAAATTTATTTCACTTTTTTTATTGGATGTGTTTTATAGCATAAAGTAAAAAATATTGATTTTTTTTTTTTTTTAAATTGTCGGTCTTTTTCTGTTTATAGCGCAAAAAATAAAAACACCATCAAAAGAACGCTCTATTTGTGGGATAAAATGGACATCAATTTTATTTGGGTACAGCGTCGCCCAAACGCGCAATTGTCAGTTAAAGTAATAAAGTGCCGTATTGCAAAAAATGGCCTGGTCATGAAGGGGGGAAAATCTTTCGGAGAGGAAATGGGTAAAAAATGCATTGGATGATGTATGAATAACTACAGAGCTGTATTAATTTTTCAGCTTTAACTCAACTGAATAGTTAAATCTAAACTTGCTTTCTTTTATTTCTTATCTGGTGATCCCCCCAGCAACACACTTCCGGTTTTAGGGTGACAACGGTCACTGCACTGTATCTATGGAGAAGCAGCGTTGTCACCCTAGGACAGGAAGTGTGTTAGGACTACAGAACACCTTTCCCCTATGTTAGGAGGTTTAGTATAGGGACACTATTTAGATATCAGAATTTTAGTGGAACTGAAATGATTTTAATTTGTTAGACCCCAGCTAGGGTGGCAGACGGACCTGACCACGGACCCCCCCCCATCGCTGCAGCCCCGCCAACACACACCATACACACCCCCTGTTCGCCGACTCTTACTCTGTGCTGCTAACTCCAGATGGACTAGCAGGAGATAATAGGGGACTCTGTGCAGGCTCCGGTTTTGCAGGGTAATGAAGGCAAACAGGAGATTGCCAAGCAGGCTGAAGCAGGCGGTCATGCCCAGGGATGCCAGCTTGATGAGGTAGGGAGAAGGGATACGTTGCTTTTCTCTAGCTCCTGGCCAGCCATGGAGACAACAGCTGCTGCCTAAGCAGGATTCCCCTCTGAGTCATGGCTGGAGGGTGGGTCGGTTGGTTCTTGGCATCACGGCAGCCGTGCGTCTCCTCCCTCCTCCTCCCAGGCCAATAGGATCGCTTCTCCTTTCCGCCAATTGGGAAACAGGTCACAGGACCCTCATCGTGATTGGTCGGGAGGAGAATCAGTGTGACAATAGCGAATATTCATTCGTTATTTTCACACAACTGGGTGGGCCTGAGCCCACCCTTTTTGAAGCCTATTGGCTCTAATCACATGCTTAAAAAAAAAACAAAACACTGGAATCCATGTCTCTGGCGCCCTGCATGTAGATTAGGGGGCCGGACGCATGGATGGGGGGGAGGTACCCCTGAGCCCTTTATTACGCGCCACCACTGATTGCAACCAATGTTAATATGTGAAAATCATGCCATCTGTGTCTCAGTTAGAGACATATCCTCTCACTTTTCGTCTTATAGGCACCTGGACAGGAAGTTAGTTAAAATTCTAACATTTCCTCTCTCTACCCACAAGTTAAAAGAATTTTGAATTGAAAAGAATTTTGTTTGGAATTCTACTTGCTTGCGGGAGGCTAAGGGATGGTTATCCCTATAAGTAAACCAAAAAACTGAAACCACAATAGGAAATCTGAGCAGACCAAAGGATCAGCAACTTTTGTGAGACTCCAAAGGTTCTGATGAAGTGGTTTGTTCCTCGAAACGTGTAGACCACAATACAGACCTCAATATACTGAACTATACTGGTGATCTGGCTATTTGATTTGTATTGGTTTTATGGTGTTTTGATATGCCCCTTTGGCAATTTTTTTATTGACAATTTTATTGTAAGTCAATGTGAGTTTTATATTCACTATCGAAGGTACAAGAAAGGCCCCCTTTCTCTTGTTTTTTACAATTTTGGATCCCTATAAGTAAACTAAAAAAAATCTACTGAAACCATGATAGAAAATCTGAGCAAACCAGAGGACCCGCAACTACATGCAGGAAGCGACCTCTTTTCATTAGTTGCCCTCTAAGTTTTAAAATATAAAAGTTGACCTTTTAGCATTCGCAAGGAATACGTGATTGAAAAGTAATTTTGTTTGGTGCTTTTATGGAAACAAGTTGTTTTAGCGCTATAATTTAACTTTAAAGCATCTGACAGTTTGAGAAATTATACCCTTTTTAGCTTGTCATAAAATTTTCTGCACATATACTGTGAAATGAAAGGTTCAAAGTTTGCATAATGTCTAAAAGACACAATATTGCTTCAACTTCAGTCCCGGAATATGCAGTAATTGTACAGGGAGCATTTTTTTCTAAATTGGCATTCGAGCCATCTGGTAATCCTGCTATAGCCCTCAAGGGTTGGATAGAGCTGAGAAAGGTCTCACTCACACTGAGTGTACATATCTGTACCCCCGTGGAGGACTGTGCTTACCCCCATGGGGATGCACAGGTTGTTATATAGCTCTATTACTGCGTGCAGGACTTATTCACTGTTCTTTTGTGTGTCAACTGTGCCATTGAGCCCCAATAATAGCCGCATAAACATTCAGGACTAAAGACTGCCCATTACAGTTGTCACACATAGACCCTTGACCATTACTTGGTTTAAAGGTACCTCTCAAGGGGACATTGCACCACACTTAGCCATCCTGGATATGTTTGGATTCCGTACACCCACACCGATGTCACAAGGGGAGCAGTGGCAGTGTCTGTTAAGCCGCTGCATCCCAATTTTTTTGTAGTTTGATAAGCTTGCAAAAAAAAATTGTTGATCTTTCCAGAAATCTTCTGAGCTGATACTTTTTTGTGCTCTCTGCTTGTGCTGACTGATATTGCTTATAGTGTTTTTGGCCATCTCTGAGGACTACAGAACTACACCTTTCTATGTTATGGAGATGAGAGGAGTGGTGGAATCCTTAAAGTGTTACTAAACCCAGGACTTTGCACTCACTATATCTGGTCTCCCACAGTACACAGAACATGGGAATGCAATTATTTTAGTAAAAATAAACCACTAAAACCCTTTTCTCATCAGCAGTATATAGCAATCTTGTTACTTCTATCAGTGTCTGGTTAAAACTTGTAGGAGGAGTTTTAATTCCGCTCTGATTGCCCCATGAGGCGGCATGATTCCTGACCCTTTGTCTGGACAATGCTAATTGGCCCTGTGCTAATCACATGCATCCTCCAAAAAAAAAAAAAAAAAACTCTCTAGCAATACACACCAATCTGAGCATGTGCAGAGTGCCCCCAAGGCTCTGCACTATCAGGAGATGGATTGGGGACTGTGGAATAAGGGGAGAATCAGAGAAGACAGGATTAAACAGCCTTTTTTACACAATGCAGAGGATTAACCCCTTAGGTTCCACAGTGAGTATAACAAGCATGATTTACTGCATATACTGACTGATTTTACTGTTGTGGGTTTAGTAACACTTTAACTCCTCTCCTGTTTCTGTTGTTCACTATACAATGTGTGAGTGACCCTAGGACAGGAAGTATGTTACTGGCAAGATCACCGGGTGACAATAAAGGACAAAAAGCCTGAAAAAAGAAACCAATGCAGCCACCAAATCTAAGGACTGGTAGGATACAATATATTACATTTTTGTTTAGTTTTCGATACACTTTAATATATTTACTTGACAACGAACATAGATATATAATATTTTCCTGCACTTCCCATCCCCAGAGATACAACAAAAAGTTACTGTAACCTCTGACCATGGTCACCAGAACAGGCGTCCCAGTTGTAAGATGTTTCAGATTCCCCCTTCCTTCCCAGCAACAATGGTCCCCAGCATAAATAGTGACCTTAGATTTTCCCAAAGAGGACATAGACTTACCCTTCCACACCTTGTCCAAAAATAAAAGTAATTAAAAAAAGGTTATGCCAAACAAATAACAGATTTCCACCTCGTATTGAAGGTTTGAATGGTGACAGGAATCATTAAAAAACAACTAACACAGAATATTTTAGCAGGTAAATCTACCAACTGCTATTCACTCCATGTCTCTTAAATGGGAACTATATTTGAAATAAATGACACCCTACCCTTCTCCTGCACTTTATTTTAGTAAAAATAATATACACTGATCAGCCATAACGACCAGCAACCATAACAGGCATGGACTCCACTAGACCTTTGAAAGTATGCTGTTGTATCTGACACCAAGCCATCAGTAGCAGATCCCTTAAGTCCTGTAAGTTGGGAGGCGGGGCCTCCATGGATTGGACTTGTTTTTCCAGCACATCCCACAGATGCTCGATTGGATTGAGATCTGGAGAAGTTGGAGGTCAAGTCAATACCTCAAATCATTGTTGTGTTCCTCAGACCAGACCACCTTCTTCCATTGCTCCATTTTACAGTTCTGACGCTTATGTGCCCATTGTAGGAGCTTTTGGCTGTAGACAAAGGTCAACATGGGCATCCTGACCAGTCTGCGGCTACACAGCCCCACACACAACAAACTTTGTTTCCGATACCTTTCTTTCAGAACCAGTATTAACTTTTCAACAATTTGAGCTACTGTAGCTCTTTTATGGGGTAAAAATACATGGCCCAGCCATATTTCCCTGCATGTATCACTGAGCCTGGGCCCACTTCTGGCCTCTTGATAGGGTTTTTTTTTTACCCTGGGTCTTGCACTCCTCTGAAACTTACATATTCCCTTGGTCCCCTGGATTCTAGTTTTTTGGCTCTCTCTCAGTCTCCCTGACTTGGTTAGCCACCCCAACTCTCTCAGTCCAATGGACATCAAATCCCTCCAACATGGAGTGCAATCTTTCGAGTGGAGCACCTCTGTCTCCAGACAAGACAACACACCCATCTACAAACAGGAGCACACCTCCCTCCTGGGTGGCTCACTGAGCTATTCCCTGGCCTTTATTATAGGGGCTGTGTGCACCTGAACACACACACTGCTGGTCTTCAACAAAACCTGGACACAGGGTTGGAGATTTCTTCCCTCCCAAAGCACTTTGACATCTTGTTTTGCTTTGCTTCTTTTAAGGTTCTTTACGATAAACCAAGGAAGCATTAAAATGTCTGTAGTGTATTAATGTGCTTTACTGAACAAAAATACTGTACATAGGATTGTAGGAAAAAGAATACAAGCATACAAAGTATTACAAAATATGTATACACTATACAGATGGACAAGCTATCTATCCTTCCTAGCAGATGAGAATAGACAATTTATGTGATTACACTAAACAGCTACTTACCTTGGTTTTTTGCCTGGTGATGGAGTCTTCTCCCAGACTGCTCCTTGCTTCTCAGAGTCCTCCAGAACTACCAGTTCCTTTGAGTCCTCAGCACATGGTGGTGTCATAGTTCTTTAGTCTCTCCCCCTACTTCCTGTAGCATTGCTTCCTGTCCTGAACTCATGAACCATTCCAACAAGTTCATTAGCATATGAATAGGAGAAGCCTAACTTCTAAAAGCAATACATGTAACTAAAATGCATAATTTTTATATTTATGCTATACAAATCACTAAAATAGCCATAACATCACACATCTCCAAATTCCAGAGCCCAATCCGGGAATACCACAATCTTAAAAAAGCAAAAAAAAAACACTTTCTCGCAATCAATACTCCGGAGTTCCGCACTCGGCATTCGTTCGAACCCTGTATCCAGCCATATACACAGTGACAGGGCCTACCCACACACCCTCTAGTAGTGGCAGCAGATGGTCCTCTGAGGACTACAGATGGTTTAGCTCATACATGAGCTTGGATCTCTATTTGAATGTTACAGTTTATAAAGGTATGTAGCTTTTTAACAATAAAACTAAGAGCAAAGCATGTTATTTTTCATAAACACTAACGTCAAACTGGCTCACCCCACTCCTTAGGGAAACAACAGTGACACTTTTGTAATACAGCTCATTGATAAATGTCCCTCATTATGTTCTCTGATATCGGCTCAGAATATTTTCTGTGTTCCGTCAGATATGAGTACATCGGCTCAGCAATAAATCAAGCGAGTATGCCTTATCAGAAATGGCCAGGTCGGAATCTGCAAAAACAGCTTTGAATATAGTATGAAGCCTCTAGTGACTTGGTGATTCAGAAAGGTTAATGGTTTTCAGATCTTTTTAAAGTGGACCTCCGGGCAAACGGCTAAATACACAGCTAAGATACATATACTGGGGCTGTTTTACCTACCAAAGGATTTGTATTTCTGTCTAATTCTGAGATTGACACAGCTCTGCTGTAGTTAAAGCTGATGTTTCATGTAACTTTAAATAGTTTGTTTGGACAAAGCTGGTCCAAACAAACGGTTTGCTTCACTGGATCTAAGGACTGTATTTACTGCATGTAACTTCAGCTACATACAGTACACAGTGCTGGGTTTTCTGGCTGTTTCACAGAAACTTCCCGTCTTACACCCAGAACAAAACAGAGTCTGGCTGAGCATCACTCAGCCATTCAAAGGCAGTTTTGTATTCTGTGAATGAATACAAAGCTTTCTCTGATTGGCCGAGTCTGACATCATCAGCCCACCTGTCAGGGCCTGGAACTTCTGCTGTGTTTGGCAATGACTCGTCTCGCTGAACTACCTGAGATGCTGGACAGTTCCTTGGAGAGTTCCTTGGACAATTCCTTGAATGATCCTGCCTTGAACCTTTTTTGTCTTGAACCTTAAACTCTTTGCTCCTCCCATGAACTTCCTGATGTAAGCCATGTCCCTCCACTTCCTATTTGTCAGATTATTGTGCTCTCTCCAGCCAGTATCTCGCTTTTGTCTTTCCTCCTGCCATCCATATCTTAACTACCACTCGTTACTGACCCTTGGCTTGCTCCTCGGTTACGCTTCAGCTTGATCCCAACCTCAACGACTTGTTACCGACCTTTGGCTTGTTTACTGACTACGCTTCTGTTTGACCCTTACCTGCTATATCTGCTACTGGATCCCATCTTGCTCACCTCCTGGTGGGGTGATCCTGAGGACCGCGACCTGGTACTAACATGCTCATCTCAATCACAGGAGCTCTGGTGAACACGGGTTAGTATTAAGACTAATTTAGAGAAAGTCTCTGATCAGTGGGTCCTCGAGAGACCTAGACACCAACCGCTGCCACCTTCGGGGTGTCTGTCCACCATGCGCTTCTTGTTCATCAGATCTCCTTTGGAATAGCCTCTGTATGATTCACCTGTCATTGTACCCTGCTGGTATACTTACCGGCGCTCAACTTTTGAAGATTGTTATCAGTGTTTAAGCACTCTTTTTGCTCACTTGGATACTTCCCTCCTATTTGTTAGTTTATCTGGTCTGGCTCCTCCTTTGTACCTTTTGGCAGTTGGCTGTAGTGTGATTGGTGTCTCCCCTTAGTTCGAACACATTTGATGCAGGTGCCTAATGCCTCGTACACATGGTCGAACTTTCCGACGGAAAATGTTTGATGGGAGCTTGTTGTTGGAAATTCTGACCGTGTGTAGGCTCCATCGGACATTTTCCATCGGAATTTCCGTCACACAAAATTTGAGATCTGGATCTCAGATTTTCCGTCAACAAAATCGTAAATTCCAATCGTGTGTACACAATTCCGACACACAAAGTTCCACGAATGTTCGAAATCAAGCAGAAGAGCCGCATTGGCTATTGAACTTCACTTTTCTTGGCTCGTCATACGTCATCGCGTTCTTGACGTTCGGAATTTCCGTCAAGATTTGTGTGACCGTGTGTATGCAAGACAAGTGTGAGCCAACAACCGCCGGAAAAAATCCATCGATTTTGTTGTCGGAATGTCCAATCAATGTCCGATCGTGTGTACGGGGCATAAGAGATGTTCTCTGAACCAGACATAGATTTTGAAGCCCTGAAGAAGTGGCATATGCCGCGAAACATGTAGGCGAATCCTGTGTGATACATGTTCTAACATGTTCTATGGTTCTCAACACGAATGTATCTCTTTTTTTATGTATATGTGGGCTTATGTTTTGCCCCTATTGTCCTATGTCATGCTTTTGAATTTATATAACAATACAAACAAACTGTTTTATGTTTAAGATATGCATTCTATGCTATATACTTTTATCCACTCAGGGAATTACCGTTTAACTGCTCTTCCCAATTTTTGGGGTATTTCCTTCCCCTTTTTTGTTTGTTTCACTCTACCGGGCTGGTCATATCCTTGATTGGAGGCTGGTTTAACATCTTATTGACGGGTTTCTACCCTATACCTTAACTACCATGTCCAATAGTATTTAGACTCCGCACCTCAGGTGAGCCTGTGTTATTTGCCAGGGGGACTTGCTTGCATACCTATCCTGCTGGTCAGTGGGAGTCCCCCTACTGCTATAGCTACTGGTCTCCAAGCCTGACCCCAGACCTTGACACCACCCCTCCCATTCGGCCAATCAGTAGAAGCTTTGAATTCATTCATAGAATACAAAGCTGCCTATGAATGGCTGATCGTCGCTCAGCCAGACTCTGTTTTGTTACGGGTGTGAGACAGAAGTCTCGCAGTCAGAACCCAGCTCTGTGCACTGTATGTAGTTGAAGTTACATGCAGTACATACAGTACGTAGAGCAAGTGATGCAATTGGTGAAGCACACAGTTAGTTTGGATCAGCTGAAACATTGACATCAGCTTTAAGTAACACTTACAGGTCTTGTCCCTCCCCTAGCCTTTGACTAAGCAAAAACATTAGACTGATGAGCTCATCTTCTTGTCATTCTGCTCTCTCCTCCTATCAGCATGCTCCTTGTACTGCAGCACAACTGATTGGCTTGCTCCCCCACTCTCTGTATTAGCTGTGTTGTACTGAGATGCCAAGGAACTGTTACCAAAATGAATTCAGGTATTTTCACTGCTTGCCTTTGAAAAAATGATACAATATATTACAGAAAGTATTGGCCTGCAATTTCATGCTCCCAACATTGTAGGAACAGTTTGGGGATGGTCCCTTCCTGTTCCAACATGACTGCACACCAGTGCACAGGTACATAAAGACATGGATGAGTGAGTTTGGGGTGAACGAACTTGAATGGCCTGCACAGAGTCCTGACCTCAACCTGATAGAACATCTTTGGGATGAATTAAAGCAGAGACAGAGAGCCAGGCCTTCTCGTCCAACATCAGTGCCTGACCTCACAAATGCGCTTCTGGAAGAATGGTCAAACATTCCCATAGACCAGTGATGGTGAACCTTGGCACCCCAGATGGTTTGGAACTACATTTCCCTTGATGCTCATGCACTCTGCAGTGTAGATGAGCATCATGGGAAATGTAGTTCCAAAACATCAGATTCGCCATCACTGCCATGGACACACTCCTAAACCTTGTGGACAGCCTTCCCAGAAGAGTTGAAGCTGTTATAGCTGCAAAGGGTGGGCCAACTCAATATTGAACATGACGGACTAAGACTGGGATGCCATTAAAGTTCATGTGCGTGTAAAGGCAGGCGTCCCAATACTTTTGGCAATATAGTGTATTTTATGTTTTATTAATGAATAAAGAGCTGCATTAATAAGGTTCATATATCTGCCTGGAGTTCAGCTTTAAACCAGATTCTGTGGGCTGCCTATATTCACTTCTTACAATGTACAAATCATTACTAAAAAGGGAAGTGACCGCATTTTCTCTGTTCATGCCTCTCAGTGACTTGACAGTGCTTTGCCACCTTCTTGTGGTGCCACGTTATACTTTTTCTCTATGTTATTAAACTTTATGTGCTTTTTTTTTTTTTTTTTTTTGCAATACTAATTTCATGTGTTACACTGTTATTTTCTCTTTTTCCACCCAATAACTTTCTATAATGCATCAGCACATTACTGCTAAAGCTAAACAACAAACAGATATAAAAAAAACACAATTTCCTCTAAATGTGTTAATTACATAAAACCATTAAAACTGTATTTGCGTTTTGCCTTTTCTTAATTTGTTTTAATATTTGTTAGCAATTTCTTCCACTGCAAATCAGTGCTACTGCAGGCACTTCAAGAAAGTGGCAACCACCCCAACCTATAACTGGCCTTTGCAGCAAGGTTCACATGGAAGGGCAATGCACATCACAAACAAAAGATTTCCCAGCACACTTACCAGCCAGCCTGCAAAACAAACAAATTGACCCTGTCTAACAGAGGGTTTTGTTGCACACATTTGCAAATATATACGTCAGTGTCTACGCTGAGAGCGCTCTGTACAGTATATACTGCAGTCCAAACTCCAAATTTCCGGAGTATCCCTAGCACAAATAAGAATGGATAGATTAAGGGCAGGTATGCCTGGAGGGAGCCCACCTAGGGTTGCCACCAGTGTTAATTTCGTCGACTAAATCCGACTAAAACATTTTAGTCGACTAACTTAATACCATTTTAGTCAACTAAAATACGACTAAAACTAAAACAATTGAGATGACAAAAATACGACTAAAACTAAAATGGCATTTTAGTCAAAAGACTAATGCCCCGTACACACGGTCGGACATTAATCGGACATTCCAACAACAAAATCCTAGGATTTTTTCTGACGGATGTTGGCTCAAACTTGTCTTGCATACACACGGTCACACAAAGTTGTCGGAAAATCTGATCGTTCTGAACGTGGTGACGTAAAACACGTACGTCGGGACTATAAACGGGGCAGTAGCCAATAGCTTTCATCTCTTTATTTATTCTGAGCATGCGTGGCACTTTGTGCGTCGGATTTGTGTACACACGATCGGAATTTCCGACAACGGATTTTGTTGTCGGAAAATTTTATAGCCTGCTCTCCAACTTTGTGTGTCGGAAAATCCGATGGAAAATGTGTGATGGAGCCCACACAAGGTCCTATCACACATTTTCTGTCAGAAAATCCGACCGTGTGTACAGGGCATAAGACTAAAACTAAATTTAAATTTGACGTCAATATTAACACTGCTCTGTAGTGCATTGTTCATACCTCAATACCATAAATAACATATTTGATCTTTCACTCCAGCAGTATATGAGTTTGGAAATTGTAGAGCAATGCTTAACCCCTTCAGATCCACGCTATAGCCGAACGATGGCTACAGCGCGGACCTACTTTGCTGGGAGACCATCAATAGACGTCCTCCCCTTGGCACGCTCCCCTTGCTCCACCTGCAGGGCACACGCGGTGCGCGCTGTGATCACTGAGTCAATAAGACTCAGGTGATCACAGATCGTAGTAAGGGGTCGATCCCCGCCCCTTACCACATGATCAGCTGTCAGCCAATGACAGCTGATCACGTGATGTTAAACAGAAGATCGTTAATCTTTTTTTTTTTCTCCTCACGCTGACAGCGCGAGGAGAAAAAAAAGCTGATCATCGGCTTCTGTGCAAGGGATATCGGTCCCGAAGAGGAAGAGGCGAAGCCGCCTCATATGTGCCAACCAGTACCGCCTGCCAGTGCCACCTACCAGTGCCCACAGTGCCCACCAGTGCATAACAGTGCCAGGAATCAGTGCCACCTATCAATGCCCTTCAGTGCCACCTATCAATGCCCACCAGTGGTGCCAATCAGTGCCTCATCAGTGCCACCTAGCAGTGCTGCCTATCAGTGTCACCTACTGGTGGCGATCAGTGCCCATCACTGCCACCTAAGAGTGCCACCTATTAGCGCCCTTCAGTGCCACCTATCAATGCCCTTCAGTGTCACCCATCAGTGCCACCTCTCAGTGCCCACCAATGCCACCTATCATTGCCCAACAGTGCCACCTCATCAGTGCCCATCAATGCAGCCTATCAGTGCCCATCAGTGCAGCCTCATCAGCGCACATCAATGAAGGAGAAAAATTACCTGTTTGCAAAATTTATTAACAAAATATAAAACGGTTTTGTATTTTTTTCTTTTAATCCGGTCTTTTTAAACAAAAAATTAAAAACCCAGAGGTGATCAAATACCACAAAAAAAAGGAAGCTCTATTTGTGGGAAAAAAAATTACAAAAATTTCATTAGGGTACAGTGTTGTATGACCAGCAATTGTCTTTCAAAGAGTGACAGCTCTGAAAGCTGAAAATTGGTCTGGGCAGAAGGGGGGTTTAGGTGCTCAGTAAGCAAGTGGTTAAATAATGCATTATAATTTAACTACACCCATTAGATTTTAGATAACTAAAATGAGTTTTAGTCTACTAAAAGGATTTTAGTTGACTAAAATGTACTGGAGATTTAAGTCGACTAAAATGTCCTGGATATTTAGTCGACGAAATACAACTAAAACTAAAACAATTGCAGAAGACTAAAATGGGACTAAAACTAAAATGCCATTTTAGTTCTAAGACTGAAACTGAATCGAAATTTGCTGCCAAAATTAACACTGGTTGCCACCTGTCCGGGATTCACCCGGACAGTCTGGGTTTTGAATCATGTGTTCCAGTTTCAGTCCACCTGAAACCCAGACACATTATTCAGACAGGAATGTGGCTCGGAACAGGGCCTGACAGGAGGTTGAGGGGCACTTTGTGTGCCACATTACTATTCTCTTTGGAGTGCCCAAAGGTGTCCCAGGTCTGTTATAATCCCATAGTGTATACAAAAAAATTTAAAAAATGACTGTGCGCTGCTAAAGTGTTCAGGTTTGGCTTGAAGAAAAAAGTGGCAACCCTAAGCCCACCCCTCCTAAAGGCACACGGGCGCACGTGACGCCCAGCATCCAGTGCGTCAGTCCCTGCAACCAATTCATCCAACTGTACAAAAAACTGTTAGACAGGGCCAATTTGGTTGTTTTGCAGGCTGGCTGGTAAGTGTGCTGGGAAATCTTTGTATTGTTTGTGATGTGCATTGCCCTTCCATATGCACCTTGCTGCAAAGGCTAGTTAATGGTTGGGGTGGTTGCCACTTTTTTTGTACAGTTGGATGAATTGGGTGCAGGGACGTACTGGATGCCTTCATTGCCATTGTGCTCTTGTTCGAAGTCACGTGCGTCCCTCTGCCTTTACCCCTTTCAATACTGGGCACTTTCACCAGCTCCCTGCCCAGGCTAATTTTCAGCGCTGTAGCACTTTCAATGACAATTACATGGTCATACAACACTGTACCCATATGACATTTTTAGCATTTTTTTTCACATGTAACCATGCCCCCGTATTTAAGGAGGCCTGCCCCCTGCCAATCCAAGTTGGGGATTGGTCAAGACTCCTTAGGAGGCAGCCCCACCTCTCTGCCCCTCTTCTCCTTCTAGCACTTTCTAGAAGGAAGAGAGAAGAGACAGTGAAGTGATGCGGCCTGTAAGTCACCAACTGTTACCCTGAGCCACTCCCAGCCCAGAATTAAAACAAACAGTCCTAGCAACCATCTAGGCCTGCCTAAATTTACCTACTCTGCCAACAAAAATCCTCACTCTAGCACCTACCTAACCAGAGGGTGCTACACACATAAATAGAGCTTTCTTTTGGTGGTATTTAATCACCACTGGGTCTTTTTATTTTTTGCCAAACAAATGAAAAGACGGAAATAAAAACAAAAATAATAATAATTTTGCAAATAAGTGTAGCAAGATCCCAGGCCTCCTTTAGACCCCTTTCACACCGAGCCGCCTATACCGTCGGATTTGCGGCGCATTTCGGAAGCTAGCGGCGCTTTTATCCCCGCTAGCGGCTGAGAAAGGGTTAAAACTGCCAGCAATGCGCCGCAATAGGGGCGTTTTGCCGGCGGTATCCCAGCGCTGCCCCATTGATTTCAATAGGGAGCAGCGGTGGAGGAGCAGTAAACACACCACTCCTTCACCGCTCCAAAGAAGTTGCTGGCAGGACTTTTCCTAACGTCCTGCCAGCGCAGCGCTCCGGTGTGAAAGCCCTCGGGCTTTCACACTGAAGACAATGCTGCAGCTGTTTGAGGGCGGATTGCAGGCGCTATTTTTAACGCTATAGCGCCTGCAAAACGCCCTTGGTGTGAAAGGGGACTTAGTCTAATGAGAACATCCAGGGCCAAGAGCTGCTGACATCCTTCCGTATAGAGTGGGTTGTAAGGCATAGTGGGTGTAATGCAAGGTAGACTCATGGGCGCCATGGAACTTTGGGAGAGAGGGTTAGGGCCAGGACACCCTTAGGCAGTTGCAATGTTAATTGGCAGACTCCGAGACTTCTAGAGGTAGACAGCCATGCAGGGAAAGGTATCCAGCAAGACACCACATCTGCATGTGTAGGAATGCTGTCTCCTATGGCAACAGTCTTAGAACAGTTGCTAACACACGTTGAAACAAACTCCTTTACTTTCTCTACACTCACTTCTTGTAGGTTCTCAACCCACTGAGCTCCCAGTCTCTCTGACTAGACTTGCTGATTCACTGCCACCAAATCCCTTGATCTCTTCCAATCTTCACGGTGGTATCTCCCTCAAGCGTCACCCCCGCTTCTCTGCTGGGTCCCTAGCTTGGCACTTTAGATACTTCTCAAGCTTCACCCCACTGGCCTGCTTGGTCCCTGGCTTGACACACAAGGCTGCTCTGCAAGCGTCACCTCCACTAGATGGGTCCATGGCTTGATACCCGCTGAAGTTTCCCGATTCTCCACCGCCCCCGTTCGGTGAGAATACTGCTCCAGTACTTGCTTCAGCTACTCACTGTGGTCCCTGGTAATAAGGTGGTTGGTCCCTTAGTGGCAACAGATTCCCCTCTACCTCTGACCACAACAGGTTCTCCAGCACTTTGAACCGTCACTTCTGGTTGGACTGCAAGCCGCAGTCTCAACCCTATGCTGCTCTCTTGCTTCTGGATAGGCCCTCAGACAACCTAGCAGCCAGATGTGCCTGGGATAGGCCCAAACCTCGGCCTAGCAGCCCGGGCAGTACAACACACATCCACCAAGACAGCCATCCAGGTGGCACAGAACCCCGATCACCAGCAGGCCAAGGGATTTAAGAAAACTAGACATGCGCACTGACAAAAAATTTGTTCGTTTTCGTTTCATTCGTTTTTTTGCTTTTTTTGGAAGTTTGAAAATTCAGAAATTCGGAAATTTGAAAATTCAGAATTCTGAAATCCGAAAATTCGGAAATTCAAAAATTCTGAAATCTGAAAATTCGGTTTTTCGAATTTCTGAATTTTCGAATTTCAGATTTTCGGGTTTCCGTATTATCATATTTCCGAATTCCGAATTTCCGAATTTTTAGAAATCGGAAATTCAAAAATGTGAAAATCCTAAAATTTGAAAATCTGAAATAAAGAAAGAAAATCAGTAAAAGTTTGAAATAATAACTCATTAATAATAACTAACTATTAAATTATAGGTATTGGAATTTCCTTTCAAATTTGGCTGTTTGTAAAGGTAACAAATACAAAGTTACGAATTATCCGAAATAATGAATGCCGCATCTAAACAAATAGAATGGAACAAATTAATAATAAATAATAGTAATAAAAAGGTTTTATTATTATTGTTATTTATTATTATTAGATCATTATGTTCCATTCTTTTAGATACGGTATTCGTTAATTCAGATAATTCGTAACTTCGGATAAATTTGTACTCGCTACGTTCACTAACAGCCAAATTTGAAAGGAAATTTCAATACCTATAATTTAATAGTTATTATTAGTTAGTTATTTCAGATTTTCGAGTTTTCGAATTTTCGGATTTTCATTCTTTTGAATTTTCAGATTTTCATTCTTATTTTAGGATTTTCAAATTTCCGAATGTTCAAATTTCCGAAATTCTGAATTTCCAAATTTTCGACTTTCCTCATTTTGAATTTTTCGAATTTCCAAAATTTTGAATTTCCAATTTACAAAATTTCAAATTTTCCAATTTCCGAAATTTCAAATTTCCAAATTCTGAATCTCCGAAATTTTGAATTTTCGGAAATTCGGAAATTACGAATTTTGGAAATTTCGGAAATTCTGAAATTTCAGAAATTCTGTCATTTCAGAATTAACGATTTTGTCAAAATTCATTAAAAAACGAATTTGGAACTATACAAATTGCACATGTCTAAAGAAAACCCCCTGCCCATTGCCTGAGATACCCCATACACCTCTAATCTGTCCTTGCTTTGCCCTTGTCTTATCTAATGTCACCAGGTACCCGGCCACTTAGCGACAGAAGAGAGAAGTCACTGATAGAGAGAAGGCACTGATAGATGGCACTGATGGGCACTGATAGGAGGCACTGATGGGCACTGATAGGAGGCACTGATGGGCACTGATAGGAGGCACTGGTGGGCACTGATAGGAGGCACTGATGGGCACTGATAGGAGGCACTGATGGGCACTGATAGGAGGCACTGATGGGCACTGATAGGAGGCACTGATGGGCACTGATAGGAGGCACTGATGGACACTGATGGCGAAGCAAAAAAAATAAAGACTCAATGTGATGGGAAAGTCCTAACAGAAATTTTCACTGATCCCTTTTACTGCATCATTACAATAATTCATGTAGGAACTGGTGGTTCTCTTAATCCTTTTGGCCTGTACTGCGGTAACATTTTTTATGGAACGTTCTAAAAAGCACTGCACTACTGCTACCCATGTACATCAGTCAGGTGCGGCCAGAAAGGATTAGGCTGGATGCCAGATCACTTATGCACTACAGCCTTTGCTATATTTGTAAGCCACGGGGTTCCTGTGCCAAGTTCTCGAACACAATGTGATCCCCGCCAGACTGCCACTGTGAATGAAAGGGAAAAACAATGGCGCCTATATGGGCCTCACCATTGTCACTATTGAACCGCTGATAAGTACTGTAAATTGATACAATTTCCATATAGAGATACATTAAACCTTTCACAAAGCTGCTCACATAGCATAAATAAATTGAAGAGAGCCTCACTTATGTATAGCCTAACTGCCATTATATGCTGGGACTTGAAGTGTGTTGGCAGCTGGCAGGTTGCCAAGGCCTGCCGTATATATTCTTACCATTCCTATCTTTTTTTTTTCGTGTTACATTCTCTCCGTTCCGGTTTGTATTCCTCCATTGCCATCTTTCTCTGTCTTGCTCTCATTTACCCTTTACCTCCCTCCTGTCCGCACTCACTTCCCCCACTCCTCCTCTCTATATGTTTCCATCTCTCTCCCTCTCTCTTCCTTCCCCTTAAGCCTCCGAGAATTCTCAGCTTGCTCCAGATGTTTCATTTTGAGATAGTGTTAGGCACGGTGTAAATGCGGGGATTAAGGCTATGTTATTCAAACGAATGTATGTGCCACCTGTCTCCAGGCTGACGCTCGTTCATTTGCAAAGCGATGCATGGGGGTGTTTGCCTCCTCTCTGCGGGGACAGTCTAATAGCGTTGAGGCAGATGCGCTGTGCTGCTCATCTATTTGCACCATTGTGCGCTCCAGCGGTGCTAAAAGTTCAATATTCCGCTATATAACACCAGACACTCATATCAATCATATAAAAATATTGAATTGTGCTAAAAACAAACAATATTGTAAAAAAAAAACAAAAAAAATATCTAAATTAACAGTCCACATGTGATGTGATAGTACATATTATAAACTCCTGGTGTCGATCTCCACCATCCACCACCTTGACGCGATCTTGTGCATCAGTGTCTCCACCAAAAGCTGAAAAAACATATTTACCAGCTCCTGTGGACCCCTCATTACAAGGGGTCGTTTACACATGTGGCTTGAAACCCAGCCAAGGCCTTTCACCGAATCAGGTATCTCTCCTGCACTGGAATGCCACTCGTCACCATTTGGTAAGTATAAAGTTCTCCAAAAAAACAAAGATGCTCCACATAGTGTAAAAAAAGCTTTAAAAGTTTATTATATTGTAAAATATTGCACTTACGGCATCAGCTGAACAAATGTGCCTAAAGTTTGATGTGTCCACTGGCACACAAACAAAGAAGCCCGTCTTAGTCCGTAGGGTTCAATATTGAGTTGGCCCACCGTTTGCAACTATAACAGATTCAACTTTTTTGGGAAGGCTGTCTATGGGAATGTTTGACCATTCTTCCAGAAGCACATTTGTGAGGTCAGGCACTGATGTTGGATGAGAAGGCCTGGCTCGCAGTCTCCGCTCTAATTCATCCCAAAGGTGTTCTGTTGGGTTGAGGTCAGGACTATGTTTAGGCCAGTCAAGTTCCTCCACCCCAAACTCGCTCATCCATGACTTTATGGACCTTGATTGTGCACAGGTGTGCAGTCATGTTGGAGCAGGAAGGGGCTTGACTGGCCTGCACAACCTGTCCTGACCTCAACCTGATAGAACTGTGTTGGTCCACCCATCCAAATCATTTGGTGGAGGGGAGATTATGGAAAATCAATTAATTCTGATGTACTGAGGGCACACTTTGGGCCCCTTAGTACCTATTGAACATCGTTTAAACGCCATGGCCTACCTGAGTATTGTTGTTGACCATGTCCATCCCGTTATAACTACAGTGTACCCATCTTCTGATGGATCCTTCCAGCAGGATAATGCACCATGTCACAAAGCTCCAATTATCTCACCACTGGACAATGAGGTCACTGTACTCCAATGACCTCCACACTCACCAGATCTCATCCAATATCCCACCTTTGGGATGTGGTAGAACGTCATGGACGTGCAGCCGACAAATCTGCAGCAACTTCGTGCTGCTATCATGTCCCTATGGACCAAAATCTCTGAGGAATGTCCAACGCCTGGTTGCATCTATATAAGAGGATACTATCCGTCACCCTGATGTCTCAACAACAAAACATATATGATTTTATTATATCCATCCATTAAAAGGGATCAAACCCTCAGTTAAACTCTTGTCCTCTCTGCCACCAGGCAAGACCCACCTTAACCCATCGCTTTTGGACATATAAATACATTTCCATTGTCTGGGAACAATTCATATCCTTCATTCGGGGAATTATCCTGCTTCATCTTCCAAAAGACCCTCTCCTTCTAATCTTTGGATATTGGGACAAGCAACTCCTGACATGGTCTTTCAATGATAAAAATCCACATAAAGATTGAATCCTACTCTGCCTTTTCGCCGCTCGGCGAACAATTCTCAAAAATTGGACCTCTTCCTTCTGTCCAAAAATTTCACAGATTAAACAAGAATGATTACTGCAGCTTCACAAAGAAAAAATAAACACGGACTTTAACCATCCGGCCGCCAAAAAACGCTTCTTCTCATGTTGGGAGACTTTCATAAATTCAACATTACCTCCAGACGTACTCAAGACTTTTCACAGACCTTTCGCTTACTACAAGGATCTTCAACTGCACTATGATAAGGATGACACCTCTTGAGATCTCCCCCATCCTTTTTCTCACTAAAACCTCTAGGGATTTGACCAGGAAAAATTACTTTTCACAACCTATTACTTTTGTTAGAACCGCAGGATTAAATGCTGCATCTAAGGGAGCAGTTGCAGACCCCCCCCCCCTCGCCTCCCTCCCTAGTTTTCCCCTGCTATGTACCCTGCACATACTCACTTACTTACTTATTTAACTATCTACTTATGTATTTTAAGGAATGTTTCTTCACACCCTACCGGTACATATCTTGTTAATGTTTAACTTTTTGTAAACAACACTCTGCTTAAATGTCGAAATGTCTATTTCTGGCGACACAGAGTTCCTCCTGTCACTCTCACCATATATCTGTATAATAAATTCTGCAATAAATTATCTTGAAAAAAAAAAAAATAATAATCAATGCCTGTAATTATTGACACGTTTCAGCCTCTTACATAGGCCTTAGTCATAATGACTAAGGCCTATGTAAGAGGCTGAAACACGTAAAATTGTATATGTTTTATTGTTGAGACATTGTGGTGCCGTATGTTTTTCTCTTATATTGGATATTTGAATGCCTGAGTACTGGGGCTATCCGAGCACATGAGTCTCTATCTCATCCTCTACATTATTAAGGGCTATTTTGCTGTAGAAGCATGATTCAGCTGCAACTACGTGATGCTATCGTGTCAATATGGGCCCAAATCTCTGAGGAATGTTTCCAACACCTTGCTGAATCTATGCCACCAAGAATTGCCACGAAGGCAAAAGGGGATCCAACCTAATACTAGTAAGGTGCACCTAATAAAGTGGCTGGTGAGGTTATATGTAAAGCACTGCATAACTAGCCGGTGCTAAATAAGTACCTGTAATATATAAAATATGGTGCATGCCAAAGAAAAAATACAAACAAACTAAAAATAAACAGAATGCAAGAATTGTACTCAACGTCTAAATGGAGCTTCAGGTATAAAAGGCTCAAAATTTTATTCCTTTGGTACTTTCAACTCTTAATTATCGGAAATCATTATAATGTAAACTACTGAACACAAATTACCCCCCCCCATCCCATCACAACGCCCACCCAGCAAATGAAACGTTGATGAAACGTTGTAGGTTGATCATTCAGCCATAACACACAGTCTGATGTTCCCTAACAAACATCATATCTAGGTACACTAAAATAAAAGGTGCCAGATGTAGCTAAGCAGGACAGTAATTTAATTTATTGTCTTTGAAAAGAAAGTCAATTATGTGAAATAGCTTTTTTTTTTTCCTCCCTCTGAACATAAATTTTCATCTGATTATAACATATTAAATGCCTCTCTTTTTACCTCCTATTTAACATTGCAAATGCGTTTTCACACTTAGGGAAAGAAAAGGAGTACGATGGCAGACTGTCCTTTTTCTTTGAACGGTTATATACATAATTAAGGCGATTTGTTTCAGCACTTTACAGAAACACATTCATCACAAGAAAGAAAAAATGTCATTTGGTAACATTCTGAAGTTTATTTTTTCAAAAACATGTTTTAATTTCTTTTTTTTTTTTTTTTTTGCTAAATAATGATTTTCTAGCCATTTTTTTTTTATTACATTGACATTTGACCGCAGTGTCCCAACTCTAGAAAAAAAGTAAAAATAATTTTTATGCCATGCTGTACCTTGAACTAACTGAACCGAAACCAACTAGCATTCATTACGTGCAGCAAAAGACTGCGTTATGGCACTTTGTTCATCATCCTGACAGCACTCAAGATATCGGCCTGCACGCCTTCATTCCATCACGGAATGTTCCCAAAACAAAGAGCATATATCTTATGTTTAAATTATGCCTATCATTTATACGATCAAAAGCAGAAAATATATTCACGGCTTATTGAAAACAAATGAATACCTGTTTCCTCTGTCACATTGAATGACCTTCTGGAGATTTTAATGTAGGCATTAACAGAAAATTGTAGCTTAAGTACACAGATGAGCATTTATAACAGTCCCCGTAGTGTTTCTATAGAAAGTTTTGCGCTCAAGCTATTTGGAGGTCAGGTGATTTTTGAAAAAAGGACTTTTTTGCTTTTTGTTGTAATCATTTTTTTATGCTAGGAGCTGTTTTTACTGTTGTCCCTGTAGATTAAAAAAAAAAAAAAAAAAAAAAAAGCAATTTCTAAAAATCTGTAATCTCTTGTCTGTTTTATGCAGAAAACGAGAAAATGTTCTTGTATTTGTAGTGAAGGTTCAACACTGAGTGTAAGCTGAAGCATTTCAAGATTTCTTTTGCCTTTAAGTGAAATTATGAGAACATTTGCAATTGCAGTGCCTGCTGCTGGGGAAATCTGGTATTGCAACATGACCTGCAGCTAGCTTTCTCAGTGGGAAATAATCTAATCTTGTAGTCAGACATCGGTATGTTAAATCGATGGCCTTCCTTAATTTACAAGGGGCTTTTGATAGGAGGAAACACTCAATGTCACTGCACTAGACATGTGCGGTTTGTTTTGAATTGAAATTTGAACACATTTTTCGTTATACATCCGAATTTCCAAATTACAATAGTAATGAATTCAAACACATACGAAATAATGAATAAAAAATTTGGACGATATTTGAATTTGAACCGTTTTCTAATCAAATTTGAATAGTTTCCAAATGGAATTTGAATTTGAATAGTTTTCAAATCGAATTAGAATTTGAATAGTTTTCAAATCGAATTAGAATTTCCGAAGTGAATAAAATAGAATAGAAAATAAAGGAATAGAATAGAAAAGAACATAATAGAATATAATAGAAAATAAAAGAATAGAATATAATAGAGTAAAACAGAAGAGAATACAAAGAATAGAAAATAAAAGAATAGAAAAAAAAGGTATAAAATAGAAAATAAAAGAAAAGAATAAAACAGAACAAAATAGAATAGAAAATAAAAGAACAGAATAAAATAAAATATAATAGAAAATAAAGGAATAGAATAGAATAAATATATAAAAAATAGAATTGAATACAATAAAATAGAAAGAATATATCCATCTTCTGAAATTCAAATTTTGATTTGAGTAAATTTGAATTTGAATAGAAAAGAATAGAATAGAATAAAACCTTCTGGCCCAAAGTACAATCGGTGATCACACATGTTACAACCTACACCCTTGACCATTCACCTGCGCAATTTCTTCACCACCACCCATCTCTATCATAAGACTATCATAAATCACTCGCCATGCACATGGTCAATGCAGCAAAACTATGCATACCTATACACTGGGGCACAACCCACACTCCTTCGCTCACAGGATGGTTCACACTCTTGCCAAAAAATTGCTGACATGGAAGAACTTATCTTACGAAAGATTCTCCGTCCAAATTTGCAGCTACTTGGAGCTGCTGGTGCCACTATTGCACAACTGATCACTACCAACGCCGAACTACACCTCAGGTGTAACCTCTAACTAGATAAAGGACATCTATACCGTCACCACACCTCCCGGGGCCCCCCCCCTTTTAAGATCTCCTATATAAGCAGAATGCCTCACCTCCCCAGGGGAGAGAACAGATTGAGGGGGTCCATTCACCAATGAGATCCTGCGGTGACCTGATCTATACTTCCTCTCTTACCCCCCCTTTCCCCTTTTTTTTGTTTTTTTCCTTCTTCTCCCTCCCCGCCTCCCCTTCTCCACCAACTATAATTACCGACCTTGTTTCTGGAGAATTCCATTGGCCACTGTGAAAATTTTTTTTTGCACTTACACACAAGACCAATTCTCCTTTCCTAGAAAGATTTTACACATCTGTTCAGTCCCCTCCCTATACCCCCCCTTTTTTTTTCCTTCCTTTTCTCTCTTCACTGCATCCCAAATGAACCCTTCAAATACCCTTGCTATTATATGTTATGGGATTTACCCTGTTCCATCCTCGCCATTATATGCTATGGGATTTACCCTGTTTTATATCTGTTGCCCATAGTCTGAAGATCGACATACGTTACCCTTGTTTTTTTGTTTTCTTTTGTCTCCACACAAGATGAGCGCCTTGACTTTGTGATATTTTCTTTGTACAACATACTAATTGTAACACTGTAAACCTGCTTGTTGGTTTATCTTTACATTGTATGTTCCAAAAATGTTATTCCCAATAAAAAGACTAGAATATAAAATAATAGAAAAGAATAGAATAAACAATAGAAAATAATAGAATAGAAAGAATATAATAATATAACCATTTTCCGAAATTCAAATAGAATAAATTTGAATTTTCGAATAGAATAAATTCGAATTCTAATAGAATAGAATGTAATAAAAAAGAAAAAAACTGAACAGAAAATAAAAAAATAGAATAGAAAAAACAATAGAATAGAATGGAATAAAAAGAATATAACCATCTTCCAAAATTTGAATTTCAAATTGAATAAATTTGATTTCGAATTGAATTTGATTCGAATGCAATTCAAATAGAATTTGAATGAAATTCGATTCGAACTTGAAAAAATTTTTTTCCATCTGCACGTCTACACTACACAAAGGAGTCCCAGTTATACATTTCCTGGAGGTACCTTTTAACCGCTTCAGCCCCGGAAGATTTTACCACTTCCTGCTCAGAGCACTTTTTGCGATTCGGCACTGCGTCACTTTAACTGACAATTGCACAGCCGTGCAACGTTGTACCCAAACAAAACTGATGTCCTTTTTTCCCCATAAATAGAGCTTTCTTTTGGTGGTATCTGATCACCTCTGCGGTTTTTATTTTTTGCGCTATAAACAAAAAAAGAGCAACAATTTTGAAAAAAAAGCAATATTTTTAACTTTTTGCTATAATAAATATCCCCAAAAAATATATAAAAAAAACACATTTTTTCCTCAGTTTAGGCCGATACGTATTCTTCTACATATTTTTGGTAAAAAAAATCGCAATAAGCGTATATTGATTGATTTGAGCAAAAGTTAAAGCATCTACAAAATAGGGAATAGTTTTATGGCATTTTTATTATTCTTTTTTTTTTTATTAGTAATGGTGGCGATCTGCGAAGGGTAAACACTAGGGGGCGATGAAGGGGTTAATTGTGTTCTAACTGAAGGGGGGATGGGACTGTCTAGGGGAGATGACAGATCGCTGTTCATACTTTGTATGAACAGACGATCAGTCTCTTCTCCCCTCAGAGAACTGGGATCTGTGTATTTACACACACAGATCCCGGTTCTCGGTGTGTCATGAGCGATTGCAGAAGCCCGGCGAGACTGCCGGGCACTCGCATCGGCTCCGGGGGCAAGCAGCCGGCTGAGCGCACGCGCCCCTAGTGACCACAGGTTACATAATGTCGTTTTGCCGAGCCGTGTCATTCTGCCGCAGTAAAACTGCGGCGGCTGGTTGGCAAGTGGTTAAAAAATTGGGGTTGATTTAGACTGTTAAGACTTTAGACTAGATTTAGACTGAAACAGACTGTGCAGTTGCTCCAGAGCTTAGTAAATGAGGGGAAGCTTTGCTGACTTCCATCATCCAATCATGTGCAAGCAAAAATTCATTTTTTTTTAAATTTGTCTTGCATGTGATTGGCTATTCTTTGCAAAGTGAAGCTTTGCCTTATTCATTAAGCTCTGGAGTAACTGCACTTTGCAAAGTGCGCAGTTTATTCGCCTTTAGTAAATCAACCCCTTAATATCACTAAGGCCCCATACACACTATTGGATTTTCTGCAGATTTTTGTCTTCAGATTTATCAAAACCATGTAGTGCAAGGGCCTGCTTGATTGCATACAAATTTAAACTCTTAAAGTGATACTAAAGGTTCATTTTTTATTTTCTTAATATGTTCCTTTAAGGTAGTGTACTGTTGGTTCTGTGTGTGAATTTTCAACTTCCTGTTCCTCCTCTGGAAGCTTGCCCCCATCATCCGAGCCGTTCTGGCTGGGGGTTAGTCAGCGTGCTCGCCCCCTCCCTTGGGACTACATCCCTGCGGTGGGACGCTGTGTGTGTTCACAGGTACGGGAGGCAGGGGAGCCGCGGGAGTGTCTAAGACGCTGTAGCTCCACCTCCTGTGCCTTGCTATTGTAATTTGAATGACCATCTCAGCACAGCCCCGCCTTTACTCCGCCCCCTTTTTTGCTGAAGTGGAAGTGTGGCTCAGGTTCGTCGTCACAGCGAAAAAGTGGCACTGCACATGCGCGATGCCGCTAAGCATCAAGGGAATTGTAGTTCCTTTGAAGCCATGACGTTGCTGCAGGGAGCATGGTCGAAAACCCGGAAGTTGAGGAGAACATACAGAGAGGAAAGGAGGAAGTGCTGATAAAGCCTATTTATCTAACAGGTAAATAAAACATTTCGGCAGAAATAACAGCTAGATTCATGATCTATATACCATATAGATCAGATATTGCCAAAAAAATGTTTAGCTTTACAACCCCTTTAAGGTTTGACCTCATATTGGTTTTGGTAAATCTGAAAGAAATCTGCAGAAAATCTAATAGTGTGTATAGGGCTTAACAGTTGGAGGAAGGTGCACATAGAGTTGAATCCCTATCATGACTGGTCTCCTCCAGAGCCACCCAAACTGTGGGTTTTAAGCTGTGGTCAGTGCAAGAAAGCAATCCATGGGGTTGGCTACACAGCAAGAGCCAAACTTTGGATAGAGAGCCAGAAGACAGTACCAAATCACATGTGAGGTGGCAGGTTGTAAGATGAGAACGAAGCAAGACATACATGAGAATGAAGAGGTTAGAGAGAAGCTGGAAGTCAGACCAAGCAATGAACAAGCATCATCCAGAAAAAGAGAAGCTGAAACCAAAATTAGTCAAAGGCCTAACCAGAGGCACCTGGAAGTAACAGAAATCCAGAGATGAGCCAAGAGCAGACAGTGAGAACAAGCTCAGCTGTAATGGGTCCAAGGATATCCAAGTACATAAAAAGCAGCCCTGTAGGTTAGCCAACACTGATTCCATAATCTGCTCTCAATTTAAACATTACTGACTAAAGCCAGGTGTGCAGCTTTATGATACTGAATATCATCCAGCAAATGGGAGTTTGCATCATAGTTAGTCAGGTTGAAAAAAGACACAAGTCCATCCAGTCCAACCATACAAAATAAATAAATAAATACAAAATAATATAAAACAATCTCATATACCCAATCCTATACCCACAGTTGATAATGATACATTAGGTAATACCTCAGGAATATTACAAGAGGTACACAGCTGTAGAATAATCGTTAAAGTAGTTAGTCCTCTAAAAGAGAGCAAAGCCTACTAGTTCTGGCTTTAGGTTTGTATTCAGGCATTGCTGTAAGACTCCAGCCCACCTACATTTTTTTATTGTCAATAATCTGGAAACTACATTTGCTTACCTGTTTGAAATCCAGGAGTTCAATAAATGCAGCAGGACCAATAGTACTGCATTGTAAGTGAGGATGCTGAGGGCCTACTCACAGCCTGGAGCGTCAGAGAGAAGAGGTGATCACCGACTGCTGGGAGAGTGAAGGGTAAGGTAAGTAAAAGTCTTCTTTTCCTGGTACCCTATGCAAAAATGATCCTATAACCCTTGAGGGGGGGGATCCACTACAAGGTTCGTTTTTCATCTCCTGGGAGTTTAGCTTTTACATCTTGGACTTATAAGTAGTTGGATGTCACCTAACTTGGAAAAAGCTCAACGTCTGCTCTTTAAATTACAACTTTGACTTTCTTATCCTTATACTTGTTGCTTGCCAGTGACTCTAAGGCAATAACGCCAGGGATTTAGCATAACAGTGAGACAAGAAGCATTTTCCAATGGAGGTTAGAAATGGCAGCCTACATACACTCACCGGCCACTTTATTAGATACACCTGTACAATTACTTGGTAACACAAATTGCTAATCAGCCAATCACATGGCAGCAACTCAATGCATTTAGGCATTTAGACGTGGTGAAGATGACTTGCTGGAGTTCAAACCGAGCATTAGAATGGGGAAGAAAGGGGATTTAAGTGACTTTGAACGTGGCATGGTTGTTGGTGCCAGATGGGCTGGTCTGAGTATTTCAAAAACTGCTGATCTGCTGGGATTTTCACATCACAACCATCTCTATGGTTTACAGGGAAAGGTCCACGAAAGGGAAAATATCCAGTCAGCGGCAGTTGTGTGGACAAAAATGCCTTGTTGATGTCAGAGGTCAGTGGAGAATGGGCAGACTTGTTCCAGATGATAGAAAGGCAGCAGTCAGCAACAGTAACCACTCGTTACAACCAAGGTATGCGGAATACCATCTCTGAACGCACAACACATCTAACCTTGAAGCAGATGGGCTACAGGAGCAGAACACCACACCGGGTGCCACTCCTGTCAGCTAAGAACAGGAAACTGAGGCTACAATTTGCACAGGCTCACCAAAATTGGACAATAGAAGATTGGAAAAACGTTGCCTGGTCTGATGAGTCTCAATTTCAGCTGCGACATTCAGATGGTAGGGTCGGAATTTGGCAGAAACTACATGAAAGCATGGATCCATCCTGCCTTGTATCAATGTTTCAGGCTGGTGGTGTAATGGTGTGGGAGATATTTTCTTGGCACACTTTGGGCCTTTTAGTAGCAATTGACCATCGTATAAATGCCACGGCCTACCTGAGTATTGTTGCTGACCATGTCCATCCCTTTATGACTACAGTGTCCCCATCTTCTGATGGCTCCTTCCAGCAGTATAATGCATCATGTCACAAAGCTCCAATCATCTCACCACTGGTTTCTTGAACATGACAATGAGGTCACTGTACCCCAATGGCCTCCACAGTCACCAGATCTCATCCAATAGAGCACCTTTGGGATGCGGTGGAGATTCGCATCATGGATGTGCAGCCAACAAATCTGCAGCAACTGCGTGATGCTTTCATGTCAATATGGACCAAAATCTCTGAGGAATGTTTCCAAGACCTTGTTGAATCTATGCCACCAAGAATGAAGGCAGTTCTGAAGGCAAAAGGGGGTCCAACCCGGGACTAGCAAGATGTACCTAATAAATTGGCCATTGAGTGTATTTATTTCAGCTTTCCCTACACTTCTGTAGAAAGTGTTTAAGGGGTTATCTCACACATTGGTGATATTTTCAGCTGCAGGTGGAATCTGGAGGACAAGCTAGTTACCAGTTCTGTTCGCACCCAACCTTTGTGTTCCTGACCGTGACACTGCAATATCATAGAGAAACAGGGCTGAATTTATGAGAAATGCCAATAGATTCAGCCTTGGCCAAACCTATTAATATGACACAGAAGTGTTCTCCGAATAATACACAAGTCTATGTAGAGGGCACAGCAGGGTCAATTATTTTATGTGGGTAACATTTACAATCAAGTAGGAGCAGCAGAGAATGAGTAATTCACATTCAGTGGACTGATAATATTTCAGGAAACATCGTAAGGCCGGTAATATTAGACAGTTCACTCAGTTCTCTCTAATCTTAAAAGTACTCAGATTATCTCACTGAAGAGAAATTAAGGGCTCATTCACACCATAATGCTTTAAATATGCACTGTAAATGTGTAAAGAAAATAACGTTCCGCTACAGGCTTCCCCTTCCTCTACAGCCTCCCAGTATCGGAAGTAGGCTCCCCATGGTCGTGAATCACTCCACATCCAACACCTCCCAAATCAATACACAGACAGGTCCATCAGGTGCAACCAAACTAATGTGTTTCTCTCCTAGCTGGAGCTCTATGATTAAGCTCCAGTTGGGAGTGAAACGCATTGAGGTTAGTTGTACCTGGTAGACCTGTTTGTGCATTGATTTGCATCAATATGGTGAGCTGCTTTTCCCCCTTTCTTCTGAGGATCACTGTAAATGTGTGTTGTGGTGCATTACAATGCAAAGTTAGTTTTACTACAATACACGCCTGTCGTGCGCACCTGAATTAGGGCCTACTACAATGTGCTTCAATGCCCAAAACCAGCATGCTTTCAACATCAGGTTGAGATGCTCCTGAGATCCTTGATAGGTGTGTCGCACCCTCTGACAGCCCAAAGGTAGGATAACACCTCCAGAGGCAGGGGTGGCCTAGCATTTCACCCCAGGGCTGAGTCCATGGCTAAAATGAGGAGACAAAGAAAGGATATTGGGTCTTGTCGCTTTTGTCTTTTTAAAGTTTTATTGCAGAACGGTTAAGGAGGTGAGAGTCCCAGATACCATAGCAGATTACTTACAGAGTCCGCAGATCCAGATCAATGTCCAGCTTCACAATGTCAGAACCTTTAAGCCAACCTGGCAACACTGTAAGGCCCTTCTGCAAGACCAACCTTCTTCCCGGTTCTCTCCAGCAAAGGTCCTCCGCTGGGTCTTCTTGGCACAGTTTCCTGCAGACCAGGCAGGACAGCTTCAGGAACAATTCAGTACATGTCGGGCCCAAAACCAGGCTATTGGGTCTAACAGCAGAGCTCCATACTGCAGCACCTCCCTAGGCCTCAGCCCATGGAATGGACATAGCCTGTTAAGGGGAAACATGTTGGAAGGAGATGGGAGCAGTGACATAATGAGCATCCAGATTTGTTGGTGATCTCCATGCTGGATCATCCTCCCTCTACTGCCTAATATTACTATCTCTGTTGTAAGTGCATATTTTAGCTTAAATAAACCCCCTGTTTTTACATTCTATGCAATGAGCTCTCTTTCTGTGTTCCCTTATTCTGCACACACACTTGAGTGAAGCACAATGATCATGCTGAGTGAGGCAAGCTGTGCTGGGACGCTGTGGAATATACTTTCAGTCAGGGCTGGCCCAAGACATTTCGCTGCCTGGGTCCAAGAATGAAATGCTGAATGAAAAGGCCCCCGCATCCATTATTTTATATCATGATAATTAAAACTGAAATTAAAATTTATCAGGAAGTCAGAATTACATGCAACAACACCTTGTCTATATGCAAAATTATATGACATACCATTATGTTCAATTCCAAGGGGTAGGCTAGGGCAGTATAGGGGCAGGCTAGGATAGTATATAGACAGGCTAGGGTAGTATATAGACAGGCTGGGGCAGTATAGGGGCAGGCTGGGGTAGTATATAGGCAGGCTAGGGTAGTTTAGGGGCAGGCGGAGCGGCCCAGGGGCAGTTGTCATCATGACACACGAAACTGCTGGGAAAAAAATCTTGGTCTTCAATTTGCTGGGTAAATAGAAGAGAAGGAGAGGCAGCCGTGGTTCAGTTTGCTGCCCCTCTCAAAGTGCTGCCTGGGTCCAATGGACCAACTGGGACCCATGGTAGGGCCAGCCCTGCTTTCAGTGTGGAGCCAGAGTCCAAAGTGAGAGGTGTGGGGACACTGAGCCTGCAGCTGTCAGGTCCATCCATCCATCCATCTTGGAGGTTGGGAGACACGCAGAGGATGTGGCCAGGCATCGGGCATTTTCTTACCTCATGCGTTAGATGATCTCTAATAATTTAGAGATCATTGGAAGTTGGTAAAAGGCCAATTTAATTTTCATTTGGTTTGTAATACTTTATTATCACTGGGAACGGTGGATAGCACATCCAGTTGGTGGAATACTAATGGAAACATTTTTGATACACATGGACACGTGTTTATTGAACTCTTTCTTTATCACTAGATACACTGTGGGGTTGATTTACTAAAGGGCAAATCCCCTTTGCACTACAAGTGCACTGCAGGTGCACTTGAAAGTGCACCAAAAGTGCACTTGGAAATGCAGTCATTGTAGATCTGAGGGGAAGATCTGAGGGGAAGGTCTGCTGATTGTATCATCCAATCATGTGCAAGCTAAAATGCTGTTTTTTATTTTCCTTGCATGTCCCCCTCAGATCTACAGCGACTGCACTTCCAAGTGCACTTACCAAAGTCAAAGTGGATTTGCCTTTGGTAAATAACCCCCTGTGTTTGCTATCATTTTTGGATAAGAGTTTTTTCTTTGTTTATGAGACAGCGCAACCTTTTACATTTTCACATTTTTTCCAACTGATTCATGAACTGCTCACAATTATGGCACTAAAGCAACAGTGAAGCCACTCTCCTTCCATAAGTCCAAAGTACGTTTATTGATGTTGTGTAGTACAGGGATGATCCACCTGCTGCATTTGTGCATTTCACTTCATTAGGAGCTTAGTCATAGAGTGACTGTGGTGACCAATGGGAAGTGTATCTGAGGCTTCTTCTTACAGTAAGTTGTCCCACAAGAAGGCAGCGGTTCTCATTGGTCAACTCGGTCATATCATTGAGCTGAGCATCAATTAGTGCTTACCATTGCAAGCATTATGATGGATACTCAGCCCACGGCTGTGTCTTAGTTGGTTTGTCAGCTAGTAATACGTAGATAATTTGATTTGGGGCTTAGTGAGAGTGGGAGGTTTAAAACGAAGAAGTGTAAACCAAGGGTCTCTTGCGAAGTGGGGACTGAATAAGGTTTGTAGAAGCTTACATACTTTGTTCCAAAATCTACTGAGCATAAGACAGGTTCACCTAGTGTGGATCACATCTCCGACCACATTGCAGCCTCAAAAACACATGTCGGTAAGTCAGAAGTGGAGGTGTGCTAATCAGGATGGGATCATATACCACAGGCGACAATTTTAAATGCCAATTCAGGTGCCGTTATATTTATGGAATACGAGGTGCTATTGGACCATGTTTGTTGCCAGTCTTCCCACCAGTTGACCATTCTAAATGCCAATTTGGCCTGATTATGGAGCATGAAGTGGTTAGTTCACCTTTTCTTTAAAAGGTGAACTTACCCTATAAGTTGCTTTTGCATTCCCAATGACTTGTATGAAGTGGTTCTGAAAAGAACAAAAGTCCAACAACACAGACCCTGAAAGCACAGTGCAACACTAAGGGGTTGATTTACTGAAGGAAATTGACTGTGCACTTTGCTAAGTGCTGTTGCACGCTGCAAGAGCAGTTGCTCCAGAGCTTAGTAAATGAGGAAAAGCTCTGCTCACCTCTATCATCCAATCATGTGCAAGCAAAAAGGCTGTTTTTTAAATTTTCCTTGCACGTGATTGGGTATTCTTTGCAAAGTGAAGCCTTACCTCATTTACTAAGCTCTGGAGCAACTGCACTTGCAGAGTGCAATTGCACTTTGCAAAGTGCACAGTCTATTTGCCTTTAGTAAATCAACCCCTAAGATACATTTACTGTGTGCATTTTGCTTAAAAATATGGTGGAGAGCCCATTTTGCATTGACTGCCCATTCATTTTGCATTATGGTCTGAATGGTCTGAATTATGGTCTGAATGGGCCCAAAGCAAGTCCTCACATTTGATTCTACTCTCTTATCAAAAAAATTCTGGACTGTGCAACCTCTCTTGCTCATTGAGAGATAGCAAAGATTCTACAAACAATGGTATTCAGAAGACTGGAGCGGTCCATTTACAGACTCAGGAACTGCTGTTCCCACCTTACCAGCAAGGAAGCAATTGAAAGAGTAGAGTGGTCAATGCCTGGCTGAAAAACAAGAGCCACAGCCCGAGTAGAAAAGCCTGTGCTTTAACAACAGAGAAGGACCTTTGCTTTCTGTGTGGTTTCTTTGCAGGATTCCAACACACCCCTTACTGAATCACAGCCTGAACCCCCACAAGCAGGAAGCATGACATTTGCTATTTGGAGAGCTATAGGACTGAAACAGAAGGGGGGACCACTGCTTCCAAACAGAGAGCAAGGGTTCTTCCCCACAGCATGCTGGCAGTGGACAGGCTTTTCTACGCTGTGGTTGTTTTCAATGTATGTGGCTGTTTTAACTAATAACAATTACAATAACAGTTCAGTTGAGCTTTAATGTAAACCTGTCACCAACAGGCGCTTGTATTAATCAGAACCTCCACTACTGTTATAATAGTGCAGGTTTACCTGTTCGGGGAACATCTTATTTTTATTATTCACTTGTATTCTCTTCCTGTCCTGTTGTAAGGGCATCCTATCTCATGCATGAACTGCTTGCAGATGTTAGACATGCTAACAATGCAATACAGTGCCTTGCAAAAGTATTCATCCCCCCTTGGCTTTTTACCTATTCTGTTACATTACAACAGCCTTTAGTTCAATGTTTTTTTTAATCTGAATTATATGTGATAGATCACAATAGTCTAAGTTGGTGAAGTAAAATTAGAAAAATATATACATAAAACTATTTTTCAGAAATAAAAAACTGATAATTGGCATGGGCATATGTATTCACCCCCTCTGTTATGAAGCCCATAAAAAGGTGCAACCAATTACATTCAGAAGTCACATAATTAGTGAAATGATGTCCACCTGTGTGCAATCTAAGTGTCACATGATCTGTCATTACATATACACACCTTTTTGAGAGGCTGCAACACCTAAGCAAGAGGCACCACTAACCAAACACTGCCATGAAGACCAAGGAACTCTCCAAACAAGTAAGGGACAATGTTGTTGAGAAGAGTCAGGGTTAGGTTATTAAAAAATATCCAAATCTTTGATGATCCCTAGGAGCACCATCAAATCTATCATAACCAAATGGAAAGAACATGGCACAACAGCAAACCTGCCAAGCGACGGCCGCACACCAAAACTCACGGAAGGGCAAGGAGGGCATTAATCAGAGAGGCAGCACAGAGACCTAAGGTAACCCTGGAGGAGCTGCAGAGTTCCACAGCAGAGACTAGAGTATATGTACATAGGACGACAATAAGCCTTACACTCCATAGAGTTGGGCTTTATGGCAGAGTGGCCAGAAGAAAGCCATTACTTTCAGCAAAAAACAAAATGGCACATTTTGAGTTTGCCAAAAGGCATGTGGGAGACTGCCAAAATGTATGGAGGAAGGTGCTCTGGTCTGATGAGAGTAAAATTGAACTTTTTGACCATCAAAGAAAACGCTATGTCTGGCGCAAACCCAATACATTACATCACCCAAAGAACACCATTCCCACAGTGAAACATGGAGGTGATAGCACCATGCTGTGGGGATGTTTTAAAGCAGTCAGGACTGGGAAACTGGTCTGAGTTGAGGGAAAGATGGATGATGCTAAATACAGGGATATTCTTGAGCAAAACCTGTACCACTCTGTGTGTGATTTGAGGCTAGGACAGAGGTTCACCTTCCAGCAGGACAATGAACCCAAACACACTGCTAAAGCAACACTTGAGTGGTTTAAGGGGAAACATGTAAATGTGTTGGAATGGCCTAGTCAAAGCCCAGACCTTAATCCAATAGAAAATCTGTGGTCAGACTGAAAGATTGCTGTTGCCAAGCGCAAACTTTCCAACTTGAAGGAGCTGGAGCAGTTTTGCAAGGAGGAATGGGCAAAAATACCAGTGGTAAGGTGTGGCAAGCTCATAGAGAGCCGCAAACGGTGGCTCTACAAAGTATTGACTTTAGGGAGGTGAATAGTTATGCACATTGACTTTTTCTGTTATTTTTTCCTATTTGTTGTTTGCTTCACAATAAAAAAAAAACATCTTCAAAGTTGTGGGCATGTTCTGTATATTAAATGATGCAAATCCTCAAACAATCCATGTTAATTCCAGGTTGTGAGGCAACAAAACACGAAAAATGCCAAGGGGGTGAATACTTTTGCAAGGCCCTGTATAACACATATTTTATCAGGATTACATGAAAGGAAACTAAGGCTTTGTTATTTTACATTTATACTCTTCTACAGCAATTCAGAAAGTGTCAGTTATCAGCTCTGAGCTCAGCAAAAGACAAGTCAGATTTTTCAGAAGCTTTACAGACTAGGTCCACACAAGTGATCTTGTTGCTGGTGGCAACATGCAAGATTCAGGGTTACCAATGGAGTAGAATGAAAGCTCATCTGCTCTCACGGCATCAATAGCTCACTGTTCAAACCAGCAACGTTGCTTCATCACTGCTCCATTGTTGTGATGAGTACATTTTTGCAGTGTTTTGACAGGTGATGGAGAAACGCTGTAGAAGGAGGTAAGTGTTCTCTTTAGCAGTCCTGTTGCTGGTCTGTCCAATCTGACAGAGCTTGAGCTATTTTGCAAAGAATGGGCAAAAATGTCACTCTCTAGATGTGCAAAGCTGGTAGAGACATCCCCAAAAAGACTTGCAGCTGTAATTGTAGTGAAAGGGGGTTCTACAAAGTATATTGACTCAGGGCTGAATACAAATTCAAACTACACTTTTCACATATTTATTTGTAAAAAAATTTGGAAATCATTTTCCTTCCACTTCACAATTATGTGCCACTTTGTGTTGGCCTATCACATAAAATCTCAATAAAATACATTTAAGTTTTTGGTTGTAATATGACAAAATGTGGAAAATTTCAAGGGGTATGAATACTTTTTTCAAGGCACTGAATCTGGGAAAACTGAGAATCCCAAATCTTGTGAAAATGTGCTCATGCACAGTGATGAAGTATCTTCATACAAGATTTGGGATCCTCGGGTTTCCCAGTATGTCACTTGGACTAAGTGACATTGTCAACATTGTCACATCTACAAAAAATAGGTAGAAACCGGGGAGTAAATTAAAGTAGACCTTCCTTGAAAATCCATGAAGGTCCACTCTACTGAAAGCCTTCAATACCACCAAACCCAGATTGCCAATAAAAGCATTTTAACAATAAAGCTGTTAATAAAAAATACTGTCTCAAGTTTCCGATGGTTACGGGAGGTACGGGTTATGTCATCATGCCTCACCGCTGCCTTCTGGGATAGCCAGGATTCAAATTACCAACAGAACTCACTCCAATTCATTGAAGTATTTTGAGGGCCCAGCTTGCCTAGGAGGCACACTGGAAGCATTAGAAGCTGAGGCCAAAGTACGTATTTTTTCTTCTTCTTAACGGAGGTATTTCTAAAGCATTTTTGTAGGCGATCTGATTTTGGAAGGTGGTTGGCTTTTAATAAAGTGAACCCTCCATTTTAATGGAAACATCTACTTAATACTTTTTATATTTTTCTTCAAATGTTTTACCCAATTATTTATTTTGCCTAATGCTTTATTATTCAAGGGGGCTGCAACATGTGGACCTTGTAGGAAAGTAAGCAAAGTTTGTGTGGCTTGGACCCTTTATGAGATTTATCAGAAGACAGAAGAAAGTGAAACAGTAAAAGGCTATATCTGCTATCCTGTTTTTTATTTTTTTATTTTGCTTGGCTATATTAAAGAAGTAATAATGCTTTAAATGTGCACTCATTTATTTTCAGTTATTAATTGGAAGATGAAAACCTTCTAATGCTATATTTTCCCACGAGACTCCACACAGCGCAGACCACAATGAATTGTTTATTTTCATCCAGTTCATTTGATAAATACATCTGATTTTCTTCTCTAATGCAGAAATGTCCTCTCTCGCTCTCTTCGAGTCCGCTAATGACTGTGATTAACAGTGTTTACAGTTAGTGAACACATCCTGGCTGAAGCAAAGTCGATAATGACCAGTGTTCCTGGCCATATTTTAAATTGTGAAGACCCCTTCTAGAAAGGTGAAAACATTAGAAGTCATCACCGTTCTGCTCCCTCAGTTGAGAGTGAGAAGGTAATGATTAAAGTGAAAATTTACCTTTTGACTCCAGAAAACAGAAAATACTTCCATTCTGTGTAGTTTTTTTATTTTATTTTTTTTAGAATCATATGGTTGGGAAAAATTGCCACAAGCCATTCAAATTCCTTTTGCACAGGTTCTAATATCTAATATTAGGTAGAGCATGGTGGGGTTAGAACTATCAATGTTTATTGCTACCATGGATTCCTGAATAATAGCATGGGTCTATTCACAGTTTTGGGCAAATTTTTGTGCAGATTCACCCGAAATATTTTTTTTTAACCATGACACACTGCATAGACAGCAGGTTTATAAGGACTAATAAGTGGGCTTTTTGATATTCCAGTCCCCTCACTATAAAAGGAAGGGTATAAAGTAGCCATAGTGTCAGTATATGTTAAACTGCTATAGGGAAATAATAGGAAAAGCTAACAAACTGCCCAGTAGGAGATTAGGACCATTTAGGAAAAGGTATTTTATTTTTTTAAAAGCTAGCTCTTTAGGCAATGAACCACTTTGTTGCTTTTTTGTTCTTATTATTTTGCCTTCCATTTTAGTTTGCATTTGATTCAAAGTTAGTGGCTCTTTTAACTGCTGCCGCTGCCCCATCCTTAGCACATTTTTATATTTTTTTTTGCTTTTGGGCTTTTTGTTTTAAATGGATAGTATTTTGGGGTTTTCACTTATTTTGGGGTTATATTGTTTAATATTTAATCTTCATTTTAGGTTAATTTTTTTTAAAGTTAGGCTTCAGTTGAAAAATTGTATCAGGGGTTATTATTTTTGGGGTTTCCATCTCTTTTCTTTTTAGTTTTTATTTTCTGTTGAAAGGACATTATTTTTATGTTTGGAGTGCTTGGCATTCATTTTTTGGTAAACATCTGTTCTTTAACCACTTGCCCACCAGATGCCGTCATTATACTGCGGCAGGTCGGCACGATCCCGCGAACCGTCGTAGCTATACGTTGGTCCTTTTAAGTGGGATAGCAGGCCCGTGCTCACGCCCGCTGCACAGTGGGGATGCCGATGCTCGTGACCGACGGTCGCGATGACCACCGGCCACGAGCGATCGTGGGCACGAGAGGAAGAACAGGGCCTTGTGTGTGTAAACACATCCCAGTTCTGTCAGGAGAGGAGAGAGAGATTGTGAGTTCCTACAAGCTGGAAACCACGATCTCTCATCTCCTATAGTCAGTCCCATCCCCCACAGTTAGAACACACACATAGGGAACACAGTTAACCCCTTGATCGCCCCCTAGTGTTAACCCCTTCCCTGCCAGTGACATTTATACAGTAATCAGTGCATTTTTATTTTTTTCGCTGTATAATTGTCAATCGTCCCAAAAATGTGTCAAAAGTGTCTGATGTGTCCTCCATAATGTCACAGTCTCGATAAAAATCGCAGATCGCCGCCATTACTAGTAAAAAAAAAATAATAAAAATGCCATAAATCTATCCCCTATTTTGTAGACGCTATAACTTTTGTGCAAACCAATCAATATACGCTTTTTACAATTTATATTACCAAAAATATGTAGAATACATATCGGCATAAAAAATGAGGAAAAAATTTGCTTTTTTAAAAAAAAAATTGGGGCTATTTATTACAGCAAAAAGTACAAAATATTATGTTTTTTTCAAAATTGTCGCTCCTATAGCGCAAAAAATAAAAACCGCAGAGATGAACAAATAACAACAAAAGAAAGCTCTATTGTGGGAAAAAAAGGCTGTCAATTTTGTTTGGGTACAGCATCGCACGGCCGCACAATTGTCAGTTAAAGCGACGCAGTGCCGAATTGCAAAAAAATGGTCTGGTCATTGAGCAGCCAATTCTTCCGGGGCTGAAGTGATTAGGATGTCTTTTGTTTGTGGCACACCATTGCATCATTTGGTAAGAAAAAGTGCAAGCACAGCGTGCATCTAAACCACCTCAATCCCTACAGATAAAATAAAGGTTAGGTTAGGCCTATTATCCCTGAGTAAAACTGTCCTGCTGCTGGTCAATTTTAAACTGCTGTACCTTTTGCAGTGCCTTAATTCTTGTAGCAAAACGCCTTTTCTCTAGTAAATTTGGACCTATTGTTTGTTATTTAAATCCATTTGTTTTTTTTAATCAGCCCACTAGCTGATCAAAAAAAAAAAAAAATGACACATATTTTGCCAGGCTAAGACTATACATTATAATGATAGGTCAAAGGAAATCACAGAAGGTGAAAAGGGTTGGGCCAGCACTATAAAGAAGACTTCACATTTGCTGTGCCCAGGGATTGTGGACATCATTTGGATATTGACAGCCTCATTTTATAGTGCCCCCGATGACGTCAGTTATGATGACACACATAGGGTGGAGCTAAAACACGTATCGTTGCCACGCTGGTATGCATGCTTAGATTGATTTTAACATTGGCGAAATGTGTTTGATACCAAGTGCATATTTATCTTGAAAATGCAAGTAGTTTTATGTATCTTTTTGAGCCTCAATAAAATTTTATACGGTTTTACAGTATGTGGGTTTCCCCATCTTAATTCTATGCTCACTTCTGTGGAGTATTTAGATAACACTGACTGAATGTATGCTGAAAAGCTGAAGACAGTGTGAAACTCTCACCAAGGGGTGCCTTTTAACCACCTGCTGACCACCGATATACGTCCTCACTTTGAGGACGGATATGTTTGCTATGGCAGCAGCTAGCCACCATAACCCCGGTATGCCTATGTTCGGCGGTCGGCTACAAGATAAAAGTGGTCTCTGCAGCGGATTCACTGCGATATAACATTTATCGGCGGCGGGAGGGGGCCCCCTCCCGCCACCCTTTGGTGGCCTCCGCGCTTACCGGAGCCGTCGGGAGTGGCGGAGGTGATCCGGTCCATACCCTAGCTGTGCATGGAGACGAGTGAGGGGAAGATGGCCCCACTCATCTCCATGACACTGCAGGGCGGAAGCGACGTCAAAACGTCACTTCCGCCCATAGCTCTTAAAGGGCCATTTTTTTAAAATCATTTTTTAAATGACAAATTGTTTTTATTTTTTTTTATTGCATTTTAGTGTAAATATGAGATCTGAGGTCTTTTTGACCCCAGATCTCATATTTAAGAGGTAATATCATGCTTTTTTTCTATTACAAGGGATGTTTACATCCCTTGTAATAGGAATAAAAGTGACACATTTTTTTTTAAAACAGTGTAAAAATAAAAAATAAAAGGTAAAATAAATAATAATAAAAAAAATTTTTTAAACGCCCCCTGTCCTGCCGAGCTCATGTGTAGAAGCAAATGCATATGTGAGTAGTGCCCACATATGAAAATGGTGTTCAAACCACACATGTGAGGTATCGCCGCGATCAGTAGAGCAAGAGCAATAATTCTAGCCCTAGACTTCCTCTGTAACTCAAAACTTACAACCTGTAAAATCTTTTTAAGGGTAAAAGTTTGTCACCATTCTACGAGTGGGCGCAATTTTGAAGCGTGACATGTTGGGTATCAATTTACTCGGCGTAACATTATCTTTTACAATATAAAAAAAATTGGGCTAACTTTACTGTTGTCTTATTTTTTTAATTCAAAAAGGTGTATTTTTTTAAAAAAAAGTGCGCTTATAAGACCGCTGCGCAAATTCGGTGTGACAGAAAGTATTGCAACGACCGCCATTTTATTCTCTAGGGTGTTAGAAAAAAAAAGTATAATGTTTGGGGATTCTAAGTAATTTTCTAGCAAAAAATAAACAGTTTTTAACTTGTAAACAACAAATCTAAAAAAAGAGGCCTGGTCCTTAAGTGGTTAAGGTCCTTGAGGATGAGATAGAATTTAAAGGGAACCATTTTTCGTGAGCTTTTCTAGCGCTTTTCTATTTAAATGCAAAAATGCTTTAAAAACTCCTCAGTGTGAAAGCAGCCTTAGGGGTTGATTTATTAAAGGAAAATAGACTGTGCACCCTGCAAAGTGCAGTTGCACTCTGTAAGAGCAGTTGCTGCTCTGCTGACTCTGCTGACTTCCATACCAAGCAAAAAAGTTGCTTTTTTTATTTTGGTTGCATGTGATTGGGTATTCTTTGCAAAGCTTTACCTAATTTACTAAGCTCTGGAGCAACTGCCCTTGCAGAGTGCAACTGCACTTTGCAAAGTGCACAGTCTATTTGCCTTAAGGCCCCTTTCACACTGGGGCAGGAGGTGCGTTGGCAGTGAAGCGCCGCTATTTTTAGCGGCACTTTACCTCCGTCTTAGTGGTGGTAAAGGGTCAAAAACCATTGCCGGCGGTATAGCCGCGGTGCCCAATTGATTTCAATGGGCAGGAGCGGTGAAGGAGCGGTGTATACACCACTCCTTCACCGCTCCAAAGATGCTGCTAGCAAGACTTTTTTCAGCGTCCTGCTAGCGCACCGCTCCAGTGTTAAAGCCCCGATGCTTTCACATTGGAGACACAGCAGCGGCTGTTTCAGGTCAGTTTTCAGGCGCTATTTTTAGCGCAATAGCGCCTGCAAAATGACCCAGTGTGAAAGGGGTCTTATGCCGGCCATACACAGTTCGAATTTCGAAAGAATTTTCTTTCGAAAAATCGTATCTAAGAATTTTCGTACGAATTTCGCACCATTAGTGGGCTGCAGCAATGGCCAATTTTCGTGCGGCAATCAAATTTGAGGAATCGGACATGTTGGAAATTTTTAGAAAAACAAACGATTTTCTAATCAATGATGGGAGAATCCTGTGAGAAATGTAATAAGAAAAGAAAATTTACGGAGAGAAAAGAAGATTCTCGGCCGCGAAAATTCGTTTCTGTAGCAACATGAGGTGAAATTGAAGGCTTGGTCGGCCGAATTTCGAATGCCAATGGTGGCATCATCAGATCACACAAAAAACAAACTTTCTGATTTTGAAAAGAAAATTCTTTCGAAATTTGACCGTGTATGGCCTGCTTTAGTAAATCAACCCCTTAGCCTCTCATCTTCAACTGCCATAGTGCTGCACATGTGATCAGTTATGACTCTATTTGATGGTATGACAGTTTAGTTTAGAGAAAAAAAACAAATATGACAGTTAGCATTCCAGGCATGCAGGGAATGTAACTATTTATTTGAAACCATTAAATTGATAAGTTAAGTTCAGCTTTAACTATGAAATTCTGTTATTTTTACAAAAATAACTGTAAAAATGTAAAAAAAAACAATATAAAACCTTGATTAGCAACTTGTCGCCAGAAGGCCAAAGAAAAAAGCAACAAGAAAGAAAAGAGTGCACATTATGTGTTATTACTGTATGTAGATATACATACACATATACATATTCTCACATGTCCTTGAAATCTACCTTATACAGCAAACCTACCCAGACTCCATTTGTACATTTTCAATACTCTGTCAACTTTGCAAGAAAAAAAAAAAAGAAATCCTTCAGATTGTTACATTACTGTAGCTCGATTAACTCCAATTAAAAGTTGGATACAGTTGATCAAGGAAACACAATACATCACGGTAAGTTGAGATAAAAGGCCCATTATACAGATATTATCAGATTAGCTGCGTTCCAGGCCATTAAAGATCTGCTAATACATTAATTTGGATTTCATTTAATATGTCATTTAAATTTAATTTAACCGTTAGCTTATGGACAGCGTTTGTAAAATGATGTCGCTTTTGTCTGTAATCTATCAGTTTGAGGCATGACACGTCTTCACTTTTAGGTCAAACCCTCTTCCAACTGCTGGAAGTGCAAACTCCCCCCATGACTCAGAGTTACAGAACGATTAGGCTGCCAGGCGTAATGTAGGAGTTTTACAGGAAATCTTTACTGACTGAATATGGAGTTTGCCATTATTAACCTCTCTTTCTGAAAATGCTAGGTGCCTGGCTGTCATGTTGATCCAGTGTCTTCAGTACTTCCTGGGTCACTGACCTGAGTATGCAGATCATCACTTCCGAGATCACTCTGACTTTGGTTGCTGCATATTTGTTCTGTGTCAGAGATTTAAAGTATAAAAGTGTTACTAAACCTACATCAGTAAAATCAGTCTGTATATGCAGTAAAACATGCTTGTTATACTCACTGTGGAACCTAAGGGGTTAAATCTCTGCATTGTGTAAAAAGGCTGCTTGATCCTGTCTTCTCTGATCTTCCCCTTTTTCCACTGTCCCCAATCCATCTACTGATAAAACAGACCCAGGGAGTACTTTGCACATGCTCAGTTTGTTGTGTATTTCTAGAAAGTTTTTTTTTGGGGGGGGAGAGTGCATGTGATCACCACAGGGCCAATCAGCACTGTCCAGACAGAGGGTCAGGGGTCCTGCAGCCTCATAGGACAGTCAGAGGAGAAGGAAAACTCCTCCTACAAGCTTTAACCAGACACTGATAGAAGTCAGAAGAATGCTATATACTGCTGAGGAGAAAAGGTATTTAGCAGTTTATATTTACTAAAATAATTGCATTTCCATGTTCTGTGTAGTGTGGAAGACCAAATATAGTGAATGCAGGGAGCTGGGTTCAGGAACACTTTAAAGTCATATAGAAAAAGGCAGCTATCATTTTCAGTGCAGGTTCCCTTCAGGGATTGCTCATACCAGTTATGGTGCAGGAACAGAGGCGAAAGCTCAAGTTTTCCCACACCATACAGAAGCGTGCTGTCTTCCGCAGATGCGTGTAGGTGCCATTACTTCTTAATGGCACTCCAAATATTTAGTAAACACTAGATGTACAGAAATGTTGTGGTACCTACAATTACCTATTCTTAAATGCGGAACTACATTGCATATCTGAGCACCACAAACTGAAACGCTACTTAAATAATTTTTAGTAATCAAAGCAAACTTTCCCATCCATCTATATATCCATGCTTTATTTTGTTAAGAAATCACTTTGAAAAATACCCCCCTAATATTTCTAGCCATAGCCACCTTAAGTAAGGGCAGATAATTAATTTAACATTTACTTCCTGGAATCCATCTGCCCATTTGCACGTTTGAAATTTTCAACTTCTTGTTAAATAAAGAAATTACAAAAAAGAAAGCCCTCCTCCAGATGAAAGAAAAAGAAATGCCCATTAATGCCCACTCCTGGGATGTTTGTTTTCATTTGGCCTTAGAGGCAACTAAAGAAATGTAAAATGAAAAAAAAAAAAAGGAAAAAAAAGGCTAAAACAAGTAAATATGCCTTCCTATCTATTCACTAATGCTAGCAGCATAGGAATTACAAATAGTTATTGTTCATTGAGAGAGTGAAGTTCCGCTTTAAGTCAATCTCCCTGTACCTATAGAGCCTCTTGAATCTTAGAACTAGGCTTTGTTTCACCAGTTGTGTAGATGGACTTGCAGTTTCTCCCACCTTCTCTTCCTTCTCCAGCAATAGCAACAGGCAGTCAGCCTTCTCCTCCTGGTGACCTGCCCTTTATCCTTGCCCAAACGTTCACAGGTTTACCAATGATAGAGACTTAGACAGACTTCATCGCCTCCAATCTTCATGTGCAAAGTGTACTAGTTACATTTTCTGGGGAGAGAGGGTTCAGGGCTCAGGATACCCCAAAACAGAAGCACAAATCTCTCAGCTTAGTAGAAAGGGAAGACCCCCACTATGCCAACATCCAATAGATATATGTAAGGATTGAGAACATCTCTCAACAAAAAGCCGTCTTTGTGGGCATTTCATGAGGCAAAAATTGTATAAAAATGATATTCTTTATTACAAAATGAATTAAAAAAAATATAACATTTATACAACACCCTATTATTTGACAAGGTCAACAGATACCCAATAAAGCAAACATAATGTTTGGATCCTTAGGTATATAAGTGATAAACCCGTAATGTATATAAATGATTGTATCTATATGGGAAGATATGATCCAACACCACCTTCTAGTATCTATTTTGCCTTTGCTGCAAGCTAATGTGAACTATGCAGGCTCAGAAAGGCAGATACATTTAAATATCTCTGCCACAGACCAAGTGAGGACTCTTCAGACCTCTCTTGAAGGCCAGTTGAGGAGTTTTAAGCCTCAGAAAAAAGCTCCCTTGGATCTGGCTTCTTCCCCCAGCCAAAGGATCTGGTAAGCAAAGAGTGGGCCTCTCTGGATCTACTCTCTCCTCAGGCATCAGACATAGAAGGCAAGGACCATCTCTCTACAAATTCTTAGAATACAGAGCATGGGAGGCAAAAGACACCTCATACACTTCTTGATCTACTCTCTCACCAGGCAGCAGGCATAGAAGGCAAGGACCCTCTGTATACAAATCCTTAGAATACAGCGCCTGGGAGGCAAACGACACCTCATACACTATCTTCTCTAGGGGAAGCCTGGGAAGGAAGGACCCTTCTTTCTCTCTCTCCAAATATTTATCCTCTTCTCCAGCCTACCAAACTCCTCAGTGATTAGCCAGGGTAGAATAATTATTCATAATCCCATACTGTATCTTCTCATTCTATCTACTGAACAAAACTCCCCAGAAGCACGCAAAAGCAAACAAGGTCCTTGAGATTAGGAGAAACCTAACAATCCCAGATAATAAAAACAGACTGGATTGTGTTGACCCCTTTGTTGTAAAACAAAAAAGGTCAGCCTCGTTTTTTGGTCACCCAGGGACGAGGTGATGCCTCCCTGCAGTTGCTTGATGTCCTCTCCTCATGGGTATTTGGTTCAATAGTCCAATGACTCCAGTATCAAAGCAATCAATCAATTTAAAAAAGAGAAAATAGGGAACCTCTCATAGCGTAAAAATGTATTGTTTATTGTAAAAAAAAAAACATTTGCTGGGCAAGTAAACACAATAAGAAACATCCAATCTGTATATACCCATACTGTCCGAAATGCTTGACGTGTTTCGTCATCACGTGACATCCTCAGAAGCTTCTAAAAGTGTCACGCGATGCTAAAACGCGTCAAGTGAAACTCTCGGGGGGTCACTTCTGGTCTTGGTGGAACGCACGTGGATACCCGGTGGCTTCCTGCATAATCGGACAGTATGGGTATATACAGATTGTATGGTTTTTATTGTGTTTGCTTGTCCAGCGTACATTTTTTTTCAATAGAAAAATACATGTTTACGCTATGAGAGGTTCCCTCTTCTCTATTTTGTTTTCATCTCTCAAAAGATCTAAAATGATAGTGGGGTGCTGAGAGTTTTTTGTTTTGATAGTATGAGCTTTGAACTGCAGGTGGATGTAAAATGGTATGTCAAAGCCTTATAGAACATCCTAGGGAGTAACTAAACAGTTTTATGGACCCGGCTTATAGAAGCCATGTTGGGTTTCGATTTACTCACTGCGAGTAGGAAGGTGCGCTGGTGCCAGAAACCCCAACTCCAATCCAGCCAGCAGAATCAGCTGGTCCATATTAACCTATGGACACTTCAAAGGCTATCTAGAGCAATATACCCCCAAGTCTAAATAGCACCCAGATTCTTTACTAGTTCTTAGTCTGTAGTGAGTGTCAGGTTTTGTGTGAGGCAAACATTGTCTGTCTCCACTCACAACACCCAGGTGTAGAGTGCAGTAGCACTTCTCAGCCAAAAATCATGTTTAACCACTTGACCTCTGGAAGATTTACCCCCCTTTATGACCAGGCCATTTTTTGCTAACCGCCACTGCTTTACTTTAACTGACAATTGCGCAGTCATACAACACTGTATAAATAAAAATTTCCACCACAAATAGAGCTTTCTTTTTGTGTTTTTTTTATTTTTTGCACTACAAACAAAAAAAGACCAACAATTTTGAAAAAAAAAAAAAAAAACAACTATATTTTTTACTTTCTGCTATAAAACATATCCAATAAAAAAAATGTAAAAAATCAAATTTCCCAATAAGCACATATTGATTGATTTGCGTAAAAATTATAACGCCTACAAACTATGGCATATATACTGGAATTTTTATTTATTTACAATTTTTTTTTTTTACTAGTAATGGCTGCGTTCAGCGACTTATATTGGGACTGTGATATTACGGCGGCCTTTCGGACACTAACTGTCACTTTTTGGGAACCAGTGACACTAGTCAGTTATCAGTGCTAAAAAATATATACAGGCATACCCCACTTTTAAGTACACAATGGGGTTTATTTACTAAAGCTGGAAAGTGCAAAATCAGGCTCACTTCTGCATAGAAACCAATGAGCTTCCATGTTTTATTACCAAAGCTTAATTGAACAAGATGGGGGTTAGAAGCTCATTGGTTTCTATGCAGAAGTGAGCCTGATTTTGCACTCTCCAGCTTTAGTAAATAAACCCCATTGTGTACTTAAAAGTGGGGTATGCCTGTACTGTCACTGTACTAATGACACTGGCTGAGAAGGGGTTAAACATATAGGGCAATCAAAGCATTAAATGTGTGCCTAGCCAGTGTTTGTGTGTACTTTGTGTGGTGCTTTCACAAGGGAAAGTAATCGATTTTATTCCTTGAAAGAAAATCTATTACTTCTCCCGCTGACAGGACAGGGCTGTACCTTGTTTACATAGGCAGAGCCCTGTCCTGTGTAAATTCATGATGATCGCCGGGTGCCGGCAGTAATCCATTGGCTGGCACCCGATAATTGACATCTGCTGTGTTTAATCACAGCATGGCCGGGTCGTCGGAGGCGTGCCCCCTACCCGGACATGTCAGATCACGAATTAGGTATGATATCTGTTGCAGCCAAGCTACCTTGGCACCGTATATCTAGGTTGCACGGTCTGCAAGAGGTTAATCTATTTGACTAGAGTAAATTGAAACTGATTGCTATGAGTGACTATAAGCACTTTCCATTTCACTGTTGCTCATTATAATGCCTAATTTAATAAGGCAGACCCTTTATGCCCAACCTGTGGCCTGAGGCCCGATATGGCCCTTTAATGTTTGAAGTGCTGGCCTGCAGTCAGTAGTGGGAGAATTGATTTGAAAATTGGCCTTTAATAACAGTAATCTTTAACAGTTGCATGTGACATGTTCATACCTCCCAATAGTCCCGGATTGTGTCGGACTTTCACGCATTTTCACATTTGTCCCGCAGTCCCGGTGTACAGGGGCTTTGCCCAGCATTACTTCTTTATGTGCTAACAGCTGAACAGATCCTGCAACCGTGTGAACGTCCAGCACAGCCAGGGATTGGCGGGGAAGATGACAGGGGTACGGCCGGCCACAACGAGAGAGAGTGCAGCTGTCAAATCCAACCTGTGATGTCGAGGATGGGAGGGTCCGATATGTGTTACAGGGGCTCCACCCCTTTGTCAAGTGACCAGTGCATAGACAAACAGCCAGCATTTATACAGTGAAAGCTGGGAAGAAGGCGGCAAGGGGCAGGACCAGTTGGAACTACTGCATGTTCACCCACAGAGGTGTATTATAAACCTGAATTATATACCACTGCGGGTGCACATTCAGTAGTTCCAATTGGTCCTGCCCCCTGCCACCTTATTCCCCGGTGGCACTGTATAAATGTCAGGTGTTTCCCTATGAACAGGTTGTTTGACAAAGGGGGCAGAGCCCCTGAAACGCATATCAGCCCTGCCTATAACTGACATCACAGTTTGGATTTACCAGCTGCCCTCTCTCTCATTGCGGCCATCAGGTCACTTCCTCCCTCAAGTGAGTGTCCCTCATTCAGGAGTTCAAAAGTTGGGTGTTATGCATGTTCCTAGTCTCTGTCTATCTCCTACTGGATGGCTTGTAGAACAGTCTCTGACAATTTCCTCTAGTAAGTCTTCAGTCTTTGCCTATCTTCTGGAGCATTACATAAAATAATTATTATACACTCCCCTTTGTAGCTATCAAGGGTCGCATTTCAAGCCCCCTACACCATGTGAGTTCACAACTGAACCAGACTATGCTATGTAGAATAATAATACATTTACTCTGTAGCAAAGGTTTCACAGAAAAATAGAAACAGAATATGGAAAACATTGCACTTAATTAGTATACTAACACATAAAAGAAGTTACATTTAATTTAAGCTTTTTATTAACACTTTATTATTTTCTATATGATAAAGAAATTATATCTCTCTATCTATCCTTCAGCTGCAGTTCACACTTTGCCATCAGAAACATAGCGTCTACTCACACTTTATACTGATAGTCTAACAGCAATTTACATGTATTGCTTAACAGCAAAGTTTGAGGGCAAGAACTCTGGAATGTGGATTTTTGACATGAGAGTTCCAATATGGCTTCCAACTTGACCCGAATTCCTGAGTCGACCCTGAGACTAAAGCTGGCCATACATTATACAATTTTCTTGCTCACTTTGCTTTAGATTTACCTTTAACTATGTAATGCAACGATCTGCCTGATTGCACGTAAATTGAAAGTGTTTAGGTTCAACCTCATATTATATGGTTTTGGAAAATTGAAACAGAAAATTGTATAATGTATAGCCAGCCTTGGTCTCTGCTTATAGGATTCATTCTATGACTTAGAGGGGGCAGAGAGTGTGGGATTTTGACTATTGGTCCACCTTAAAATGAACTAACCAAAACAGAAAAATGGAGACCATCATTGCTGATCTTCTTGCTTCAATAATTGAATTACTGACCAAGAGCAAGTGCATATAAGGAATACAGATTTTACCCTGACTCTCTGATCTGCATGTTTGCTACGGATCCGTGACTCAGAAAGTACTGAAATTAGCTTTTGATTAGCATTTTCAGAGGGAGGTCGCCTTTATTTCTCCAAGAATTGGGCTACTTTCACAGCTAGTATAAAGGAGATGGATGTGTAGATATTATTGTTAACAACTGGTCAGGTGTTCATCATAATTTCTTATTTAGGCTTCACGCAAAGCTGAGTGCATTAGATGTCCCAAAATTCCAAGACAATATTAAACATGTTTTTGTAGTTGAATTCCAGTGGAAGCCCCTAGCTTCTGACTCCTGTGCTGAATGCCTGCCCTGCTACTTACTAAACACAGGAGGTCATTTGCTTGGCACAGGCGCTATTTAGAGAAAACTTTACATTTTTTCAATGAACGCAAAGCATTCTCAGATTGGACAAAGTGCAGATTGTGATGTAACCGCACCACCTCTCCATCTTTTGCAGTCGGAGAACAATTTGCAATCATTGAGATAATGCAAAGTGTCCTCTGAATGGCTCCCAGGACCCAGAGGCCAGTGGCATTGAATGTATTATCTGTGCCTACTACAGTGATTTACAGCTTTCATGGGGATCTTCCAGGTATGGCAAGCTGGACCAATGTAACTATGCAAAAATAGCCATATCTGGAATTCAGTTTTAATTTACCCATGTATGCAAGGTGCTCATTATGCTTACAGTGTATCTATAGCTCAAACGTTTTTTTTCTTCTTGAATAGAGTAGTAAATGGTTTAAAACCCTGCCAGGCTCTTTTTTTGCTGTTTATGTACCACTGGGAAAATTGATGTTTACTTCATGTCTGAGGGATGTAGAAGGAAGTTAACGAAACTCTTTTATAGTGAGAGGAATTCCATTGATAGACAGTTGTCCCTGGAACAGATATCCCCATAGAAAGATTTTCTCTTACCTCTTGCTCTGGGGACAACTCTAAAATGTTGGATTTCTTCTCACTTTCCTTCTCATACAGTGGTGATTAGCACAAATAGAGGAGTAGATCTCCCCAAAGGGGACAAAGACTGCAATAAAACCGAACATCTAACCTTCCTCAATCCATCCAAAATTTGAAAAAAAAAAAAAAGGTTTTGCTTAGAGATTATCTTTTTTAAATACTCGCCTTGTCTGATGCCTGAGCTACTAAACACCCCATCAATTAGGTGAACTGGAATCAGCAGGGAAACAGATGGTACTATCTGTGCGCAATGGTCAGGGGTGAGGCTTGGAGACCAGTAACTATAGCAGTAGATAGGCTGCCACTGACCAACTGGATAAGTACAGAAGCTGGTCTCCCTGGCAGATGACATGGGCTCACCCAAGGCACGGAGTCTAAACAATAACTGGTATTCACCAGAGCTCCTGATGGTGGAAGTGGGCTTTGCTATGTGTTAGTACCAGTTTGTGGTCCTCAGGATCGCCCCGCCAGGAGGTGAGCAGGCCGGGGTTCAGTAGCAGATATAGCAGGTAGGGATTAAGAAGAAGTGTAGTCAGTAACAAGCCAAAGGTCAGTAACAAAAGGTTGCAGGCTGGGATCAAGCAGAATCAAAGTCGAGGAACAAGCCCAAAGGTCAGTAACAAATGGTAGCGGAGATATGGACAGCAGCAGGAGTGACAAGAGTGAGATATTGGCTGTAGAGAGCATAATATTCTGGCAAACTGAAAGTTCAAAGGCATGGCTAAAATAGAAAGTTTGTGGGAGGAGCAAAGGGTTCAAGGTTCAAAATAAACAAGGTTCAGGGCAAATTTTTCAAGGAATTATCATGGCTGCTGTCCAGACACAGTAGAGGTCTCAGGTTCAAACCCGAGTCCTGACAAAGTAATGATCTAATGCAGTGGTGGTTAACTCTCTTATTAAAGGGGGGCCTTACGTGCGACCTCTGACATCACCCACAGGCTGCACATAATATTTAGCATCAGAGACAGCAGACACACAACAGGACATGGTCAAAGACAGTGGGCGTGGTACAAGTTGGTCAGAGACTACAGAAATGCTATAGGAGATGTTAGAGACTGGGGACATGCTTCAGGAGACAAAGATTGATGATACATTATATGAGACTGTATAAAGTAAGAAAAAGAGCACTCACATAGCCAGATCCGTAAATTAGAGGGGAGCAAAAAAAAGAAAAGGGATACTTGCTAAGTATCCCTAGGTCGGACTTTAAAGGCATAAGAAACAATAGCGAGGTATAGAAAAATAACAATGTTTATTGAAAAAATACATAATATGAATAGAGCACTGAAAAGTTAAAAATCATATATAATGATACAAAGTATACAATGAGCCCTTGTGCGTCAACGCGTTTCGCCGATAGGCTTCTTCAGGGCACATTCAAGGTTTCAAAGATAGCAAGGAAGAAAACCAATCTCACTGTCTTGCAGGGGAATAAGCCTTGTACATAAGTATCCAGATAACATGGGTATTCAAAGGTATAGTCCGGGGGGGGGCTAATTCCAGTGGTCTGTATACAGGTAATTGGAATCGGCCAAATCTGCTAGCATAAGTAGATCAAGGATAATAACCAAGTAGTTCCCAAAAAGGGCGAGACAGTGCCATAAGGGATAATCCAGGACCAGTAGCCAAAATGGAAGCTACTAGAGCATCAAAACCAAGATGCCTTAATGGCTACACCACAAAAAATCCTGTACCTAGACAGGTGGTATGGTCCCTATAGGGTGATTTCAGAAATGGACAAATATCGGATGGCCCCTGGGAGACAGCCTTCCTCTGGTCACGTTACCAGCTACACAAGTTCAATTTTTTGAGGACCCAGACCTGGCATCCACTTGTATTGATCAGAGGGATCACCTAGACTGATCAAGCGAACCCACCTACAAGCTGTGAGTACTATCCTTTTTCTCACTAAACCTTCCTACACCCATATTACTGTCCATTTTAATCCTGTTGACTAGACCTCCCGTAGGTCCTGTACCTATGCCTATCTCCTGTCGGAGCAGGAGGAAATAACTGGGGATCTACCTTTATACTCACCCAGAACTCACAACATGCCTTATGTTTCATGGTGACACCAAAGACTCATGATCCCGGGACCCCTGCTGTCTTTACACATAAGTTAAGTATACCGAAGATATTGAACTGAACGCTACCGAGGACCTATGCCTCACTTTGCCCACTACCCTGTTGGCAGGTGGCCCCCCCTGCACAGCCGTAATGGTGGTACACTTTTGTGGCTCCTACACCCCATGCACTTCTCAGAGAAGAAGTCGCCCCCCCCCCCCCCTAGGGTTTCTGTGAATTTTTTCATTCCCCAGCTTACCTGACTGTTTTTTTTCCTTTTGTTACGGTATCTATGTTTTTTTTAAACTAAGCTCCTCGGCTCCAATGGGATCTCAACATTGGATTTCTCCTGTTGATACCTGGTTAAGTGGTGATATTTCCATGCCGAGTTAGGGTGGCAGTGGACTGGGAGGGATGGGTAATGTTTTTTTTACCAGCATGTTTGCAACGACTTTTATATGCAAAAGGTATCATGTTAATGCCATACACATACTATAGATATTGTTTGCCATTGTTTATTATACTGCCTGACGTGCCTAAATCTGCTCTGCTGGTCCACATCCAATTAATTCCTAATGCGCGCGACCTATACCCGCCATGAGTTCCCTGAATTTTCTCACGTGGAATGTTAGAGGCTTGCGCAAAAAGATCAAACGCACAGCCACACTGACATTCCTCAAGTCCCAACGTGCTGACATCATCATGCTGGTTGAAACTCATATCACGGGCCACTTACAATCCTCCCTCAAAAAGCCATGGATAGGATGGGCTTACCACGCTACCCACACCTCATATTCCAGAGGGGTGTCCGTCCTGGTCGCCAAAAGGGTACCGTTTGACTTAGTCCTACTCCAGACAGACCAGCAGGGCAGATATGTATTCATACACGCCACTATTAACGGATCTCCCATCTTAATATTGGCTTGCTATGTTCCTCCCCCATATAATTCAAATGTGGTTAAGGAGGGCCTTGCTTTTATGACACAATATCCCTCTGTGCCGGCGGTGTGGATGGGGGATTTTAACATGAACCTAATCCCCGCCCTGGACCGAATGAACTCATTAGACCCCTCCCAGCATCCCCCAGCACATACCAGACTACATCGTATACTAACTGACTTCGCCCTGGTAGACACATGGCGACACAAGCACCAGGCTGCTAAAGCCATTTCGTGCTTCTCAGCTAGTCACAACACGATGTCACAAATAGATTTTATCCTAATTTCAAAGACCCTGATACCAAAACTGGGAGATGTGGGCTTTTGCACCAAGAATTCTCTCGGATCATGCTCCCTACTGGATCACGATCCAGCTTTTGAAGGCCTACCCCGCTCTAACTTGGTGGCTAAATCCATTTTGGCTGACAGCCCTTGCAGGATCAAGATGACATACCTGTGGAATTGCAATACTATTTCAAAGCCAATAGGGATTCGGCCACATATGACATAGTATGGGAGATGTTCAAGCTGCACGCCCGCTCACTGCTATCCACATGCATTAATAAGCTCAAAAGGTCATCAAAAATTATTGTCCAACAAGCTACAGAACACTTGCAGGTGCTGGAGGAGGCGTTCCACAGGGACCCCTCGCCCAGCACTGCTAATAACCTCAAAATTCAGACACGACAGGTCTCACAACTACACATTGATGTATGTACTGTTATTCAAGTTCAAATGGCTTATAATGATACATGTACCGTGCATATACTTTTCAATAAAGTTGGTTTTTCAATTAAAAAAAAAAAAAACAGATTCTTTTGTGCACCTTCTACTCCTTTTGTAAACCACGCCGTTCTTCTGTATACAGTAAACTCCACAGGTCAAGACTTGCAATAAGCGCCTTCGGTAAGAGATGAAATAAAGATCCCCACAGCCTCACGAGTACATAGCGCGAGGTGATAACACGCTGTTTTAATGACCTATTCTGAAGAAAAAGGGAGCGCGTGGCTAGTAGGGGGCTTGCCTCATATTATTTCACTTCTTCCTAACCACAGCAAATTAGATGTATGATGTAAGACGAGATCAGCAACTTTACCTTAATGAAACATTTCTCTTTATGAGAGCAAGGCTGACATGACACAGTGTCACCCCACTGCGCTAATGTCCAGCATATAACACGCATCTCGTTGACATCCCTGACCTTTCGCGCTGGGCCGTCAGGTGGATGGAAACCATTAGCTGACGGATGAGGCCGACTCTGCAAACGTCTCTGAACCGATCAGGCAAGCGCAGGTTAAAAAACACCAAAAATCAATTTATATTCTGCCCACAGAGATTATTCATTGTCATTAATAATCTTCTGATAATTTACAGCGAGCGCGTAAGAGATACCTTTTCATCAAATACAGCCGCTAAATGCGGCGCTCAGGGACTGACACCATATAATTGCAATTAGTGTAATTCAGTAGAAGATCGTACATTCAGACCACTTGTAGTGGGTTATAAACAGCGACCTGTGCCCTCTGTATTATGGTATTACACTCAACATTTTCCAAGCTGGGGGCATCTGCTAAGCATGAAAATATAATTTTCTTTTACACATAAAAAGAGGCATTTTGAGCCTAAATTTACAGTTAATGCTTACATACTTTTATGGGAAATGTTTACCGGTAAATGATTTTCTTTTAGTCAATCAAACAGGAAATATTGCATATAAATATTGTATGTATATAGGCTGTAATAAACCCAAAAGCAAACATTTATTATGTTGTAGCTTACCAATTCTAATGCCCTGTACACACGACCGGTTTTGTCGTCGGAATAAACTCTGAAGGTGTTTACGACGGAGTTCCGAACCCCCCCCCACTAACTATAGATCCCCTCCCTCAGTACGGACCCCCCTCCACCAAGTATATACCCCCTCAGTATAGACTCCCCTCCCTCAGTACAGACTTCCCCCCTCAGTATAGATCCCCCCACTAAATATAGACCCCTTCTCCATCAGTATAGACCCCCCTGACTAAGTATAGACCCCCCTCCCTCAGTATCGACCCCCTTCAGTACTGACCCCCCTCCCTCATTATAGAACGCCTTCAGTACTGACCCCCCTCCCTCATTATAGACCCCACTAAGTACAAACCCCCCCACAGTACAGACCCCCCACTAAGTACAGACCCCCCACAGTACAGACCCCCCACTAAGTAGAGAACACCCCCCACAGTACTAACCCCCACCTTCCACTTGTGCTAGTGGAGAGGTGGATGTCAGAAACGTGCTGGGGGGCACTTTTTACCCTTTTCCTGATCACTATCCCTGTCCCTCCTCTGTCCATCTACATACACATAATATAAGCTTAGAACAGACCTCAAATCAGCGCCAGGAATGCACAGTGGTGCCCCTCTTCCCTCTCCGTGTACTTGTAAATAGCCGAGGAGGGGGAGGCGGCTTTGGTCTGCTCTGCGGTATGAGGCAGGGAGACATCCAGCGGCAAGGCTGTGGAAATGGTAACCCTGACTGACTGCAGTGCTGGTGGATTGGTGGATTTGGGGCTGCCCATGCTGACAGCGTTAGGCGTGGAGGAGGGGAAAGTTAACTTCTCCTCCGCTTTGCATGCTGGGCAGAGTCGCGGCTGTAAGGTCACTGGTTGGTAGATGCCAGGCGGCTATAGCAATCAGTGGCCAGGGTCTCGGGTCAGGTGGAGCTGGAGGCAGAGCGAGCGCCAGCGCTATGGTGGGGTTTGCTTGCTCTGTCAATTCCATTTCTGGATTGTCCCAGAATGAAGGTGCCCGGGACCCGGGACAGACCTGACAATTGCGGGAATGTCCCGGGCAATCTGGGATACGTGGGCACCCTAGCTACACATGTACCTGCAGACACATTCAACTCTATAAGACCCCTTTCACACCGAGGGCGTTTTGCAGGCGCTATAGCGTTAAAAAGAGCGCCTGCAATCCGCCCTCAAACAGCTGCAGCATTGTCTCCAGTGTCAAAGCGCTCCTCCACCGCTGCTCCCCTTTGAAATCAATGGGGCAGCGCTGGGATACTGCCGGTAAAACGCTGCTATTGCGGCGCATTGCGGGCGGTTTTAACCCTTTCTTGGCCGCTAGCGGGGGGTAAAAGCGCCCCGCTAGCGGCCGAAATGCGCGCGCAAATCCGACGGTAAAACGCCGCTATATAGAGGCGTTTTACCGCCGACGCTATAGGCGGCTCGGTATGAAAGGGGTCTAAGAATTGTAGTACACATAGAGCAGATCAGGTGATCATAAATAATGGCACTGCTCACTCTACACTATTAGCGATGCGGTTATCAGTGGAGGATAGGGAGCGTGGACAGGACACTGCAGGGTAGGTTTCCTGATGGTGACAACAGTTGGCCTGTGTAATGTGCCCTGGCACAGACAACTGTAGTTTCCATTTGGAGAGCATGTGACAGGGTAACAATGGAGGAGAACTAATGGCAGACAGAGAAAGAGAGTTGTCACCCTATAACAGGAAGTGCCTGAACAAGGACCTTCAGGTCTTATTTTAATCAAAGCTACAGTTTTGAAAGTTTTGAAAGTATTGAAAACGGAATTTTCAGAACAAAATTTCAAAACACGTTATACACTATATTACCAAAATTATTGGGACACCTGCCTTTACACACACATGAACGTTAATGGTATCCGAGTCTTATGCCCCGTACACACAATCGGACTTTCCGACAACAAAACCGTGGATTTTTGCTCGAAGGTTGTTGGCTCCAACTTGTCTTGCATACACACGGTCACACAAATGTTGGCCAACAATTACGAACGTGGGAACGCGGTGACGTACAAGACGTACGATGAGCCGAGAAAAAGGAAGTTCAATAGCCAGTGCGGCTCTTCTGCTTGATTCCGAGCATGCGTGAACTTTTGTGCGTTGGACTTGTGTACACACCATCGGAAATTCCGACAACAAAGTTTTGTTGGCAGAAAATTTGCTAGCCAACATTTGTTGGTGGAAAGTCCGACAACAAATGTTCAATGGAGCGTACACACGGTCGGACTTTCAGCCAACAAGCTCACATCCAACATTTACGGGGCATTAGTCTGTAGGGTTCAATATTGAGTTGTCCCACCCTTTGCAGCTATAACAGCTTCAACTCTTCTGGAAAGGATGTCCACAAGGTTTAGGAGTGTGTTTATGGGAATGTTTGACCATTCTTCCAGAAGTGCATTTGTGAGGTCAGGCACTGATGTTGGATGAGAAGGCCTGGCTTGCAGTCTACGCTCTAATTCATCCCAAAGGTGTTCTATCTGGTTGAGGTCAGGACTCTGTGCAGGCCAGTCAAGTTCCTCCACCCCAAACTCGCTCATCCATGTCTTTATGGACCTTGCTTTGTGCACTGGTCCAAATCATTTGGTGGAGGGGGGATTATGGTGTGGGGTTGTTTTTCAGGGGTTGGGCTTGGCCCCTTAGTTCCAGTGAAGGGAACTCTTAAGGCATCAGCATAACAAGACATTTTGGACAATTTCATACTCCCAACTTTGTGGGAACAGTTTGGGGATGACCCCTTCCTGTTCCAACATGACTGTACACCAGTGCACAAAGCAAGGTAAATAAAAACACGGATGAGTGAGTTTGGGGTGAAGGAATGTGACTGGCCTGCACAGAATCCTGACCTCAACCTGATAGAACACCTTTGGGATGAATTAAAGTGGAGACTGCAAGCCAGGCCTTCTCGTCCAACATCAGTGCCTGACCTCACAAATGCGCTTCTGGAAGAATGGTCAAACATTTCCATAGACACACTCCTAAACCTTGTGGACAGACTCCCCGGAAGAGTTGAAGCTGTTATAGCTGCAAAGGTTGGGCAAACTCAATATTGAACCCTACGGACTAAGACTGGGATGTCATTAACGTTCATGTGCGTGTAAAGGCAAGTCTGCCCAATACTTTAGGTAATATAGTGTACATAATTGATTTTTTTTTTTTTAAGCTAGGTTTGGCCATCTGTATAGCACAAATGCTATACACATGGGCTGGATGACGGTCGGCAAAGATAATGTCTGCTGATGTTGGGGTAGGGCAACATGTTGTAGAATCATAAATAAAGCAAGCCTAAACCTCATTGTTGTAGTTTTCTCTACCTTTACTGGTATGGAAAGGTCTGACGATCTTCTTATCTTACTTCTGGTTTTGATATTTGAAGAAGCTATACAAATAGACGGTGATGCACAGACAAAAGCTATTATGTACTAAATGTCATATTCATACAATATATCTATAAATACATTTGTACTGCTTTTTGTACATATTGCAATTAACTTTTGAGAAATGAATATATCTGTGTATACATATCTCTACCAGAACAAAGGATAATTCCTGGTCTTTGGCTTTCTAATTCCCTCTGATGAAGTGGACACTGATTCAACTTGGGAGCATATGATGGGCACACTGGCAGCATATGATGGGCAGACTGGCAGTATTTGATGGGCACACTGGCAGCATTTGATGGGCACACTGGCATTTAATGAGCACAGTGGCAGCGTTTGATGGGCACAGTGACAGCATTTGATGGGCACAGTGGCAGCGTTTGATGGGCACAGTGGCAGCGTCTGATGGGTACAGTGGCAGCGTTTGAGGGCACAGTGGCAGCATTTGATGGGCACAGTGGCAGCATTTGATGGGCATAGTGGCATTGTTTGAGGGCACAGTCGCAGCGTTTGATTGGTACAGTGGCTGCAATTGATGGCACAGTGGCAGCGTTTGAGGGCACAGTGGCAGCATTTGATGGGCATAGTGGCATTGTTTGAGGGCACAGTCGCAGCGTTTGATTGGTACAGTGGCTGCAATTGATGGCACAGTGGCTGCGTTTGATGGCACAGTGGCTACAATTGATGATTTTTTTTCAAACATTTTTTGCGCCCCCCAAAAAATTTTGAGCACCAGTTGCCACTGGATTCAAGGAACGTGTTTGGAAAAGTTGGAAGCACAACTATTTCTTATTCTTGACAATCCAAATCTATGATTTGACTTTCTATACTCTTCTTATTTCTTTAGTAGGACACAGCTATTTTTATAAATGTTTTTTTTTTTTACATAAATATACTATAAATAAATTAGGCTGTTTTTATATAGCCTGAACGGCGGCTTCCCAGGGGGGACAGACACATAAAAAGAGCCGCCGAAGCGCAGGACATCCCCGCAGCCTCAGCGGACACCTCGGAACCACTCAGAATCGCTGGATAACTTTTTTGGGGCCCGCAGAGAAACGGCAAGTACAGCCAAGATGGTGCCCGGCACCCACGCTGCCAGGGCTGCCTTCCCCATCAGCTCACCACATATGCCTGTGCTGACCCTGCCTCCCCCCTCCTCTCCCGTCGGCTCCGATAGCATTGAAGGGCTCACAAACGGAGGTGATCCCTGGGGGGATAAAGATCCCACATCCTATCTCTCCCCACCAAAGCTAATTTGGAGCGGTTTGCTCAGAGTGGAGAAGGCCATTGAGGATTTGAAGGCAGACACAGCGCATCTGGGGGGTAGAGTGGAGACCCTGGAGGCACAGTGGGACGAGACTACCCCTACCCTGCAGGCTCTTACTGACCATTGCAAAATGCAGTATCGCAGGATTGAGGCCCTGCTAGATCAAATAGACGATTTTGAAAACAGGAGCCGCAGGGTTAACATCCACATCAGGGGCCTCCCTGAAGCAACAGGCCCGAGGGATATCATACCCACCCTGCAAGGGGTCTTTAAGAAAATACTAGGCCGTCGGGCACCTGAGCACATTGAAATAAACCGGGCCCACAGAGCCCTGCGGCCTCCCTCTGAAGACCCGGACAAGCCTAGAGACATTATCTGTAAGTTACATAAGTACTCTCTTAAGGAATGCATCATAAATCAAGGCAGAGGAAGCAGACATGTGGATTTTGATGGCCCCAAAATAACCTTCTTCTTGGATCTCTCCAGACGCACGCTGATGCAGCGCCGCACTCTTAAGCCATTGCTGGCAGCCTTACAAGGTGCTCAACTGCCCTACAGATGGGGCTTTACGTTTAGCCTCTCTGCAACTAAGGATGGCAAGCAATCGACCCTGCGGAGCAAAGCTGATCTGCCCCACTTCCTGGAGTCCCTTGGACTGCCTCAGGTGGACATTCTGGACTGGAGGGCATCATCAGACATACCTCTCCCCGCACACCCTGAAATGTGGCAACCAGGCCGCCACAGACGCCGACGCGGATCCAGGAGGGGTCCCCCTAGACACACGCCGCCTTCTCATTCCCCACAAGAGGAGGCCTGAACAGTTGTCTTCTCTACCAAAGGCTCCTGAAATGTTTACAGTCATTATCTGATTCCCCCTAGCTGCTGTATCACCTTCCTACCCATGTTTAGGAGTAGATTAAGCACTTAATACTGGCCGTGGGTCCTCTAGCGGACTCACTCCTGGTGCCTTACCACTTACCCCCAATAGGACAACTCCCTGCAGTTATGCAACCTTTTTTGGGAACTGCCTCTGCTCACTGGCCTCCGCCGTCTCCTCACCATCAGTGCCGGACTGGCCTACCGGGATACCGGGAAAATTCCCGGTAGGCTGTCTGCACTTAGTGCCGTGGGGCCGCTTTTGGCTCAGAGCTTGGCTGGCTGTGTCAGCTGTGTCAGTGCTGCGGCCGCTGCACTATGCAATGTGTGTGTGTGCCTCCTCCTCCGATCCGGCGCTGCCCACTGAACTGCAGCGTGATATGCCTGTGTGCCTGAGGGGAGGAGCAGGAGAACGCCGTGCTGGTTGATTTCCCCCTCCATTCGTGACTCGTCCCGTGCGGCGCCAGCACCGCCCACTAATCTGCACGGAGAAGTTAACGGCCGCCCAGGCAGCAGAAGAATTAAGGTACTTAAAATCTCTCTCTCTCTCTCCCTCTCCCTCTCCCTCTCCCTCTCCCCTCCTCTCCTCTCCTCTCCTCTCTCTCTCTCGTGCAAAAGCTGTATACAGAAACTATATATTAGTCTTATGAGTGCTGCTTGCTAATTATATATTGTATAAGCACAAAACTTTACTTTTATTTCCCCACCACTGTGCCCATCAAACGCAGCCACTGCCATCAAGTGCAGCTACTGTGCCCATTAAACGCAGCCACTGTGCCCATCAAACGCAGCCACTGTGCCATCAAACGCAGCAACTGTACCCATCAATTGCCACCTCTGCGCCCATTAAACGCAGCCACTGTGCCATCAAGCGCAGCCACTGTACCCATAAATTGCCACCACTGTGCCCATCAAACGCAGCCACTGTGCCCATCAAATGCAGCCACTGTGCCCATCAAACGCAGCCACTGTACCATCAAACGCAGCCACTGTACCCATCAATTGCCACCTCTGCGCCAATGAAACGCAGCCACTGTGCCATCAAGCGCAGCCACTGTACCCATAAATTGCCACCACTGTGCCCATCAAATGCAGCCACTGTGCCCATCAAACGCAGCCACTGTGCCCATCAAACGCAGCCACTGTACCATCAAACGCAGCCACTGTACCCATCAATTGCCACCTCTGCGCCCATTAAACGCAGCCACTGTGCCATCAAGCGCAGCCACTGTACCCATAAATTGCCGCCACTGTGCCATCAAACGCTGCCACTGTACCCATAAATTACCACCACTGTGACCATCAAACGCAGCCACTGTGCCATCAAACGCAGCCACTGTACCATCAAACGCAGCCACTGTACCCATCAATTGCCACCTCTGTGCCAATTAAACGCAGCCACTGTACTATCAAATGCAGCCACTGTACCCAAAAATTGCCACCACTGTGCCCACTAAACGCAGCCACTGTGCCATTAAGCACAGCCAATGTGCCACTACCATCAAACGCAGCCACTGTAACCATCAATTTTTGTGGCAGTCACATTTGTCTGCAGTTTGTACCCATAAATTGCCACCACTGTGCCTATTAAACGCTGTCACTGTGCCCATCAAACGCAGCCACTATGCCATCAAACACAGCCACTGTACCCATAAATTGCCGCCACTGTGCCATCAAATGCAGCCACTGTACCCATAAATTGCCACCACAGTGCCCATCAAATGCAGCCACTGTGCCATCAAACGCAGCCACTGCCATCAAGCGCAGCCACTGTACTCATAAATTGCCACCACTGTGTCCATTAAACGCTGTCACTGTGCCCATCAAACACAGCCACTGTGCCATCAAATGCAGCCACTGCCATCAAGTGCAGCCACTGTACCCATAAATTGCCACCACTGTGCCCATTGAACGCTGCCACTGTGCCCATCAAACGCAGCCACTATGCCATCAAACGCAGCCACTGTACCATCAAACGCAGCCACTGTACCCATAAATTGCCACCACTGTGCCCATTAAACGCTGTCACTGTGCCCATCAAACGCAGCCACTGTACCATCAAACGCAGCCACTGTACCCATCAATTGCCACCTGTGCCCATCAAGCGCAGCCATTGTACCCATTAAACGCAGCCACTGTGCCCATCAAACGCAGCCACTGTGCCCATCAAACGCAGCCACTGTGCCCATCAAACGCAGCCACTGTGCCATCAAACGCAGCCACTGTGCCATCAAACGCAGCCACTGTGCCCATCAATTGCCACCTCTGTGCCCATTAAACGCAGCCACTGTTTTATCAAACGCAGCCACTGTACCCAAAAACTGCCACCACTGTGCCCACTAAACGCAGCCACTGTGCCATTAAGCACAGCCAATGTGCCACTACCATCAAACGCAGCCACTGTAACCATCAATTGCCGCCAGTTTGCCCCATCAATTGCCACCAGTTTGCCCATCAAATGCTGCCAGTGTCCCCCTTCCCCCCGCCCGGCACTTACCTGTCTCAGGTCAGCACGTTCCTCCACGCTCCCTCCGATAGGCATCCAATCACAGCGCCTGTCGCTTCAGCCAATCAGGTGACAGGTAACCAGACCCAGTGCACCTGATTGGCTGAGAGGCGGGTCAGTGTTAGGGAAGCGATTTATTTGATTTCCTAACACAGCACTGTGTAAGCAGCGAACGTACAGCAGTGTGCCCGCTGTTTACCAATTTGGAAGCCTATTAGAGCCGACGGCTCTAATCAGGCACTTCTAAAAACACCCCGCCGCTGTAATTCAGATGCCCGATGCCCGACAAGGGGCTGGACACCTGAATAGGGGGCAGCAGCAGTGACAATAGATAGATTCATGCATTGCATGAATCTATCTATTGAAGATTGACGGTTGCAATGGACGCACCGCCACTGCCCAGTTGTATTTCCCCTGGGTGGGGAAACCCACCATGTTTTACATTATACGTCCCTATACACTATGTGCCCTATAAAAAGGAGGTGGGCTTTTATATGTGTCTTATCTATATATAATGCACTCTTCAAATGTGCTTTAAAATGCATGGTTTTCCATTTTATGAACAAGAAAATAATAACGTTATGCTGTTGGTTGGGTATATTAATGCTATGGGGCTGGTATGACATTTTTTCCAGGGCTGGTTTTCATTCCCAGTCCGGCCCTGCTCACCATGGGGGGGGGGGAGTCTCCCGACCAGTGGAGAAGTTGCACTATGATGTGCCCTTTGGGCCTCCTGCTTTTATTATTTTTTCTCTATGTTATTGCTCTCCATGTTTTCTATGTTCTATGTTTTTTACATCTGCTATAATTATGGTTTGCTTTTTAGGCTCCTGCTCATGCTCAATGTGCTCCTTATGCTCCTTGCTACAGGCTTGGATGTGCTGTTGGTCTCCTCTCCCTCCTGCTACGGGTGGTTCCGCTGTGTGACCTCCTACCATGGCAGCCTTGAAAGTCGTATCCTATAACGTGTGTGGCCTGGGATCCCCGTGAAAACACACTCATTTGTGGCTTGAGATGAAACGTATGGGGGCACACATAATTTTTTTGCAGGAAACGCACTTTTGCATTGAGACTTGGCCCCCCGCCTCCCTACACATTTATACACATTGTGGTACCTCAGCGATTCCCCTCGTTCCAAATCAGGGGGGGTTGCCATAGCGGTCCACAAACACTGTCCCTTTGTGATGACGGACCAATTGCCTGACCCAGAGGGCCGATTTGTGTTTGTTAAAGGCACCATTTATAGCAAATAGCGAATAGCAAACAGCTTACTTTCCTAGACTCTGCCTTAGAAACCTGTCTGCCCTCCGGGCCACCTCATCCTGGGGGGGGAGACTTTAATGTTAGCCCTGACCCACATGTAGACATATCCTCGGGCCGCTTAACTCACTCATTTGCCTTTTTGAAGCATTTTAGGAAGTCCCTGCTGGTGCACCATTTGGTCAACTGCTGGAGACTACTCCACCCGATGGACAGGGACTACAGTTATTTTTCAGCCACTCACAATGTCTATACTCGTATAGACCTTTTGATGATGGACCAATACTCCCTCGATTCCCTAGCTGGCGCCTCCATTGGCTCCATCACCATTTCAGATCATGCGTCGGTCTTCTTCTCCCTGCGTCCCCTGTCTATGGGGGCGCGGACATGGAGCTGGCGTTTAAATGATAGCATCTTGGATGATGCGGTAGCTCTAAAACAAGTGTCGGACACCATTTCTCTATATTTTGCAGAGAATAAACCAGGTGAGGTAGGCATGGGATCCGTATGGGAGGGTCATAAAGCAGTGGTTCGAGGAGAGCTAATATCCCAGGGGGCGAGACTGAAAAAAGCCAGGGAAGGAGAATTACAGACCCTCTCAGCTAAAATACATACGGTGGAAGTCACACACAAGAAAAACGTCACCCTTGCAGTGGCGTCGAAATTACATTCCCTTCGACAGGAATTAGCTACACTACTAGACACTAAAATTAAGGCACGTTTGTGCCATATGCCGCATAAATTCTACGAATTTGATAACAAGTGTGGGAGGCTGCTGGCAAGAGCCCTCAAACGCCAACGTGCCACAGGACATGTACATAAACTCACTTCCACAACGGGTGTATCAGTGGTCCACTCCTCGAAAATAGCTAACATGTTTAGGGAATACTATGCTCAGCTGTACCATCTCCCTGATACCTTGCCCGGATCTTCGGAACCCCAACGGGTTGACCGCATTCTCCAATATCTCACAGAGGCCCAATTTCCACAGTTGGAGGCCTCAGTTGGTAAAAAGCTGAACACCTCCATTTCCATATCGGAGATTCAGGCTGTGGTGAAAGATCTCCCCAATGGGAAAAGCCCCGGCCCGGACGGTTACACTAATGCCTACTATAAGAAATACTCTGAGGTGCTCTCCAGTCCCATGTGTACCTACTTCACAGCCTTAGCCTCTGGTACAGCAATGCCCTCTGAAGTGCTCATGGCGCACATCACAGTACTCCCAAAAGAGGGGAAAGACCATACCTTACCCGGAAACTATAGGCGTATATCGCTTTTAAACACTGACATTAAGAATTTGGCCAAAATATTGGCCAACAGACTTAAGTCAATCCTCCCGACGGTGATTCACCCTGACCAGACGGGATTTATTATGGGCAGAGAGGCTAGAGATAATTCTAATAGGGCACTCCAACTGATACACTGGGTTGAGTCTCAGGTGCCGACACACCCTTGTCTCTTGCTTTCCACTGATGCCGAGAAGGCATTTGACAGGGTTGACTGGACCTACATGAGAACGGTTCTGACCAGGCTTTGACTGGGCCCCAACATGCTGGCCTGGATATCCTCCCTGTACAGTTCTCCGACAGCCAGAGTGAAGGTGAATGGACTATTGTCTGACGCCTTCCCGATTAGCAATGGGACACGTCAGGGATGACCACTATCTCCTCTCATCTTTGCTCTAACCCTTGAACCACTGCTTAATAGGATTCGCCTCAATAATGATATCAAAGGCTTCAAGGTGGGTCCGACAGAACACAAGATATCCGCTTATGTGTATGATGTTTTGTTCTATGTCTCTGACCCCCTGATATCGTTGCCTAACATTATGGCAGAGTTGAAAGAATTTAACCTACTGTCCAATTTTAAAATAAATTACAAATGTCAGAGATCCTATCACTGAATGTCCCCTCAGGGCTGCATACACAGCTGCAATCTGCCTTCTCATTTACATGGTGCCCAACCTCCTTGAAGTACTTGGGGGTCTATTTGCCCGCGAGCTGCTCTCTGCTGTATAAGTGTAACTACGCACCTTTACTCTCCAGAATGGACTTGAAAAGATGGGACAAGGCTGCATTTTCTTGGATTGACTGAGTCAGTGTTCTTAAAATGAACGTGCTGCCTCGTATATTGTTTTTCCTGCAGATGGTGCCAATCACTTTACCCAGGACTTTCTTCTCAACCCTCAATAGTATGTTTATACAGTATATATGGAGTGGGAAATGCCGACAGCTAGCTCTCTGCATGTTACAGTGCCCCAAGACGAGGGGAGGTATAGGGGTCCCAGTAATCTGCAGATACTATGAGGCTATAGCTCTACAGCGCATTCTGGACTGGTACCATAGTGTCCATTACAAACTCTAGGTACTCCTGGACAAACTCTTGGCGGGTCGTAACCTTTCATATGCCCCATGGGTCCCCCGGGAACATAGGGGTCTCTCGGTGCTGGTCTCTCCACTGGTCGCCCACGCTCTGGCGACCTGGCATGCCCTAAACAAGGAGGGGAAGCTCGCACAGCCGACTCTCCCTTTGGCACCCCTAAGCGGCTTCCCCTGGTTTACTCCGGGGGAGCACCCTTCCTTCTTTCGGACCTGGGCGGCTGATGGAGAGTCCAGATGTGGCAGATTTGTCCAGGACCAAGGCCTACTGCCACTTACCACACTGAGGGAACAGTATGGCCCCTTCTTATGGATGAGTGGCGCTATAGACAGCTCCAGCACTTTATCATTAGCCTACCCCAGGGAGCCCGGTCTCGTACCCTGGTCTCGCCATTTGAGAGATTATGTATGTCGACATCAGCTACCTTCCATGCCATTTCAGTGTTGTATGACTTATTGCAAGCCTTGCATACTGAGGGGAAACCCGGGTTCATTAGGGAGTGGAAGGGGGATCTTCAGCACGTCTTTACCGAGCCTCAGCTGGACCATTTGTACAGACTTACACATTCGAGCACAGTAGATACGAAAATGCAGGAGAATGGTTATAAGGTTCTGACCAGGTGGTTTAGAGTACCCTCCAAGCTCTCCAAAATATACCCTTCCCTATCAGATGCATGCTGGAGAGAGTGTGGCCTCAGAGGCTCATTCCTTCACATCTGGTGGGAATGCCCCAAGCTACGACCCTTCTGGCTGGATATCCATGCTCAGATCAAGATTATTCTGGACTTGGAGCTCCCAGATTCCCCGTTGGAATCCCTGCTGCACTTCCCCACCACTCCTCTTAGCCAATACCGCAAATCCATATTGCCCCATCTGCTCGTTGCAGCTCAGCGGCTAATTCCAATCCACTGGAAGACACCCTGAGTACCTACTCGCACTGAATGGATGACTTTAGTGAATAATATTATGGCTGCAGAGGAGTGGATGGCACGGTATTAAAGATAGATATGAGAAGTTCTATTCCATGTGGGCCACTTGGCTAAACTATGCAAATCCAGATGGGAGGGCTGCCCCAGGGCCCTCACTGGCGGCAGCCCCCTCTGTTTGATGGGGTCGGGTCGGTGGGAGCTCGGGGCACTAAGGGTCTGAGGTGCGGAGGAGGCCGAACCTTGGAGGGGCTGCCACAGTTTACATCAGCTCAGTATACCAGCAAGTGTGTGTGTTTTTTTTCTCTTTCTCTTCTTTAATTTAATTTTTTTCCTTTACTCCATTTCTTTTGTGTATATGGGTCTGATGCCTAGAAGTGCGATCTCTGATTGGAGGCTTACACCCTCCGCAGAGTTGTGCCAGACGGGGACGATAGGGGAAACCCATTGCTGTTTAAATTCATACCATAGTTGTAATATGTTGATAACTTATCCCCTGGGACGATCCCCAAAATGTGTACTTCCCTGAGTAATTTCCTTGCTGACTAAATGCACCCGGTGAGGATCCCCTCATGTCATATATTGCCTTTTCTACCTACGTGTTTTGTTAAATGTCTACTTGTCTGTTTGAAAATTTTCAAAATAAAGATTACATAAAAAAAGAAAATGTTTCTGAAGTGCTAAGAACTATATATCTTGGATACCATGAAGATACAGTATTCTTCCTATATAGATAAAAACACTTTTAACAGAATGCCATCAATGCAGACAGTATCTTGGGGTGCTTGGATGTTTCTATTATATACACCCCCACAGAGATAACCATGACAAATAAATGGGAAATGCACTCTTTTATGTTAAAGAACAATTAGCAATTCTCTGAGATCATATAGCAGAAGTGTATTCTGCAGAAGGATGCTATTAAGGAGGCGGAAACACATTTAAAAATACTTTACAAGTCTGCAGGAATAATTTGCTAACATAGTCCAATATACAGCTACAGGGCCATTTTTCTTTACCGTTATAGAACAACTAAACCTTTAGTAAAGGTTTCCTTTAAATATACAATGGATGGATCTACATCAGGGGACATTGTTTTTTATTTTTAATAAAGGAATTGTCAAAAATTGTGTGTGTGTGTTTTTACCACATACTCATTCACATGGGGGGGGGGCGGGATTCTGGGGGTCCAGATTTTGATAAGCCCCCTGCCCACTGACCCCCCCCCTGCCCACAGCCCAAGGTTGTGGGGAAGAGGCCCTTGTTCCCATCAACATGGGGACAAGGTGCCCCAAATCACCCCCCATGTTGACGGCATGTGGCCTGGTATGGTTCAGGAGGAGAGGGGGCGCTCGGTTGCCCCCCCCCCCTTTCCTGGCCTGCCAAGCTGCATGCTCAGATAAGGATCTTTTATAATTTTGGTGTGGGAGTTCCCCTCAAAATCCAAAGGGCCTTGTGTGGATCGGGGGGGAAGGGGATCCCCACAACTTTTTTTTCACATTTTTGTATTGCCGGCAATGTTTTTTTTATTCAGCTGTCAGTGGGGAAGTCCGTTGACAGCGGATGACTCATCCGCTGTTAAGGACGCAGCGGCCGGCTTTCCGGCCCGCTCCTTAACAACTAGCTATTCACTGTGCCCTGATTGGGCAAAGCCTTGCAGGTGTATTGCTTCAACCAGTCAGGGCTTAGAATGCACTGTGCAGCGTGCAGTGCATTGTGGGGCACTTGACAGGTGAAAATCCCGCCAAGTGCCCCGCAAATTCTGGTGTTCGCTGAACAGGCGATGTTAAGCTCGGCCCGAACTGCTCTTCCAACACTAATAGAGAACACTACCATGCTAATGGCTAGTTAGGATATTGCTTAAAGGACATCTAAAGCCAAATCTTTTTCATTTTTTTATAGAGTTTAGTAAAAGCTCCTGTTGGTTTTTATTGCTGTGTCCCTGAGATTCATCAATTCTCTTTGTCCTGTAACAGAAGTGATCGTAACTCCAAAATTACTCTCGAACCAAAAAACGAAATGGTGAAAACTTTCTTGGGGGGGGGGGGGGGACACCTGTTTAGGTGACAACTGTCACCAAAGCTTACAAAGTTTTGTTTTAGATATACAGCACTTCAAACAGTTCCAGCTGGAATCCCACATATATGCCACATTACCGAGGTGGGCCTTCTTCCGAAGATGCCACATATATGTACACATGTGTTTATGCTGGAAGTGCACCGACAGTGCTGGGTCTTGTACTATCATTTGGGATCCCAGAGGGCTGGCAACCAATCACATGATCACTGTGGTAGCCTGTGATTGGCTGTCTTTTGCCTCTGAATGGACAAAAGGATGCATTGGAGGGAATGTACTAAAATCGAAGCAGACAAATCTGGGGTGCCTGTGCATAGTAACCGATCGACTTCTAACTTCAGCTCATTCGGTTAAAACTGACTGTCATGCACAGCTGCTCTAGACTTAGTAAACTCCCCCCACTGCATCTTCTTTCTTAGGGAGAGTAGAAGAATAAAATAAATAAATATATATATATATATATATATATATATATATATATATATATATATTGGGGGCGGAAAGTATTCAGACCCCCTTAAATTTTTCACGCTTTGTTATATTGCAGCCATTTGCTAAAATCATTTAAGTTCATTTTTCTCCTCATTAATGTACACACAGCACCCCATATTGACAGAAGAACACAGAATTGTTGACATTTTTGCAGATTTATTAATAAAGAAAAACTGAAATATCACATGGTCCTAAGTATTCAGACCCTTTGCTGTGACACTCATATATTTAACTCAGGTGCTGTCCATTTCTTCTGATCATCCTTGAGATGGTTCTACACCTTCATTTGAGTCCAGCTGTGTTTGATTATACTGATTGGACTTGATTTGGAAAGCCACACACCTGTCTATATAAGACCTTACAGCTCACAGTGCATGTCAGAGCAAATGAGAATCATGAGGTCAAAGGAACTGCCTGAAGAGCTCAGAGACAGAATTGTGGCAAGGCACAGATCTGGCCAAGGTTACAAAAAAAATTTCTGCTGCACTTAAGGTTCCTAAGAGCACAGTGGCCTCCATAATCCTTAAATGGAAGACATTTGGGACGACCAGAACCCTTCCTAGAGCTGGCTGTCTGGCCAATCTGAGCTATCGGGGGAGAAGAGCCTTGAAGAGAGAAGTAAAGAAGAACCCAAAGATCACTGTGGCTGAGGTCCAGAGATGCAGTCGGGAGATGGGAGAAAGTTGTAAAAAGTCAACCATCACTGCAGCCCTCCACCAGTCGAGGCTTTATGGCAGAGTGGCCCGATAGAAGCCTCTCCTCAGCGCAAGACACATGAAAGCCTGCATGGAGTTTGCTAAGAAAACACCTGAAGGACTCCAAGATGGTGAGAAATAAGATTCTCTGGTCTGATGTGGCCAAGATATAACTTTTTTGGCCTTAATTCTAAGCGGTATGTGTGGAGAAAACCAGGCACTGCTCATCACCTGTCCAATACAGTGCCAACAGTGAAGCATGGTGGTGGCAGCATCATGCTGTGGGGGTGTTTTTCAGCTGCAGGGACAGGACAGAGTGCTCAGGACCTCAGACTCGACCGAAGGTTTAACCTCCAACAAGACAATGACCCTAAGCACACAGCTAAAATAACGAAGGAGTGGCTTCACAACAACTCCGTGACTGTTCTTGAATGGTCCAGCCAGAGCCCTGACTTAAACCCAATTGAGCATCTCTGGAGAGACCTAAAAATGGCTCCACCAAAGTTTACCATCCAACCTGACAGAACTGGAGAGGATCTACAAGGAGGAATGGCAGAGAATCCCCAAATCCAGGTGTGAAAAACTTGCTGCATCTTTCCCAAAAAGACTCATGGCTGTATTAGATCAAAAGGGGCTTCTACTAAATACTGAGCAAAGGGTCTGAATACTTAGGACCATGTGATATTTCCGTTTTTCTTTTTTAATAAATCTGCAAAAATGTCAACAATTCTGTGTTTTTCTGTCAATATGGGGTGCTGTGTGTACATTAATGAGGAAAAAAATGAACTTAAATGATTTTAGCAAATGGCTGCAATATAACAAAGGTGAAAAATTTAAGGGGGCCTGAATACTTTCCGTCCCCGCTGTATCTACACTCTATCTATCTATCTATCTATCTATCTATCTATCTATCTATCTATCTATCTATCTATCTATCTATCTATCTATCTATCTATCTATCTATCTATCTATATAAAATAGCTAGATCAGGGCTTAAAGCTCCCATTGGAATATTTCCCTCTATTACTGTTCTAGGGACAAACCCAAGATTGGGGGATTTTATTTTACTTCCATTTTTGAAGAAAATGGTAAACATTGACAACTAGAAAGGGCATCCTTAACAGGGGCCGAGATAGCAATGAAAACCTGACAGATGTTCTAATCCACTCTATCCAAAAAATAAATTAATTAATTAAACAATAAAATAAAAATTGCCTTTTGTTATACTTTAATCTAACTTAGTGTCAGCATCAAGGTCAGGGTCAAAGTTCAAGATTGGGGTCAGTGTCATTGGGTTTTAGGTAGGAAAAACCTTTTTATTTAGTTTCAGAGTCATTAAAGTTTCAGTGAGTTTTACAGAAGGTGAAAAAAAAGCAAATGTGCACTATTATTAATGCCCCTACTACAATTGCAAAAAAAACAAATAAAATACACATTTGGTGTATGGAGCGCTCCCCAGAAATGTAACTTCCTACTTGTGTGATTGGCTTACTGATTTTTCTCGAAGTCTGCACCAAGATACAAATCAGATTTTAGGCATCCCCTGCAACAAAAATGTCATTTCTGGCAAGATGCTCCTAATAGGATTATCACTTCTAAAGGGATGCAGACCCTGCAACTTTCCTCTGAGAGTGCATCAGCTTATCCATAACTTTAAAATTCCTTTCCAGCCTTATGCAGATCAATTACTGATCATATGTCTTCACAGAGCTCCTTTTAGTGAGGCTTAGTTCACATCAGCTGATGCTTCTTATGAACAGCAATCTTAAAATGTCTGGGTGTCTTTTATCAATCAAGGTAAAGTGGGGTACACACTATAAGAAAATTGTGCGAACGATCCTTGTTTTACAGCAAATCGGAACAGATGAACGAAAATTCTCGTACGACAAAGGCTTTTTTTTTTGTTTTTTTTTTTTTTTTGCGCAGTCTTTCTTTTCAGATTTTTCTTGTACGAAAAACTTATGAAAACGGTACACAATAAACGAAAGTTGTTCGTTCCGTTTCTGTACGAGAAAAATGTTGGAGTTTGTCCCTTCGGGAATTTTTGTACGAAAATTCGGAATCGGCGTGAAAATTCTTTGGACAAAAGTGTTCGCCCGATTTTCTTATAGTGTGTACGAGCCGTTTAATCTAAACCACACCTCCAAACTCATTTCATTAATTGGACTCCAGGTGTGCAAACTACTGACTTCAATTAACTTTCAAGTCATTAGTCTATGGGTTCACCTACTTTTTCCTCTGGCATTGTGAATGTTTCGTGGGTGTGTTCAATAAAGACACAAGAAATTTGAATTGCGTTTGTGTTATTAGCTTAAAGTGGTTGTAAACCCTTTTGTCTTACTTTTATCTATAGGTAAACCTTTTCTTCCTCCAGCTGTGCCGTGACTGACGGCTCCCACGCGCATGCGCGGGAGTGACATCACGCGGCTCCGGCCAGTCACAGAGCCTGAGTCCACGGCCCCGGAAGGAAGAGGGGCGAAGATGGACGTGGCCTGCACAGGGGACAGCGCGGGTTTCGTTTGCAGGTAAGTGTCATATGATGGGCTAGTATGCGATGCATACTAGCCCATTATGCTTTTAATGTGCAGGCCTTGCCGGGAGCAAAAGAGGAAGTAGAACCCATCGGGGGTTTACTTCCTCTTTAAGCACATTGTGTTTGTCTATTGTTGTGAATTCAAAGTGGATCAGATCACATTTTATATGAAATTAAAATTACTGCAGAAAACCAGTTCACATACTTTTTCTTGCCACTGTATATTTTATTCTTTTTTTTACTTTTTTTATTTGCTATTTTTTGCCAACGAAAGTGGAGTTACCCTTCAAAGTAAGTCTACCTGACAGGGTCTGTCTAGCTGGCAACAATAGACTTTCTGTAGCCTCTGATGATGTGAAACACCCACAATGCTGCTGCTGGTAGACACAGATCATGTGGTCTAGATTGCACAGGCCTTAAAGTGTTACTAAACCCACAACAGTAAATTCAGTCTATATATGCAGTAAAGCATGCTTGTTATACTCACTGTGGAACCTAAAGAGTTAATCCTCTGCATTGTGTAAACAGGCTGTTTGATGCTGTCTCCTCTGATCCTCCCCTTTTTTTACTGTCCCTAATCCTTCTCCTGATAGAACAGAGCCTTGAGGACAAGCTGCACATGCTCAGTTTGGTGTGTATTGCTCTAGAGTTTTTTTTTTTTTTTTGGGAGAGTGCATGTGATCAGCACAGGGCCAATCAGCACTGTCCAGACAGAGGGTCAGGGGTCCTGCAGCTTCGTAGGGCAGTCAGAGGAGAATGAAAACTCCTCCTACAAGCTTTAACCAGACACTGATAGAAGTCACAAGACTGCTATATACTGCTGATGAGAAAAGGTATTTAGCAGTTTATATTTACTAAAAATCATTGCATTTCCATGTTCTGTGTACTGTGGGAGACCAGATATAGTGAATGCAGGGTCCTGGGTTTGGTAACACTTTAAAACATGCCATGAAAAAGGCATGCAGGCTCTCAGTGCCAGTCACTGAATATGCCAGTTGCTTGGCTCTCCTGCTTACCCTCTGCTTCAATACTTTGCGGATGATTTACTAAAAACGGAGAGTGCAAAATCTGGTGCAGCTCTGCATAGAAACTTCCAGGTTTTTTTTTTGTCAAAGCTTAATTGAACAAGCTGAAAGTATAACTAAAGGCATAACTTTTTTTGTAGTTTTGGACAGAGTGGAGATGAATTAGAACCCCTGTCATTTTTTATTGCTGTCTGTGCTCCCATTAGGGAGATTCACCTCTATATTTGTCCTGTTTGTCATTATCATTGAAAGTGAAAGTAAAGGAAAATCCCACATTTTGAGTTGTCCCCAGAAAATAATAGAAGGGACATTTTCCAATAGGGGGCACTAGTACTTGTGACCTGGGGGGGTCCGCAATGAGTTTCCTTAATTTGCAAGGATTTCCTTTCACTTCCTGTTTGGCTTTGGGACAGGAAGTGAAGGGAAATCTCCACAATGGGACACAAATGGCGGAAAAAAATCTGACAGGGGTTATAAACCTCCCTGACATGCAGTGTTAATTTTGTCAGCAAATTCGATTTAGTTTTAGTCTTAGTCTTAGGCATAGGTGTGCGCAGCCTATTGCATTAGGGTGTGCACCCCAAAGCTCAAACACATATGCATGTGTGTGCATGTGTATATGTAATGATGGTGTCAGTAGAGCAGAGGACGGTGTCATAAGGACAGAGATTGGTGTCAGTAGGGCAATGGACAGTGTCAGTAGTTTTATTTTTATTATTTTTTAAGATTTAATTTTTTACATTTTTTTATTTGATGAAATATCAGTGGTCTAAACACGGGGGAATATGCACCACACAAGGCGATTAGGGTGTGCCCAGGCACACCTGGCACACCCTGTGCGCACGCCTATGGTCTTAGGACTAAAATGGCATTTTAGTTTTAGTCCCATTTTAGTCTTCTGCAATTGTTTTAGTTTTAGTTGTATTTAGTCGACTAAATCTCCAGTACATTTGAGTCGGCTAAAACTCATTTTAGTCGTCTAAAATCCAATGGGTGTAATTAAATTGTAATGCATTAGTTAAACATTTCTCTACAATTTCCCAACTCATTATATACTGCTGCAGTGAAAAATCTAATATGTTATTATTTATGGTATTGAGGTATGAACATGTACTACAGACCGATGTTAATTTTGAAGTCAAATTTCAATGTAGTTTTAGTCTTAGTTTTTTTACTAAAATGGCATTTTAGTTTTAATCCCACTTTAGTTTTAGTCGTATTTTAGTCATCTCAGTTGTTTTAGTTTTAGTCGTATTTTAGTCGACTAAAATAGTATTCATTAAGTCGACTAAAATGTTTTAGTCGTTTTAGTCGACGAAATTAACACTGTTTACATGATCCAAAATGAAAAAAAAAAAGTTTTGCCTATAGTTCCACTTGAAGTTAGAAGCTGATTGGCTACCATGCACAGCTGCACCAGAATTTGCACTCTCCAGCATAGCTCCCAACTCTCCCTGATTTCGAGGGACCGTCCCTGATTTGGAGCAATGTCCCTCTGTCCCTCATTCCTCCTCATTTGTCCCTCATTTTGGTCTGATCTATATAGTTGTATATAAAATTCACTTTTTATGTTTCAAAAAGTGTTTCCCAGTGCTAAACCTTTCATCCAATTTCTAAATTGCTGCATTTGTACATTTTAAAAGCCAATATAAAGGAATAGTAGTGGTAAAAAAAAAAAGCACTTGTGGGTCTAACTAATCATATTTTTTGTATAATTTTCCTTTAAGGGGGCGTGGCAGGGGGTGTGTTCTATACCTACATACTTTTGCTAATAGGTGTCCCTCTTTCCCATCTTAAAAAGATGGAAGGTACAGTATGCTCTCCAGTTTTAGTAAATCAACCGCAAGTCCTCACAACTATACACATATTTATTTCTGACGTTCTCTGACTTTTCCAAGCCAGGGCAGGGACTCTGAATGTAAGGTGAGTCTAACAACCAATTTTCTAGCATTTTCAGAACAAGGTCTGTAGACATGTACACTGCTGGAAAATGTGTTCGTTTTTGTTTCATTCGTTTTGTAAATCTGAAAATAGGAAAGGAAAATCCTAAAATTCGAAAGTACGAAAATCCGGAAATCAAAAAATTTTGAAATGATAACTAACTAACTAATAATAACTAACTATTAAATTATAAGTATTGGAATTTCCTTTCAAATTCGGCTGTTAGTGAAAGTAACGAATACAAATTTATCTGAAGTTATGAATTATCCGAAATAAAGAATGCCGCATCTAAACAAATGGAACGAAATAAAAATAAATAATAATAATACGTTTTTATTATTATTATTGTTTTTTATTATTATTAATTTGTTACGTTCCATTCATTTAGATACGACATTCGTTATTACGGATAATTCGTAACTTTGGATAAATTCGTGTTTGTCACTAAACCCACATAAAAAAAAAGATCAATAAATGGTATATTACATGCTGTTTATACTCACTTAGTCACTATGAGATTTGTTTTCTGTATTCTGCAAAAATCCTGGTTTATCCTGCTGCTCTCTACCTCCCCCTTTGTCCATGTCCCCAATTCCGCTAGGGATTTTGCAGAGCAGTGTTGGCAGCTCTGCACATGCTCAGTTTTCAGTGAGTTTCTATGCTGAGCATTTCCTCCCTATCACATCTGAGCAGCCCATGTGACTATAGAGTCACACATGTGGACGTATACCCAATGGTAAATGACAGCCCACTCTCTCCCTCCTCCTCCATCCCTACTAACCAGCTAAACACAATGAGGGTGTTATATTACATGTAGATTAATGGAGGCTTCACCTCCCTCTTATTCTAAGACACAGGCTGGAGGGGCGTGACACAGCCTGTGACTGGCAGAAATCCGCCCATACCCTGTTTTTGCCAGAAAATAATAAAGATATGACTTCAAATACATATTTGTATGGAAATTTAAAACAATTTATTAATATTATTTACCGTATTTTCCGCACCATAAGGCGCACTTTTTTCCCCCCAGAAATATGGGGGAAAATGTCTCTGCGTCTTATGGAGCGAATGCATGCTAGGCACCGCCCCCCGCCGCCACTGCCCCCCCCCCCCCCCGCTGCCAGAAGAGAGGCAGGAGAGCGGAGGGCAGACATCTGAAGCCCCTGTGAGCAGGGCTGGACTTGCCTTCCGACAACTGCTGCGCTCTCCTCCCACTCGTATGTCAAGGAGCTGGGTCTGTGTGCAAGGTCCCGCCCCCCTAGACCAGCCTGTGTGATAGTAGATTGAATCAGTGTTCCGCCTATCATATGAGCCGGTGTAGGGGGGCGGGACCTTGCACACAGACCCAGCTCCGTGACATACGAGCACCGGAGGACAGAGGGAGGAAGCGCTGTGTTATCCAGAAAATGGTGAGGCTGACATTAGTGGGCACAGAGGCTGCAATTGATGGACACAGAGGCTGCAATTGGTGGGCAGAGAGTCTGCAATTGGTGGACACAGAGGCTGCAATTGGTGGGCAGAGAGGCTGCAATTGGTGAACACAGAGGCTGCAATTGGTGGGCAGAGAGGCTGCAATGGGCACAGAGGCTGCAATTGCTGGTCAGAGAGGCTGCAATGGGCACAGAGGCTGCAAATGGTGGGCAATGAGGCTGCAGTGGTGGGCACAAAGAGGCTGCAATAGGTGGGCAAAGTGAGGCTGCATTGGTGGGCACAGCATGGCTGCACTGGTGGGCACAGAGAGGCTGCATTTATGTGCAATGGTCAGTCTGCATTTCATGGGCACTGGTAAATATTTTAGGACACCATTTAGTTCAGAATATTTTTTTTCTTGTGTCCCTCCTCTAAAACCTAGGTGCGTCTTATGGTCAGGTGCGTCTTATGGAGCGAAAAATACGGTATTTATTTTTACTCATTTTACTCATTTATTTTTTAGAAGCTCCTGCTGCTTATGTTTCCCTGCAGACAGGCTGGGAAAGAGCTGGGCTATGTGACAGCTGTATATTGATTAGGAAAAAGATACTTCGATTTTTTTTTTTTCTAACAGTTACTGAACGCATGCCAACTCGCACAGAAAATGGGAGTTTTGGAAACGCTCTGCAAATGTGGATCATGCTTGTGTTGCCATGCATTTACATCTGCGCATTTTCAAATGCACCGCAATCCGCACAAAAAACATGCGCTTTGCAGTGCATTGTGAAAACGTGCTGTAAATGCGTATCGCAATTGTGTCGCTATAATGGCTTTCTAACCTTGGTGGGGTCATTAACAATTAGGCTGCCACCTGTTTGCATTCCCCCTTCTCTCTCTTTATTTTTACAGTTATTCAGAATGTATATAGTGCCAACAGTATGTATAGTTCTTTACAGTAATGGGAGACAGTATAATTACAAAACAATTCCATACAGGAGGATTAGCAGGACCCTGCTCCTCGTGGGAGCTTTCAGTATATATTCTATCCAGCCATCACGTTTGATACACTGTTGACTGTCTTCTTCTGTAAAACCCTAATTTACATACAATTAGACCTGAGTTTTTCACAGTTCAATTTGTTGCTTTTCGCTGCAATAATTAAAGCTTCACAGTTTGTAGATTTAATTAAAATGCACAGCGAAAGGTGAATACAACAGTCAAATCTTTTAAGGTAAAGCAAGCCAAAGTAAATCTATAGAACAAATTAGGCGTACATACATTAGGCATACATGTTTGTTTTTTTTGTTTTTTTTTTTACGTAGCATTTGTGATGTTTTATGGGATGTATTTTGGATAATGTGTTTGTATTGTAAATGAAAAAAGAAAATAAAAAGAATCTGATAAAAAAAACAAGAAAACAAACAAAACAAAACTGTAATATATTGCAGTTTACCAGTTCCTTAGACTCCATTCACACAGGGGCAACTTTGGATCCGACTTCAAGTCGCCCCAAGTCGCGCTACATGAAAAAATCAATGTAAATGAATGGATCCGTCTTAATGCACACTACTGCAGTCGCTCCGACTTCAGAAAAGGTTCCTGTACTACTTCAATCCGACTAGAAGGCGACTTGTACCCATTGATTTCAATGGAAGTTGCCTCCAAGTCTGATCACTGTTCATACTGAGGCAACTTTACAGGAAGCAGAAAGGAAACAGAAAGTAATTTACTCCACTAAACAGCCAGCCCCCTCCTTCTCACACACAGCTGATAAGCTCTGATTGGCCACTTGTAAAGTTCCCTGTTCTGGAGGCGATTTTAAGTTGTGTTGTAAGTTGCCCCAAGTCGCGCTGTGATTCATACTCAAGTCGTGTCCAAGTTGCCTCCCAAAGTCGCACTGGAAGTCGTGTTCCCCCTGTGTGAATGGGCTCTTAGAGGCAGTGGTTGAATTTTTTTTTTTTTGGAGCTATCTTTTTTTTGTTTATTTTTAACTGGTGATCCTGCAAATAACACACTTCCTGTCCCTTCGTGTCTACACTCATTTCACTATTGTATCTATGGGGGCAGCCATGGTAGTCATATAGGCTGGATTTCAAAAATATCACATATAGCATTTTGGATTGATGTGATTACTAGTTTACATGATAAAGCAGTGGTGGAACTCAGTGGCGGCTGGTGCTCCGTGAGTCGGGTCGCGGGTCCCGCGGACTCGATCGTCGCGGGGATACCCGTGATCGCCTCATGGAGAGGACGAATGGGGAGATGCTAATGTAAACAGCATCTCCCCTTTCTGCCTAGTGACAAGTGTCACTGATCTCTGCTCCCTGTCATCGGGAGCAGAGATCAGTGTAGTGACACAGCTAGGCCATCCCCCCTACAGTTAGTAATCACTCCCTAGTACTGACTTAACCCCTCCCTGCCCCCTAGTGGTTAACCCCTTCACTGCCAGTGTCGTTTACACAGGAATCAGTGCATTTTTATAGCACTGATTGCTGTATAAATGACAATAGTCCCAAAAATGTGTCAAAAATGTCCGACATGTCCGCCATAATGTCGCAGTCACAATAAAAATCGCTGATCGCCGCCATTACTAGTAAAAAAAAAATTATTAATAAAAATGCCATAAAACTATCCCCTATTTTGTAAACGCTATAACTTTTGCGCAAACTAATCAATAATCGATTTTTTTTACCAAAAATATGTAGAAGAATACGATCGGCCTAAACTGAGGAAAAAAAATGTTTTTTTTTATATATTTTTGGGGGATATTTATTATAGCAAAATGTAAAAAATAATGCTTTATTTCAAAATTGTTGCTCTTATTTTGTTTATAGCGCAAAAAATAAAAATCGCAGAGGCGATCAAATAACACCAAAAGAAAGCTCTATTTGTGTGGGAAAAAAGGACGTCAATTTTGTTTGGGAAACACGTCGCACGACCGCGCAATTGTCAGTTAAAGCGACGCAGTGCCGAATCGCAAAAAAACGCTCTGGTCAGGAAGGGGGTAAAATCTTCCGGGGCTGAAGCGGTTAAGTAGAGATTAGAGAGGGAAGGGGGGTCCCTTAATGATTTTTATCACACATAGTTGCGGCCCTTCTATCTACATGTATATTTAAGCCCAAATGAACCTTCAAACTAAACACCACTAGATCTTTTTTTGAACAAAAAAAACTGACAGCTCAGATCAGAGCAAATGTACTAACAATCCAATGCTAGTACAGCGATTTCAACTGCTGAGCTATTGTGTTCTGACAAGGGGACGGCCCCCACCACCAGAACACTCTGGTCAGTGCTCTTAGCCATTGGCTGAGAGAGCTGAATGGGAGCCGGTCATGAACCTTCAACAGAAGCCAGCCGAATGGCCAGTTTCTGTCGGACCGGCTGCCATACACACGAGCGAATGTCAGCCAGTTTCTATTGAACCAGCCAACATTTGGCCTGTGTGTACTAGACTTGAATCAGCAACACTCTGTTATCAGCAAATCTTATGCCCTGTACGACCGGTTTTCCCTTCGGAATAAACTCTGAAGGTTTTTCCATCGGAGTTCCATTGGAATTCTGCTCAAGCTGTCTTGCATACACACGGTCACACCAAATTCCAACCGTCCAGAACGCGGTGACGTACAACACGTAGAACGGGACTAGAAAACGGAAGTTCAGTAGCCATTGCCAATAGCTTCCGTCTCGTACTTGCTTCAGAGCATGCGTCGTTTTTGGTGCGTCGCAACAGCATACAGACGAGCGGTTTTTCAAGATAGTAATTAGTTCTGTCGGAAAAATTTAGAACATGTTCTCTATCTAAGTCCATCTGAATTTTCGACGGAAAAAGTCAGATGGGGCATACACACGGTCGGAATATACGATGAAAAGCTCCCATCGGACTTTTTCTGACTGACATTATGCTCGTGTTTATGCGGCATTAGGTTCCCTGCTGAATGGAGAGCTCTAGCTCTTACTCAGCAGAGGGGTGTCAGATACTACAGAGAGACCACAACTTTTACACAAAGAGGAAAAAGAGCAAAGGTCTGTCCTTGCAGCATGCTGGCAGGGGACAGGCTTTTCTGCTCAGCATGCGGTAGCTTTCTAAATAAAATGAACTATAGGACTTTGCACACATTTTTTTTATATGTATTTGGCTGATTTCAATTGAAAGTTAGATGGATAGACAGATAGATAGATAGATAGATAGATAGATAGATAGATAGATAGATAGATAGATAGATAGATAGATAGATAGATAGATAGATAGATAGATAGATAGATAGATAGATAGATAGATAGACAGATAGACAGATAGATAGATAGATAGATAGATAGATAGATAGATAGATAGATAGATAGATAGATAGATAGATAGATAGATAGATAGATAGATAGATAGATAGATAGATAGATAGATAGATCATCAGTCAGATATGCTATTTATAAATAATACTTATTTAGTACTCTGATTGAAGTTAACAAACTATGTGGGATGGAAATTTTTGCTGCCAATAGCATTACTATCTATAGCCATGGCAGACCATGCAACTGCTATGGGTCCAGGAATACATCTGTCTAGTGATTAATGTAGAGACTATACTAGAAAACCCATATATGGCTGCTCATGAACATATAATAAAATTGACCACTAGAGGAACTTGCCTTTGAGTAGATATTTGGGGTAGGAGGGCATCCTTAAAGCCCAATTTACAATGAGTCCGCCGGACCCACAGGTGCCCACTGTACCTCATGCACAGACCAACATACAGGTACATTGGTTTGCTCAGCCAAGCCGCCTTGCTGCAGTAGATATGCTGAAGGCGGTCGGCAAGTGGTTAAAGCCCAATTTAAATCTCACCTCTTTTAACATATTTAAAGCTTTGGTTTGGGACTGATCTATACTTGACAATCCTTTAAAAGCTTTATCTCTGTAAAAATCATGCTTCCTGCTTTCCCTTTCTCTCTCCATTACTCTGCCTGTGTCAGTGCCGGGACAAGGTCATCTAGCGCCCAGTGGAACTGCGCCCCCTCGCCACAAAATGTATGAGCATTTTGTGTCAGCAAAAATCCCCTCCCTCCCCTCCGAAATAATTTGAGCACTAATCTGCACGATTACCCCCAAGCATAAATTCCCTTTGCAAGCCAAAATTCTCCACAAACAAAAGTTTCCCCTCTTCCAATACTCCTGCTGGCTTGTAGGTAAGCACTCTCTATGCAGCACCCCCCACCTCATATGATACCACAGCGCCCAGGGCAGCTGCCCCTCCTGTCCACCCGATCCCGGCCCTGCTCTGTATTGACATACTGTAGCTGAGTAACAGCAACACCTCTCATTACTAGAGTCCTCACATAGGCTTCTATTGCAGAGGAAGAGAAGTGAGGAAGTGGGGTGGGGGGAGGCAAGGTGGAGGGGGCTGCTTACCAGTTCTGTTGCTGGGTGCCAATTACTGAATTCACTGGGTCTACCTTTGGCCAGTGGTGTCGCTATGGTGGTGCGGGGGTCCGCACTGGGTGACACCCACCAGAGAGGAGACAACAGGGCCGCCGCTACACACTGTACTATATTGCTTGCAGCGGAGTGGTGCAAGCAGGGCACCCAGCTGTGCGGGGAGGTTGCCTGTAACACTCCCCCTTCAGGTTAAGCTGTCCCTCAGGGATCTCCAATATCTCCCGAGGCAGCTGGAGTTGGTGGGCAGACCTGGGGTGTGGCTGCCTCCTCCACTCCTGCCACAGACTCCTTCATGCTGGCTGATCCCGCAGTTGAAGAAGGAGAAAGAGGTGAGGACACAGCAGCCCCGGGTGCATTCATCTGCAGGCATGCTGTAAATGATTGAGCACACGGTCACTACAACCTGCCCTTTACCACTTAAACCTGCCCTATAACCACCCTAACCTGCCCTATACCACCACAATCTGCCCTATACTACCTCAACCTGCCCTATACCACCTCAACCTGCCCTATACCACACAACCTGCCCTATACCACCTCAACCTGCCCTATACCACACAACCTGCCCTATACCACCCCAACCTGTCCTCTACCACCCTAACCTGCCCTATACCACCCCAATCTGCCCTATATAACTTTAAATTGCCCTATAACCACCCTAACCTGCACTATACCACCCTAGCCTGCCCTATACCACCCCAACCTGCCCTGTACCAACCTAACCTGCCCTATAACCACCCTAACCTGCCCTATAACCACCCTAACCTGCCCACCCTATACTACCCCAATCAACCACTATACCACCCTAGAATGCCACTATACCACCCTATACTACCCTAGCCTGCCACTATACCACCCTAACCTGCCACTATACCACCCCATGCTATCATTTACAGGGGCCGTTTTGGGGTGCGCCCCGTGTGCTGCCTGCAGGGCGCTGGGCAGCCTAGACAGGACGGGGTGACACCATGTTTTACCGCACCAGATAACACCAGCCCTAGTGACGCCACTGCCTCTGATGCCTGCTGGGCAGAAGAGTAACAGGAATGTCTTTTTATTGGTGTGATTTAAATTGGGCTTAAATTGGGCTTTAATGATTTTCATAACACATTGGGGTTGATTTACTAAAACTGGAGAGTGCAAAATCTGGTGCAGCACTGCATGGTTGCCAATCAGCTTCTAATGTCAGCTTGTTCAGTAAAGCTTTGACAATAAATCTTGTTTTTTTTATGCAGAGCTGCACCGGATTATCTGCAATCTAGTTTTAGTGAATCAACCCCATAGTCTAGCTTGCTAGGAGAGAGAGAGATAAACATTTTTGAAAAGATGGGAGTGCCACACTAGTACATAAAGTCCATGAAAGATTTTATTTTGCAACAAAAAACAACATGTTTCAGACACTCCTCCTGCATCAGGGCTTTAGAGCAATATCCATAGGTTGAGGGATACCATCCTGGATTGTAAGATGGAACCCCTTTACCCATGTACAGATCATGCAGGTACTTCGATCAAGATGCCAACTTACATCCAGGATGGTATTCCTCACACTATGGATTTTGCTCTACAAGCCCTAATGAAGAGGGCATGTTGAGCCTCCAAAATGCATTGGCTTTTGTTGCACAAGAACATCTTTTATGGACTGTACAAGCTACACCCTACATCTTTTCAGTTTTGTTTATTAACCTCCTCAGGGGGTCCAGCAGGACCACAGTGGTTGGTGAGTAGCCTCCAGGACTACATACACTATTGTCAAAAGTATTGGGATGCCTGCCTTTACACGCACATGAACTTTAATGGCATCCCAGTCTTAGCCTGTAGGGTTCAATATTGAGTTGGCCCATCCTTTGCAGCTATAACATCTTCAGCTCTTCTGGGTAGGCTGTCCACAAGGTTTAGGAGTGTGTCTATGGGAATGTTTGTCCATTCTTCCAGAAGCGCATTTGTGAGGTCAGGCACTGATGATGGGTGAGAAGGCCTGGCTTATAGTCTCCACTGGAATTCATCCCAAAGGTGTTCTATCATGTTGAGGTCAGCCCAGTCAAGTTCCGACGTCCCAAACTTCCATGTCTTTATGCACTTTGCTTTGTGCACTGGTGTGCAGTCATGTTGGAACAGGAAGGGGCCATCCCCAAACTGTTCCCACAAAGTTGGGAGCATGGAGTTGTTTAAAATGTCTTGGTATCCTGACACCTTAAAAGTCCCCTTCGTTGGAACTAGGGGGTCAAGCCCAACCCCTGAAAAACAACCCCACACTATAACCCCCCCTCCACCAAATGATTTGGACCAGTGAACAAAGCAAGGTCCATAAAGACATGGATGAGTAAGGATGCCATTAAATGGAATGGTGATGCCATTAAAGTTCATGTGTGTGTAAAGGCAGGCGTCACAATACTTGACAATATAGTGTATAACATTACAACAAATCACTACAAGGTTCCACAAAAAAGGAGAGAGAGATAATAGATAGATAGATAGATAGATAGATAGATAGATAGATAGATAGATAGATAGATAGGTAGATAGGTAGATAGATACAGGGCTTTTTTTCTCAGAGAATAGGTGCAAGAACTCCCCCTGTCTGAGTCACCCCTTGTCTCTGCCCCCTACCCACCTCTGACCACCGTCCCTGGATTCCACCCCCTACCCACCTACCAGTTCTGCCCCTTTTAGAGAATACAGAACCAAGAATCTTTTTGTGGCGCTAAATCATTTGTATGGAACATGTTAATGATAGAAAGAACAGCAGTAAAATAGATCCCCTGCATCCAGGAACAATAGAATCCCAGCAATAGATTCCCACACAACAATAGACTCCCCCAGCAACAATGGACTCCACCCCAACAACAATAGATTCCCTGCAGCAACAGTGAACCACCCGCAACAAAATATCACACCCAGTAACAAAATATCCACCCAAGCAACATCAGAACCCCCCCCCCAGCAGCAACAACAGATCTCCCAGCAGCCAGCATCAGTAGATCCTCCAGCGGCCAGTAAAAATAGACACCTCCCTCAACAGTAGATCCCTTCCAGCAACATAAGACCCCCCCCCAGCAATAATAGGTTCCTCATCAGCAACAATAGCCCCTTACACAGATCCCCACCAGTGGCAATAGATCCCCCAACAGCCAACATCAACAGACCCTCCAGCATACCCCACACCCCATGCTATTACATACATTCAGTGCTGGAGGTGCCGGAACTGCGTTCCCCCACGTTCCCGCTGAAAAAAAGCCCTAGATAGATAGATAGATAGATAGATAGATAGATAGATAGATAGATGTCATGCAGAAAGATTGTACTATTATGTATTACATTGGTACCATGTAGCTATAAATATGAATGCCATACATTGAATACTGCATCATAACTAGCCATGTGAAAATATGATACGCCATACAAGCCAGTCATATCATATGAAACGGGTACCGCTAAGTCCTTCTTTTTGAATGTTCCCATTAAATCTAAGAGCATGTTCTTGTGTTCCGTGTGCAGCTCATCCAGTAGCAGGGAGAATATCCAACAGTTATACGTAGAGAAGGTAAACAGGACCCTATTGTCCGGGATTCTGGCAGTATGAAAGAACTGTGCCTCTTATCGCCGGCATGCAGCTCTCTAATTCATTGCTTTGCTAAAGTGGCGGAGAGGAAAGAAGAAAAAAAAAATAATAAAAAAAAAAAAAAGACAGAGCTACGTAGCGAGCACAATCCAGAGAAGGATTAATATTTGACACACGCTTTTCTCAGAAACTAATCAATCAACTGGTGTAGTCGTAGGAGAAATCGCTTCTTAAAGAGGCTGTTTAATCTCTTCAAGGTTTACTTCATTCCTGTATTTATTTATATCTGCGCCCGGCTCTGTAAGTGTGACAACAACATTAGGATATGAAGCGGCGGGGGTACCGGCGAAACTTTGACAATGTGCTGTTTTTAAGATAGTCCGTTGGGGCACTTCATGCAAATGAAATCCCTTATGTGGCAATTTAATTGTGTTTCTGCGGCTGGACTCTACTCATAATCTGACTTACGGGATGTATAAAAAAAAAAAAAAAAAAAATAGATGAAATGTGTGTATGGGTGTATATGTGGGTACATTTCTATGTGTGTTATTTACTAAAACTGAAGAGTGCAAAATCTGGTGCAGCTCTGCATAGAAACCAATCAGCTTTCCAGGTTTCATTGCTAAAGCTTAATTGAACACACTGAAATTGGACGCCGATTGGCTGCCGTGCATAGCTGCACGGATTCTGAGTGCACCAGTTTTGGTAAATCTACCCCTATGTGTGTGTCAGGCTATCAATGCAAGAAGCAATGGTAATGTGCAAAGGGTAGTGACTTATAGAAACCAATCAGATATCACTGCATCACATCCCGATCCTTTAAAAGATTCTGATTGGTTGCTGCAAGCTACTGCACTTCACATAGTCATTAGTGTTTGCACTCACTGAATAAGCCCAACCACAGGTGTGCGCAGCCTATTGCATTAGGGTGTGCACCCCAAAGCTCAAACACACATGGGTGTGTCTATCTATCTATCTATCTATCTATCTATCTATCTATCTATCTATCTATCTATCTGTCTGTCTGTCTGTCTGTCTGTCTGTCTGTCTGTCTGTCTGTCTGTCTCTCTCTCTCTCTCTCTCTCTCTCTCTCTCTCTCTCTCTCTCTATCTCTCTCTCTCTCTCTCTCTCTCTCTCTCTCTCTATCTATCTATCTATCTATCTATCTATCTATCTATCTATCTATCTATCTATCTATAGATGTACACATACACACACACTCTTATAAATAAATGTTAACATTTTTTTTTAAATGTCAGTAGAGCAATGGACGTGTCAGCACAGCAGAGATTGGTGTGAGTAGGGCAGTGGACAGTGTCAGTAGTTTTTTATTTTTATTTTTATTTTTTTTATCCTTGTTTTATTTTATTTTCAAACATATGCATAAAATACAAAAACAGATTTGAAGGGAGCAGATTCCCCCATGCAATGAGATCAAAGATTAAAAAAAAAAGAAACGGTATATAACAGAAAATGTCGTAAACAACTATATTGGTCATAGGACAGCCAAGCTAAAAAGAGGAGGCCATATTAACCATCGTATGAATCAGGAGGATAAATGTGTTGCATTATTTTTCTTTTGGTTAATTTTTTTTTTTTCTTTTAGAGCCCTGTTGGGGGACTTTGGTGTAATATCAGCAGGGCGGAATCTGCACCACACGGGGTGATTAGGGTGTGCCCAGGCACGCCCCATTCGCACGCCTATGAGCCCAACAGAGATAACACTACTTATATGCAGTATTTACTCAAAATGGTACTGTATTTTTAACGTTTACAGCATGTAGAAAGAGGGGTTGATGTATTCATGGAAAATAGGCATCTCACTGTACAAAATAATTTTTCCTTAGCTTAGTTAATAAGGTGAAGCTCTGCTGACTTACCATCACCCAATCACGTGCAAGCAAAAATCCTTTTTTTTCTTTTCAATTTCCTTGCGCATTATTGGGTCTTCCTTGCAAACTGAATTTCTTTACAACAGTCATTAAGCTAAGGGAAAATTCCCATGCAAACAGAAAATTCTCTTGCAAAGTCAACAGGTTATTTGCCTTTAGTAACTCATCCTCGGAGAGTCAGTCCTAGTTTCCTGTGAGCTATCTATCTATCTAGGGATGGGGTTTGGGTTTGCTGCTACCGAAAGTTTACTCAAATCTTCAGGATTCACAAAATTCACAAATTGCAAGTTTTTCACGGAAAGGTTTCTAGGCCAGAAACAAGGGACAACCTATAATGCAGTGTATAGCCTTTGCCCCTTGTCAACTGAGTTACAAGAGTCAATACTATGAAGGAATGGATAACCCAGCCTCCTTTTTATAAAAAAAAATTGGCCAACAGCCGCCATATTGTCAGTGTGTTGGGGCTGTTAGGCAGAACTGGCAGTTCTGTGTAGGGAGAGATACAGTTTTTTTTTTCAATTCTTTTATTATTTAATTATAGCATTGGTAAGTGACCCCCCCCCCCCCCCCCATGGCAGTGCCCATTTTTGCATGCCTATTGTACTGTTTATTAGTCAGAAACTGAATAACAAGATTTGCCCCCAACCCATAGACTTCAATGAGGTTTGCTGCAAAGTTCGCAAACTTTGAACTTTGAGTATGATTCGTGAAACTGCTCATCAGTTGAACCCAGGAAGGTTCCTTCACTGTCTATCCATCGTTTATCTGCCTGTCCATTATAATTTCACAGTTCTTCATAACATGCTTGAAAAACTTTATAAACCTACTTTCTAAATGTTGAAACATCCTAAATCTGAAGCTCCCCAGCAGAACAATAAGAGGGGGAATTACCAAAATACAACACGAATGCAATTTTCTTTCCATTATTTGCATTGTTCATTGTCGGTGTGAGCTTCCATGGATGCTTATAGGCACATCCATCAGCAGAACCTAAAGGAGACTGCCTGGGGGTTTACAAAACTTTCCGTATGTCCACTATCAGGCAGCCATCTTTGGTGGTAGACCATGGGAGCACTATATGTAATGGGAAAAAGAGCCTGCCTCAAATAGCTCATTTGTCTGGATTTATCTTCCCTGATATGGCCGTGTAAATGGTGATAAAAGGGGTGGAGTCTGTATATAGGGATGTTAGTCACGTCTTCCTAGGGCTGAAGAAAACAAATACAGCCTTAACTGGTAGGCCACAATTGCCCTTACCTTCTTAATTTGCCAATGGCCACTAGTGAGTGGCAATATATTATTCATTAATTATAATTAACTAATGAGATTAGGGCATATATAAAAATACAAAGAAAAAATCTAGAGGACATGCTCATAGCGACCAATCAGGGTTTCCCTTTTATTGCCTTTAAAATATAGAACAGGAATGGGATTGGACACTATATACAAGTTCTACACTTTTGCATACCACCTCTTTTTTCCCCAGTTTTAATGCATATGGCTTTTTTGTTTAATGAATATCAGCAACACATAGGACCATTCCGACAGCCTACTGTCCTAAAATGCTTCAAATAAATGTCCCAAATGCAAGCACATTAGTTCAATATATCTAGACGCCATTAGTGTGGATGATACCACAAAGATAGTATCATCAATGTCATCCCTGATGGTATTTTAACCAAGCACCCCGGTGCCATAAAGCAAGAGAGCTCCCCACTAAACCACCACGTCTCCAAAGACTAGAATTTAAGGATTATTTGTATTAATTCATAGTATTTAGTACTTACAGAAACAAACAGTAGATATAAAAACCCAATAGACAACTGTTTTACAAACCAAAAGAGCAACTGTGGATACAACGCTTTCTGTTAATTAAAGGCTTGAGAACAGATCTTAAATGTAGACTGTACAATGGCTTATCTACTAAATCAAAATGAAAGGTACCCCCAGCAGCCAATCAAAATTCTTTTGTTCCTCTGACTTTAATAATGTGAAACCTGATTAGCTGCAGTGCGTTACTTCATATTGCACAAAGCCATTGTTGCTTGTGCGGTCTTAATACACCTGATAATTCTTATATGACAAATACATCTTGCGTCATTTTATCTGTTATTCCAATATAGATAAATATCAAATTCCGCACTTGCTGCCAACTTTTCTTGTTATATTATGGCACATCCAGATATAGGGCCAGGTCCACGAGTACGGCATAAAATAATTAACTAACCATTAACCATTTTATAAAATTAGTTGTTCTCGTGGGAGTGGGCTCCCCAAGTTTAACGTTTGATCTTTAGTATTATCTTTATCCTCAAACCAGACAGATAATTAAATGCCAACCACGGTCCTCCATAATGTTACCAGACATACTACATGATGTCCAACTGCTGTAGTGAAAAATCACATTTATAAAATGAATCAAAGAGCTTTCTAAGTACATGTCAGCAGTACTCAAACAAAAAATTCCAAATTTCAAAAATTCAAAACTTGCACAACTTTATTAAACCTAAACCATAATGCAATGCACTACCTAGCATTACTCAGTTTCAGCGAGTTAATAGAAACAGTGTTAACCCTAAGGTCAGCAAATTACATGAATCTACAGAGCAAAACAACTATATGCTGCAGCAGAAGACTTTTAAAAATGTGGGGTATATCTGAAATATTAAGGAAAAATAAATATATAAATTTAAATATAATATATATATAGATATATATAGATATATATCTATATATATCTATATAGATATATATATATATATATCTATATATATATATATCTATATATATATATATATATATAGATATATATATATATATATATATAGATATATATATATATATATATATCTATGTAAATACATAAATATATGTCTACATAAATACATAAATATATATATATCTATATATATATATATATATATATATATATATATATAGATATATATATATATATAGATATATATAGATATTTATTTATATATAAAAGTATGTATTAAAAAATCTGAAGGAAGCGAGTTCAGATTTAGTACTATCCATTACTTAAATGACATTCATGCATCTCAAATCCATACATGTGATAAAAACATTTCTGATAAATATATTTGAAACAAAATTAATTACATGATAAATATTGGAATATATGGAATATTTACTAAATTAAAGCTTTTTTTTAATCTCATATATTTCATATATTGGTCTGTTGGAATTATTTCCTCTTTACATTATTCTTCGTATAAATTGTTTAAGGTCACGTAAGAATTTAACATTTTTTTAAAAAGTGTCAGTTGAACAAGTTTCATTTTTTAAAAACAGGGAATAATAAAACTTACCAAATGAAGAAGACACTTGACCAGCAGAAGAGAAAATAGATGTAGCTCCATTTTTGCAGTCAGGAGTCTCCTAGATAAATTCTTTAATCTTCATTCTTTACCATAATCACGTTTAATGGGACTCGTTATAAGACACTTATCACGACAACCTAAAAACAAACGCAACACTGAAACTAGAAAGTAATAATATATGAAGCGATCCTCTGGCGTGCAAAATACAGAGGTCTCGCTAAAAGCATGCACAATCTCTAAAATGTAATTACCATGTTCTTGGGATTATGATTCATTTCTGCTTCCAGTTCCCATACAAAAGCGGAAGGTGTAAAAGATTCCTTTGTCAGTGGCAAGAATAAAATTCATCCAGTGTGGTATTCAGTGTCAGCTTTCCAACTTTTCCCCCAAAAAACTAAAGGTTTTATTTTTTTTAATTATTACCTGTTTTGCTAGCTTAAAAGATTCATTGTCAGAGTAATTTCAGGCTCTTTTTAAGGGTGTTTCCAAAAAGGTGGGCTCATTTCAGCAGGATGAGACCTACAGAAGCAGCTGGGTTATAGCAGAGTATTAGAAGAACAGGATTTAGCTCTTGCATCCAGTCTCACTCTAATGGCTAGGCACACCTCCAAGCTTGTAACTGGCAGCAGGCTGTCCTCTGTGCAGAGCGGTGCTGGGGACTTGGATGCTAGCATAGATCCAGAGAGTGTCACATCTGACTACAGAGCTGCACAGTCTGACTGCTGCTTTGCTATGCACTTCTCACTTTTTAATTCCTCTCTCAGTCTATGTTGGAGTCTACTGATTAACTGGCATGTGCGGACTGGAGCTGTGCTGTCTGGAGCACCGTGCTGCTGGCAAGGTTGTGATTGGACAATCAGCTATGCTATGCCTCAGATTGACCAGCTATTGATTTATAGATTTGGGTACCTTGTATTTAAAAAGAAAGAAATAAAAAAGTAACACTGAGTTTAAATAATTAAATCAATAAAGATTTTTATTTAATATTAAATATATATAGAAGAAGGTAAAAAAAAAATTAAAAGAAGGTGTGTATATATATATATATATATATATATATATATATATATATATATATATATATATATATATATATATATATTGTCAAAGGTATTAGAACGCCTGCCTTTACACACACATGAACATATGGCATCCCAGTCTTCATCCGTAGGGTTCAGTATTGAGTTGGCCCACCCTTTGCAGCTATAAATTCTGTCCACAAGGTTTAGGAGTGTGTCTATGTTTCAGGGACTCAACACTCCTCCTGCATCAGGGCTTTAGATCAATATCCTTAGGTTGAGGCATACCATCCTGGATTGTAAGATGGAACCCCTTTACCCATGTACAGATCATGCAGGTACTTGGATCAAGATGCCAACTTACATCCAGGATGGTATTCCTCACATTATGGATTTTGCTCTACAAGCCCTGGTGAAGGGGGCATGTTGAGCCTCCAAAATGCATTGGTTTTTGTTGCACGATAACATCTTTTACGGACTGTACAAGCTACACCCTACATCTTTTCAGTTTTTTTTTATTAACCTCCTCGGAGGGTCCAGTAGGACCACGGTGGTTGGTGAGTAGCCTCCAGGACTACATACACTAATGGCAAAAGTATTGGGATGCCTGACTTTACAAGCACATGAACTTTAATGGCATCCCAGTCTTAGTCCATAGGGTTCAATATTGAGTTGGCCCACCCTTTGCAGCTATAACAGCTTCAACTCTTCTGGGAAGGCTGTCCACAAGGTTTAGGAGTGTGTCTATGGGAATGTTTGACCATTCTTCCAGAAGCTCGTTTATGAGGTCAGGTACTCATGTTGGACAAGAAGGCCTGGCTCACAGTCTCTACTCTAATTCATCCCAAAGTTGTTCTATCGGGTTGAGGTCAGGACTCTGTGCAGGCCAGTCAAGTTCTTCCACCCCAAACTCGCTCATCCATGTCTTTAGGGACCTTCCTTTGTGCACTGGTCTAAATCATTTGGTGGAGGGGGGATTATGGTGTGGGGTTGTTTTTCAGGGGTTGGGCTTTGCCCCTTAGTTCCAGTGAAGGGAACTCTTAAGGCGTCAGCATACCAAGATATTTTGGACAATTTCATGCTGCCAACTTTCCCGCCCCTTTGAGGGCGTGGCTCTTTTTGACACCTAATTTTCAATTCCACCATTCCCTATAAAAGCAGTTCCCCATGGTGTACGAGACTAGCCTAGCTCTGAGGAATGGGGTGCGCTCCCGAAACGTGTTAGCTGTACCCCGTGTTCTGTGCATGTCCATGCACTATGTTTATGGCCTTTTGTCAGTTGCATTTTGTGAGTACCCACTTTATACAAAAATGTCTTATTATTAAAATATCTCTGGTAATGCACTAGGTGTGCACGCCTTCCATTTCTGTTTTTCTTGCAGTTCCTATTATATCTAGTATAATTGTAGCGGTGCAATGATGCATTTAAAGTAAACCTTTCCTGAGAAATATAGAGCATGCCACTGATGGCCTCCTGCTGAAAGTGCTAGTTGCCTGGATATTATTCTGCTTTCTGAGTCACTGATCTGAATCAAGTATGCTGATCAGGTGAAAGTAAAGTTAAAGAGATCACAGATAGCAAGCAGTTAAGCTGCAAATTTGAAAATGACTTGCTAAGCTATTGCTAGACTTGCCGAGCTTCACAAGTTTGTTGCACAATTTCAGCAAGTCCGCATTGCATGACTCCAGATCAACTTTCTTTGCAAACATTCTGCAAGTCTGCTGCAAGTTCTGGGTCAGTTATGTTGGGCAATAGTCATCCCACCACAGGGGGCACTGTGGCTGAATTTTCATGCTGTAGACCTGAAGAGCTCTTGCTGTAGACTCGCCACTGCAACTTTGCTCTTGCTAGAGACTTGCAATGCAAATTTGCTACAAATTGGAAAAGTGTCAACTAGAACTTGTGCTTCAAGTGCTTTTAGTACAACTTGCCAGTGAAAATGTGCAGCAGGTTAATTTTGTGGCAAGTTATCCTTGCTATCTTGGATTCTTTAATTGTTGTTGTTCTATGCATCACTAAGAAATAGCTGGGCAAAATTACAAATCATTTAGCAGAATATATATATCCATATATATATATACCACACACAGTATCTCACAAAAGTGAGTACACCCCTTAAATTTTTGTAAAAATGTTATTCTATGTTTTCATGTGACAACACTAAGTGCCGGTTCACACTACAGCAACTTGGGATCTGACTTGTCAGACCTCAAGTTGCCCCAAGTCGCTGGACATAAGAAATTTAATTGAAGTGAATGAGAGCTGTCTTAATGTACACTACTGAAGTCGCTCCGACTTCAGAAAAGGTTCCTGTTTCTACTTCAAGGCAACTTCTAGACGACTTGTACCTATAGATTTCAATGGAAGTCACCTCCAAGTCGGATCCTTATCTTAATTGATGTGATTTGGATCCGACATTACAGGAAGATTACCCAGGAATTCCCTGAAGTTGCCTTGAAGTTGCCTCGCAAAGTCGTGACGACTTTCAGGTTGCTGTAGTGTGAACCGGCACTGAAGAAATTACACTTTGCTACAATGTAAAGTAGTGAGTGTACAGCTTGTATAACAGTGTAAATTTGCTGTCCCCTCAAAATAATTTAACACACACCCAATAATGTCTAAACTGCTAGCAACATAAGTGAGTACACCCCTAAGTAAAAATGTCCAAATTGGGCCCAATTAGCCATTTCCCCTCCCCGGTGTCATGTGACTCTTTAGTGTTACAAGGTCTCAGGTGTGATTGGGGAGCAGGTGTGTTAAATTTGGTGTTATCACTCTCACTCTCTCATACTGGTCACTGGAAGTTCAACATGGCACCTCAAGCCAAAGAACTATCTGAGGATCTGAAAAAAAGAATTGCCAAGACCCTGAAATTGAGCTGCAGCACGGTGGCCAAGTTCATACAGCGGTTTAACAGGACAGGTTCCACTCAGAACAGGCCTCGCCATAGTCGACCAAAGAAGTTGTGTACACATGCTCAGCATCATATCCAGAGGTTGTCTTAGGGAAATAGACGTATGAGTGCTGCCAGCATTGCTGCAGAGGTTGAAGGGGTGGGAGGTCAGCCTGTCAGTGCTCAGACCATACGCTGCACACTGCATCAAATTGGTCTGTGTGGCTGTCGTCCCAGAAGGAAGCCTCTTCTAATGATGATGCGCAAGAAAACCCACAAATAGTTTGCTGAAGACAAGCAGACTAAGGACATGGATTACTGGAACCATGTCCTGTGTCTAATGAGACCAAGATAAACTTATTTGGTTCAGATGGTGTCAAGCGTGTGTGGGGGCAACCAGGTGAGGAGTACAAAGACAAGTGTGTCTTGCCCACAGTCAAGCATGGTGGTGGGAGTGTCATGGTCTGGGGCTGCATGAGTGCTGCCGCCACTGGGGAGTTACAGTTCATTGAGGAAACCATGAATGCCAACATGTACTGTGACATACTGAAGCAGAGCATGATCCCCTCCCTTCAGAGACTGGGCCGCAGGGCAGAATTCCAACATGATAACGACCCCAAACACACCTCCAAGACGACCACTGCCTTGCTAAAGAAGCTGAGGGTAAAGGTGATGGACTGGAACAGCATGTCTCCAGACCGAAACCCTATTGAGCATCTGTGGGGCATCCTCAAACGGAAGGTGTAGGAGCGCAAGGTCTCTAACATCCACCAGCTCCATGAAGTAGTCATAGAGGAGTGGAAGAGGACTCCAGTGGCAACCTGGGAAGCTCTGGTGAACTCCATGCCCAAGAGGGTTAAGACAGTGCTGGAAAATAATGGTGGCCACACAAAATATTGACAATTTGGGCCCAATTTGGACATTTTCACAGTACTCACTTTTGTTGCCAGCGGTTTAGACATTAATGGCCGTGTGTTGAGGTATTTTGAGGGGACAGCAAATTTACACTGTTATACAAGCTGTACATTCAATAGTTTACATTGTAGCAAAGTGTCATTTCTTCAGTGTTGTCACATGAAAAGATATAATAAAATATTTACAAAAATGTGAGCGGTGTACTCACTTTTGTGAGATACTGTATATCAGGGCTGGGACAAGGGGTGTGCAGAGGGGGCGACTGCCCTGGGCACTGTGGTTTAATTGGAGGTGAAAGAGCACCACAAGGATATTTCGGGTTGGGGGGGGGAATTGTGTTGGAAGGGGGATTTTGGGGGGGTTAGTATTGTTCTAGAAGTGGAAATTTGGGGGGAGGGGGGTTTCAAGAGTAGTGATTTAGGGGGATTTGTTTTGGGAGGGGGGATAGGGAGAAGAATATTTGTGCTAGGAGGTGGATTTGGGGGCAATTAGTGCTGGGAGGGGAGATTTGAAGTGAGGGGGGAGAATATTTGTACTAGGAGGGGAAATTATAAGGGTAGAGGATTTGCGGTGAGTTTTGTTTTTTGGGCTGAGAGGGGGGATTTAAACAGGGGTGGATTTGTACTGGGGGAGGGGGGGATGTATGCTTAGGGGTTAAGCATGCAGATAAATACTCAGTGTTTTTGTGGGGGATTTTTATTGACACATAATGCTCATACATCTTGGGGGGGGGGTCGCAGTTTGACACGTTGACCCTGGGCACTAGATGACCTTGTCCCGGCACTAATATATTAAATACCTGTGCATTTAAAGCCCAACTGAAGTCACATAAACGTTTTTTTTTACCTAATTACAATTACAGTATTAAACAGATGGCACTGGAGCCCAAAAGTGACTGTTCATGTTCAGGCTTCTTTTGTCAATGTAGCACTTACCCTAAAAGGAGCCGCTGGATGTATTGGGTCCCCTGTTCCTGTGCCTACGTCTGCAAATAGTACCAAACACTCTGACACACCTGGCTGGGTGGAAATATTTATTGCAGATGTATATGCAGTACCCTGGTAGTAAAAGAGATATGAAACAACAGCAACGATACAGCAAACAGTTAAATTACAGTATAGAAAGGAATACATTGAAAATCAGCAATGGGTGTAGAGAGCAACTTCTCCTAAACCCTATACTGGGGAAATCCTAAATAAAGAAAATTATGCCACCCTAATGCCGCGTACACACGATTGGGTTTGCCGACAACAAAATCCATGTTTTTTTTTCCGACGGATGTTGGCTCAAACTTGTCTTGCATACACACGGTCACACAAATCTTGTCGGAAATTCCGAACGTCAAGAACGCGGTGATGTACAACACATGCGACGAACCGAGAAAAATTAAGTTCGGTAACCAGTGTGGCTCTTCTGCTTGATTCTGAGCATGCGTGGAATTTTGTGCGTCGGAATTGTGTACACACGATCGGAAAATTTGAGATCCAGGTCTCAAATTTTGTTTGGAAGGAAATTCCGATGAAAAATGTCCAATGGAGCCTACACACGGTTGGAATTTCCGACAAGCTACCATCGAACATTTCCCATCGGAAAATCCAATTGTGTGTACGGGGGCATAAGGGCTTGTTCACTTGTGCGTCAATACCCTATGTTTAAGCTCCACTTAAAGTGTGTGTTACCCCAACATTTAATATTCTTGATATGTGTCTGCTGTACCATGTACTTGTATGAGAAAGTATCCGGTTCTCTTTGCATTGCTTCCTTTGTGTGAAATCCCTGGCATTCCTGCTAGTCCCTCTACTTTCTTCTTAAAAACTGACCACAATAAGCAGGGGAGCACACCGTGGTCAGTTCTCTAGCTATGCTGGCAACTCAGTGTACTCTCCTCCAATGATCAGACTTGTCCTGACAAGCCCCCGCTGCACAGCCATTCACTGGGAAGCTCAGTGGCCTGCTGTTCCTCCTCCCCCCAGCTCTTATGCAGCTGAGAACAGAGGGAATGTGATCACTTAGAATAAAATATAAAAAAGGTATTTATAATGTTTTTTTATATGTATACAAAAATGTTCTGCCCTTCTTAAACTGAATAGGTTGTACAAGGTGAACATTTACAATCTCTTTAAGTGGTGTTTTGTAATCCTCATAACCACTCTTCAATGCCTGCCATGAATATCACAATGGGCTCCAAACTGTGCAGTAGAGTTGTATTAAAAATTGAGCAGTATGTCACTTTTGGGAGGCATCGCCACTGATCGTCCGTCTCCATTTATTTCAATGGTAGCGCACCGTTACTGCACCGGCTCATTGGTGAAGCATTTATAAAGTGTTAGATTGTGGCTGGGAGAAAGGCAGAGGAGGGTCCTGTATCCCAGAATGCACTAAAAAATGAATAGAGAACCAGGATAGAGCAGCTCCACCCACTTCCTGTTTGTACAGAGCAGCGGTGGGGGAAACTTTTTGTGTCAGCAAAGTGTCAGTTCCAGCAAGTGACCACACCATAAAGTATTGGCTTACAGAAGTGATGGTGCCAGCAAGGGTCATGAAGGCTGATGTTAACCCTTTCACGCCTAAGCCTCTTTCTGACATTTGTTGCTTACAAGTTAAAATCCATATTTTTTGCTAGAAAATTACTTAGAACCCCCAAGCATTATATATATTTGCGGGTGCGACTTATGTATGCTTTTTCTTTGCTGAGCGGGGACGGGGGCGCTTTAAAAAAAATAAAAAAATATATATTTATTTTATTTGTAAACATCTTTTGTGACAGTAATTGATGGTGACAGGTACACTTTATGGAGGGATCTGGGGTCTAAAAGACCCAAAATCTCTCCTTTTGCACTTAAAAGTATTCAGATCACCAAAAACGGCGATTCTGAATACTGTAATTTTTTTGGCAGCCGAGTAAACCGGAAGCGACACTGTGACGTTGCTTCCGGGATTTTACATCAGAGACCCAATCGGAGCCGAATCCAGCTTCTTACGGGTCTCAGCTTAACCGGCGGATGCGCCAGCTGGTGGCTCGGGCCTCCCAGTGGGACGGGAGGCCCGGAAAGAGTGGCGGAAGGTGGCGGGGGGGGGGGACATCCGCTCCCGCTCCTTTAGGATAACAGCCGAGTGGCTTTTAGCCACATCTGTTGTTATCACTAAAGAGCCAACCGCCCGCTCTAAAAAACAGTACCGGGGTGATGCATGCAGCTGCAGGCATCACCCCAGTTCAACCCCTTCAAGCCATGAACGCAAATTTGCGTACGGATGACGTGAAGGGGTTAATGTATCAGTACTCATTGAACAAGTGGGCAGTGAACAGATCCAGCAACTGATATTGAGATAAATATTAAATGGCAATGAAGAGGATACTTAGACAACAACATCCTCCTCTTTTTTTCCGCTTGGTCATTCCTTCCATGATCATCTTGAGCTGGACAAAGTCTCAAAAAGATCAAAGTATACAAATCTATCTTGCTGAGAATTCACAAAAATGCCTGCTATCACCCCACAATCTAAACATGCCTCAAAACATATAATTCCCTCTACATCACTTTCCCTTTACGCACTCACTTAAAAACAGCAGTTGCATAGGCGCGTAACAAGCTTTCTTGATGCTTTTTGAACACTTTAAAAACACAATAAACCATGTTAAAAACATGTGATAAATGCTGAAGAAGTGTTAATGAGCATTGCTTCATTCTTCATAATCCACACACGAGTGAATGAGCCCCAACAGCGCAGCAGTCTGTAATATACTCTCTTCTGCTGGCCAGCTCGTTGGGGCCCTACTATTATGTTGAAGCACTCAATGTCCCTTTAACCACTTCCAGCCCAAGGACGTCATATGACGTCCATGACTTTCAGTGGGGATATCTGAATGATGCCTGCTGCAGGCATCATTCAGATATCATTTTTTTCTGCGCACTGTAAGATCTATCATAGAAACAGTTCAGCCACTTGATTGTTCTTACAGGCGACGGGAGGGGACAGGAGGGGACATTCCCCCCCACCACCACCACCCTCTGGTGCTTCTCTGGGCTTTCCCGTGTAACTGGGGACCCGGAGAAAGAATCCGCCGCCGCCTGATGAAGAGCATAGAGATTTCCAGTGACCAGATGTTCACCAGTCATCTCTATGACCGTCGGAGGTCCGGGCGCAACGTTATGATGTCATGTTCTGGGCCACGGATGTCAACAAAGCAGCGATCTCAGCTGGAAAGCATGAGATCTGTAATTTTTTTTTTTTTTTTTTGATCTGATGCTTTCCAGCCTGGAGGAGAGATGTGGGGTCGTATAGACCCCATATCTCTCCATAAAGAGGACCTGTCACACACCATTCCTATTACAAGGGATGTTTATATCCCTTGTAATAGGAATAAAAGAATAAATAGGAATAAAAGAAATTTAAAAAAATGAAAAATGAAAAAGAAAGTGTAAAATAAAAAAACTTCAATAAAATAAACAATAAAAAAAAAAAAAATTAAAGCGCCCCATCCCTGTGTACTCGCGCACAGAAGTGAATGCACACGTAGCATAGGTCCCGCCCCCATATGTAAACGCTGTTCAAACCACACATGTGAGGTATCGCTCCATACGTTAGAGCGAGAGCAACAATTCTAGCACTAGAGCTCCTCTGGAACGTTAAATATGTAACCTGTAAAAAAAATTAAAGCATCGCCTTTGGAGATTTTTAAGTACCAAAGTTTGGTGCCATTCCACGAGTGTGCGCAATTTTAAAGCGTGACATGTTGGGTATCTATTTAATCGGCAAAACATCATCTTTCACATTATACAAAAAATTGGGCTAACTTTACTGTCTTGTTATTTTAAAATTCATGAAAACTGTTTTTTTTTCAAGAAAATACACGTTTGAAAAATTGTTGCGCAAAGCTTGTGACCTGGAGCCCACCCAGGTGTGTTACAACAGCCAATTAATATTTTCTGTTGAAACACTGATCCTCAATCTGGCCAATCAGAAGCGGGTGTGAGACATGTTTTCCGATTGGTCGAAAAGAGAAGACTCCCGATTGGCCGCCGAGGAGGGAGGAAACGGAAGCCACCGCTAGGGAGTTACGGCATGGAGATACTGTTTGCCGCACCCCCCAAAAAAATTCTCCCACCACCTACCACTGCTCCTCCGCAAACACAGAGTTCTTTTTCGGCTAAAAATGCAGACTGGGCTACATCAATAAAGTCTCCAGCCTGCATGTGATCACTATAGCATAGCTGAGGGCATCATGCTGGGGAATGTTAATATACAGATTTCAGAGGCAATAAAGATAGAGCTGGTTGAAGAGCCGACACCTAGGGGTTGTTATGAGGTTCTCAGCTTCAACCTTTAAAGCTTGTGAACTTTAATGTATAAATCCAGACTTCAGATCCTGACTTTGGGCTTGGTTCTTCCCAATCCTGCCAACCGGACCTTACTATAGGTCAGTAAGTCAGTCTATTACAGCATTTGACCTTCATTGCAGTCTGAGGGGCATGGGAGGGCAGGCCAAGGCATCGAAGTCAAACTTAACACATGTTCAGTAAAAGATTTTGGTTAAATAACATTTTGTTTTCAAAAACAAAAACATAAAAATTGTGGCATTTGATGTAAGTGTGTGCATATATTGTATGTGGATTGATTTCCTCCTCTCCTCTTCCTTTCACTGTTGGGGTCCCCCAGGGTTCTGTTCTTGGACCTCTCCTCCTTTTTTCAATCTACACCTCCTCCCTGGGTCAACTGATAGCCTCCCATGGCTTCCAATACCACCTCTACGCTGACGACACCCAAATCTATTTCTCTACCCCTCAGCTCACTTCCTCTGTCTCTTCACGTATCACTAATTTACTATCAGATATATCAGCTTGGATGTCACACCACTTCCTCAAACTCAATCTATCCAAAACCGAACTTATAATTTCCCTCCCCCCCCATATGCCCCTTCCCCTGATCTCTCTGTCAAAATCGATGGCACAACTATAAGCCCATCACCACATGCCAAGGTTCTAGGTGTAGTCCTAGACTCTGAACTCTCCTTCAAGCCCCACATCCAATCACTGTCCAAATCCTGCCGCCTCAACCTCCGCAACATCTCCAAAATACTCCCCTTTCTAACCAATGACACAACAAAGCTCTTAATTCACTTGCTGGTCATCTCTCGCCTCGACTACTACAACTCCCTTCTCATTGGCTTACCACTACATAGTCTATCACCTCTTCAATCCATCATGAATGCTGCTGCCAGACTCATCCGCCTTACCAATCGCTCTGTGTCTGCCTAGTCTTCAAATACCAATCTACTCGTTTTCTTCATTCCTCTCAAGACCTTCTGCTCTCTAGCTCCCTCGTCACCTCCTCCCATGCTCTTCTCCAGGACTTGTCCAGAGGCTATCCAATCCTATGGAATGCCTTACCCCAATCTGTCCGATTATCTCCTACTCTATTAGCTTTTAGACGATTCCTGAAAACCCTCCTCTTCAGAGAAGCCTACCCTACCCACACCTAACAACTGTATTTTCATTTTCTCCATCAGCTCACCCCCCACAGTTATAACCTTTTGTTCTACTTGACCCTCCCTTCTAGATTCTAGGCTCTAACGAGCAGGATCCTCTGACCCCTCCTGTATTGACTTGTATTGTAAGTGTACTGTCTGCCCTCATGTTGTAAAGCGCTGCGCAAACTGTTGGCGCTATATAAATCCTGTATAGTAATAATAATTATAATCACACTGTGGATGTATTTCCCATACAAATTATTTTCTATTTATATATGGAACTTTTTATTCTATGAAGAGTTTTCTATATTTAAGGGAGACTTTTTAAGGGCTCTAAAGGATTTATATCTATGTATCTATCTATTCTTCATCTTGGGACCACATGATAAATAACGGTTGGCACAGTCCCTAATTCAGAATGAGCTACAAATGTGTCTAGATCTATTTTAGGTGCCTCCTGCCTTTCAATTGAATGAATAGATGTGAGCCCTTAAGGCAAATGTAAGAATAATGTCTGTAGTAGGGGGAAGGGTTGACCAAAGTAACTGATCTTAGCACTGGAGGCAACCAAGCATCTGACATGTATTTTATCATTGCAGCTTCCACCAGTCTCCATTGCTGGATGAGCTTTTGAGAGTAAACTCCAGTTTTGCTGAAAATTGATTTGTGCAGAACTCCAGGCAATTATGGTAATTTTAGGATCTTGGTTATATGTCTCATATACACTATATTGCCAAAAGCATTGGGAGTCGGGACGCCTGCCTTTACACGCACATGAACTTTAATGGCATCCCAGTCTTAGGTCGTAGGGTTCAATATTGAGGTGGCCCACTCTTTGCAGCTATATCAGCTTTAACACTTCTGGGAAGGCTGTCCACAAGGTTTAGGACTGTGTCTATGGGAATGTTTGACCATTCTTCCATAAGCGCATTTGTGAGGTCAGGCACTGATGTTGGACAAGAAGGCCTGGCTCGCAGCCTCCGCTCTAATTCATCCCAAAGGTGTTCTATTGGGTTGAGGTCCTTTTTTCATGTCTGGTGCCAGATGGTCTCAGTGTACGTCAGGCAGGCTTCGTCCGGCTCAGGGCCCCCCTACACTCCTCCTATACCAACACAGGAGGCTGTTTGGAGGGGCTGGAAGTCTTACCTTCTCTTGCTTTTTTGCTATTATCAATCATGCTACAACTCAGGTTCTAGTCTGTGAGAATTATTCTGTTGAACTTACTCTTTTGCTAACTTTTGAAACGTGCCGGAATTGCTTATTGCAACCTCTGCATGCTGATCCTAACAGTAAAAATGTGTGATTATACTGTGAGAAACACTGTATCCCACTTTTTATTATACACTGTTTTATATGTTTTGTATTGTGAAAAATATTTTTTGTAAAATAATAAAACCAAGTTTTTAAACATATGTTTACTCTATTAGGGCGTACACACGGTCGGACTTTGTTCGGACATTCCGACAACAAAATCCTAGGATTTTTTCCGACGGATGTTGACTCAAACTTGTCTTACATACACACGGTCACACAAAGTTGTCGGAAAATCCGATCGTTCTAAACGCGGTGATGTAAAACACGTACGTCGGGACTATAAACGGGGCAGTGGCCAATAGCTTTCATCTCTTTATTTATTCTGAGCATGCGTGGCACTTTGTCCGTCGGATTTGTGTACACACGATCGGAATTTCCGACAACGGATTTTGTTGTCGGAAAATTTTATCTCCTGCTCTCAAACTTTGTGTGTCGGAAAATCCGATGGAAAATGTCCGATGGAGCCCACACACGGTCGGAATTTCCGACAACACGCTCCGATCGGACATTTTCCATCGGAAAATCCGACCATGTGTACGGGGCATTAGAGCCTTTAAAGTCCTATTTTCCATTGGAAGAATATATTTTTCTTTTCTGAGGTCAGTCAAGTTCCTCCACCTCAAACTCGCTCACCCATGTCTTCATGAACCTTGCTTTATGCACTGGTCTAAATCATTTGGTGGAGGGGGGGGGTTATGATGTGGGGTTGTTTTTTAGGGGTTGGTCTTTGTAGGAACTTTGTAGGAACAGTTTGGAGATGGCCCCTGACTGTGCACCAGTGCAAAGCAAGGGCCATAAAGACATGGATGAGCAAGTTTTGGGTGGAGGAACTTGACTGGCCTGCACAGAATCCCGACCTTAACCAGATAGAACACCTTTGGGATGAATTAGAGAGGAGTCTGCAAGCCAGGCCTTATTGTCCAACATTAGTGCCTGACCTCACAAATGCGCTTCTGGAAGAATGGTCAAACATTCCCATAGACACACTCCTAAACCTTGTGGACAGCCTTCCCAGAAGAGTTGAATCTGTTATAGCTGTAAAGGGTGGGCCAACTCAATAGTGAACCCTACGGACTAAGACTGGGATGAAATTAAAGTTCATGTGCGTGTAAAGGCAGGCGTCCTAATACTTGTGGCACTATAGTGTATGTGTCCTAACTTTCATACTTCCAAGTATCTTCTACAAATACTGTTGAAACATGTTTCTTTGTCCCAATTTATTTTGATGGTACTCATGAATGAATGAATGAATATAGGAAAAACTGTCTATTGAAGTTATGCTTCATTGATCACATCTTCTCCACCCACCTGCTGATTGGTTAATAAAGGAACAGCAGGAAATTAACTAAAACAGACCATACATTACACACTACATTAACTGATTTTCCTTCCTCCAACCATGGTTTAAAGGAAAGAAAATTGCTGAATTCACCCATCAACACATTCAGTGTTGGTGGGGGTATCCCTCCTGTGGAGCTATTGTATTCTGACAGTGAGAGGTTTCCCAGCCATCAGAATACAATAATCACTGCTGGCGGCTTTAGCCACCAGCAGTGATTAAACAAATAAAACTCAACAGGCTGGTTGTACTGAAGTCGATCGATAGAGATTAAGACAACTTCAGTACAACCAGAATGCCCATACATGGACCGAAATCAGGAACCTGACGGATGTCAGTCCGTCTATGGCTGGCTTTAGGACCTGTTCACACCTTTGCATTGCACTTAACGCATGGCAATGAACATTAAATGAAATGGAATAATGTGGCATTTATTATAAAGGGCACCCCAACGCACCTCGCATTGCAGCGCAACATACTCATGTGCGTTTTGGTCTGTCGCATTGTCAAATTTGGTGGATAGCATTTTTTTGCCAGCACACCACATTTGCAAGCCTCCTTTGCCTCCCAAGCTGCATTGGGGTGCCATTTATAATGAATGGCACTGCCTCACCCATACATATGCTATTTACATTGCTGCATATAGCCGTAATGCATGAGAAGAGTGTAATGGGCCCTTACTTAACTCCTGTCTCCTCCTCTTCATCATTTATGAAGCACTGGAGGAGATTTACCAAAATCGGTGCATAGAGAATCCGGTGCAGCTGTGCATGGCAGCCAATCAGCTTCTAACTTCAGCTTGTTCAATTAAACTTTGACAACATAGGTGTGCGCAGCCTATTGCATTAGTGTATGCACCCCAAAGCTCAAACACACATACCTTTATCTGCAGCCTCAGCTGCAGGGGAATGAATGAATAAGAATTGCTCTGTGCTGAGCAGCTTCATTCACAAACTGAAGCATATTAAACATAGCGTACTGTGCTTCATTTATGATTGAACACAGTGAGTGAGTGTGATCACTGTGTTTGTTTAGAAAAATAAGGGGCCTGTAAATGACATATTGATTAGCCCCTTTTCCCACTCTCCATCCTGAAACATCCCCCACAGCAGGTGGGGGGAGAGGAGGGAAGCCAGCAGCACTGTGGTGGAGGGGGGAGGCAAAACGGGGGGAAGCTCGGGCAGTAGGGAGAATCGGCACCGCACAGAGTGATTAGGGTGTCCCACACCTGGCACACCCCCTGTGCATGCCTATATTTGACAATAAAACTTGGAAAATAATTGACTACTATGTAGAGCTGCACAAAATTATCTGTGTGCCAGTTTTAGTAAATCTCCCCCACCCCCCATGTGTCAAGATACAGAGCTGTGATTGGCTTAGAATTTTGCACCTCCCTCTTCCAGGGTGGCTGTGCAACTGATCTCAGGATCAAGAACACTATTGAAAAGCTGATATGTTGGTTCTCTTAAGGTCTTTTAATGTCAATGTCTTTTTGTTTTGCGCATCAAGGCCTTCGGGTAAGACTGCGTAGGTTAAGCATTTTAATAAATAAATAAATAATGAAAGGAGCTCCAAACATTAGGCAGAAGACAGTAGGAAAAGAACAACAAAGAGAAGCTCCATACACCAGGCAGAAGCTCAGGAGGTAAAGAACACTCTGAAAAGGAGCTTTAAATACCAGCCAAAAGCCCTGAAAATAAAGAACATTCTTAGAAGAGCTAAAAAAAAAAAAAATACGAGACAGAAACCCATGAAAGAACACTCTGGAAAAGTGCTTCAAACACCAGGCCGATGCTCAGGATGTAAAGAACACTCTGAAAAGGTTTTCCAACCACCGAGTAGAGGCTCAGGAGATAAAGAACACTCTGGAATGGTGCTCAAAAACCAAGCAGAAGCTTGGGAGGTAGAGAATACTCTGGAAAGGTGCTGCATATACCAGATAGAAGCTCAGGAAGTAAAGAACATCCTTGGAAGAAACTCTAAACACCAGACAGAAAGCCCAGGAGATAAAGAACACTCTGGAAAGGTGCTCAAAAACCAAGCAGAAGCTTGGGAGGTAGAGAATACTCTGGAAAGGTGCTGCATATAACAGATAGAAGCTCAGGAAGTAAAGCACATCCTTGGAAGGAACTCTAAACACCAGACAGAAAGCCCAGAAGATAAAGAACACTCTGGAAAGGTGTTCCAAATACTAGACAGAAGCACAGGAAGTAAAGAATATCCAGGGAAGGAACTCGAAATACCATAGAGAAAGACCAGGAGATAAAGAACACTCTATAACAGTGCTCAAAAACCAAGCAGAAGCTTGCGAGGTTGCCAACGCTCAGGAGAAAAGAAACACTCTGGGACAGAACTCTATACAGCAGGCAGAAAGCCCAGGGGATAAAGAAAACTCTGTAATATGTTCAAAAACCAAACAGAAGCGCGGGAGGTAGAGAACACTCTGGAAAGGCGCTCCAAAAACTACCCAGAGTTCCAGAGGACACAGAACATTCTGGGAAGGAACTCCAAATATCAGAAGCCCAGGAGGAAAGGAACACTCTGGAAAGTTGCTCCAAACACCTGGCAGAAGTTTAGGAAGTGAAGAGCACTTAAAGGTGCTCCAAATACCAGTGAAAAGCCCAAAAAATAAAGAATATTCTGGGAAGGAACTCCAAACACCAGACAGAAGCCCAGTAAGTGAAAAAAACACTCTGGAAAAGAGCTCCAAACACATGGCAGGAGCTTAGGAGGAAAATGACACCATAGAAAGGTGCTCCAAAGGTCAGATATAAATCAGGAAGTAAAGAGCACTCTGGGATGGAACTCTAAACACCAGGCAGAAGTTCAGGGGGCAAAGAACACTCTGGGAGTGTTCTAAACACCAGGGAGAAGTTTAGGAGGTAGAAAACACTCTGGAAAGGTGCTCCAAACACCAGGCAGACGTTCAGAAGATGAAGAACACTATGGAAAGGTACTCCAAAAACCATACAGAAGTTCAGGAGTTAAAGAACACTCTAGAAAGGTGCTCCAAACCATTCCATTTAACAAAAAAACCCTTATAGATTGGTTGGGTCAGACAAATATTCATTAATGTCCTGCAACATTAGCAGACAGAAATAATCAACAGACTGAGCTTAGGAGAACCAGCTGAGCCTGAAAAGGGTAAACAAAGCTTAGGCTGGTTGCAGCCTAGCAGCAGGAACACAGTAAATGTAATTAAAGGCACTCAAGCTTAGGGTAGGAAGGACGTGAGTGGGGATCTCTCCAAAAAAGGGGAAATCTTGTCTGAGGCTGGATTCACACCTATGCATTTTTTTGCAGATTTGCACTACAGAACGTGTTCCATAGGAAACCATGTTAAATGGACTGTAGTGCAAATCTGCAAAATGCAAAAAACACTAAAACTGCATAGGTGTGAATCCAGCCTTAGAATGGTATCACTGGAATAAGTGTCCCTCTAAATCGTTTTTAGGTGGCAACTCAAATTCTGGATTTTCTCTCACTTTCATTTCAGTCCTGGTGTCTGTGGTCAACAAGACAAATAGAAAGGGTGAATCTCCCTGGCGGGGTACACACACCAATGATACCCTGACAAGGGATGGTAAACTTTCCCTCCTTATCCAAATACATAAATGCAAATAAATGAAAGTAATGCCTGATGATCCTAACATGAATATGCTTGTTCAGGCACTTCCTCTTATAGGGTGTCAACACTCTGTCCCTTCCCACAAGTTGTACTCCTGCATTGTCACCCTGTAGCATCACCTTATAGAGGCTACAAGTGGCCATTTTAGCACACATTACACAGACATAGGCCACTGTTGTCACCATCAAGAAAACCGCCCTGAGTAACACAGCCATTGTTGTAGTCGCAGGAGTCTCAAACTGGCGGCCCTCCAGCTTTTGCAAAACTACAAGTCCCATCATGCCTCTGCCTCTGGGAGTCATGCTTGTGGCTGTCAGCCTTGCAATGCCTCATGGTACTTGTAGTTTCGCAACAGCTGGAGGGCCGCCATTTTCAGACCCCTGTATGCAGTTCGTCAAGTAGCTGCAATCAGGCTGAAGGAAATCAAGGTCAAATTGTGATTTATGAAAAATAAAATTTCCAGTTGCTAATCATACACACTGCTTTGCAAAGGTAAACGTCATTCATTAAGGGTTTACATCTACTTTAAGTACATCCACTCAGTAACAAAGTGCCCATGAAAATTATTCTCTCTAGTTTAAGCTAAAAAAATGTAATTCTTATTCTGCTATCTTTAGGTATACACTGAATCTGCAGATATGTAAATACTGATATACCTGCAAGGAAATCCATCCAACTTTGATGGTAGTACCTTCCAACTTCACAGACAATTAAATATTGTAGAAAAACTTGACATTTCTGCTCATCTATGACTACAGTGCCACCTGGTGGTAAAAATTAGGTACTACACACAGTATATCTGTTTTGATGTTAACCAAATCACTAAAATACATATACTTTTATTCTCATTAGCTATTGAACCTCTAGTAGAAAGTATACGTTCTAACCCTGATATCAACGGTATTAAAATAGGTCAATGTAAACACAAGATAACACTTTTTGCAGATGATATAATTCTTTCACTGACAAATCCCTACCATCCTTACCTGCTGTTCAAAAAATACTAGAATGTTATGGCAACGTGTCCTACTACAAGTTCAACCATCACAAATGTTATGTTTTTCCCATGAATCTTTCTACAGATCAATCTAACAACCTGCGTACAGAATATGGCTATAACTGGGATGAGACATCTATATCCTATTTAGGTATAAAACTCACCTACCCCTCCTCCAAATGATATGAAGTCAACTTTCCTAACCTTTTACAACAAATTAGCAAATTTCTACAACATATCCAAAAACCACAACTTTCATGAGTTGGTAAAATAGCAGCTTTTAACGCTACCTAAAATCCGCTATTATTTCCGTTCTCTTCCTATACTAGTTCTGCCAAATTCTTTACGCAGCCCAATACTAAGCTGAAAAATGGCATCTGGAATTGTAAAAACCTGGGGTGTTGTTCTCGATATTAACTGCTACTAAAACCTCAGGTGGAATGGGTCTTCCAGATATAAAAAATTACAAGTATGCTTCATTACTAGACCAAATTAAATATTGGTTTACCTCCCCAGAAGATAAACTGTGGACCAACATAGAACGAGAGACCACGACATGTTCGCCCTTTCCTTAGCTAACCATCTTTTACAAGACAAAATAAAAATCATACCGAAACACCCCAGCATTAAAGCAACGCTGATAGCATGGAAGCACATCCTATCCCAAACAAAAGATATTGTTCTATGTTCTAAAGTCTAATGCCTGTAATGGGGCGTACACACGGTCGGACTTTTCAGCTACAAAAGTCCGACAGCCTGTCCGACAGACTTTCGACGGACTTTCAACGGACTTGCGGCGGACTTTCTAACGAACAGACTTGCCTACACACGATCACACAAAAGTCAGTCGAATTCTTACGTGATGACGTACACCGGACTAAAATAAGGAAGTTGATAGCCAGTAGCCAATAGCTGCCCTAGCGTGGGTTTTTGTCCGTCAGACTAGCATACAGACGAGCGGATTTTTCGACCGGACTCGAGTCCGTCGGAAAGATTTGAAGCATCTTTCAAATCTAAAGTCCGTCGGATTTGAGGCTGAAAAAGTCCGTTGAAAGTCCGGAGAAGCCCACACACGATCGAATTACCAGCCAGCTTTAGTCCGTCAGCGTCCGTTGGACTTTTGTAGACGAAAAGTCCGACCATGTGTACGCGGCATTAGAGTACTAGATTATTGTAAAATTTGATTGTCAAGAGGAGAATGGTTCACTTAGACCTAGAGCTGCACGATTCTGGCCAAAATGAGAATCACAATTTTTTTGCTTAGAATAAAAAGATCACGATTCTCGCGACGTAAAATCTTTCACATTACACAAAAAAAATTGGGCTAACTTTACTGGTTAGTTTTCTTTTTTTTTCAATTCATTAGAGTCATTTTTTCCAAAAAAATTGCATTTGAAAGACCGCTGCGCAAATACAGTGTGACATAAATGATTGCAACAACCACCATTTTATTCTCTAGGGTCTTTACTAAAAAAAATATATATAATGTTTGGAGGTTCTAAGTAATTTTCTAGCAAATAAAATGATTTTAACTTGAAACCAACAAATGTCAGAAAAAGGTTTAGTGTTTAAGTGGTTAAACCAGGAATCTTCAAACTACGGCTCTCCAGCTGTTGCAGAACTACACATCCCATAAGGCATTGTAAAAGTCATGACATTCACAGACATGACTAGGCATGATGGAAATTGTAGTTCCTGAACAACTGGAGGGCCATAGTTTGAAGACCCCTGGGTTAAACTTTCCTCATTTATACACAAAGTCTATTCCTTTGACAAATTGTTACAATGTTTATACTTACTTCCACTGCTAAAGGATGTTGTGATTCTTGGCAGACTGCCCGTTTTTTTTTCTTCCTTTCTTTTGACGGCTGTGGCTTCAGAAGAGCAGAGAGAATTCTGTGCATAGAAAGAATCGTGAAACTTTTTTTATCAAGATCGCAACAGGGGAAAAAAATTGCGATAACGATTAATCGCGCAGCTCTACTTAGACCCCTTTCACACTGAGGCAGTTTTCAGACATTTTAATGCTAAAAATAGCGCCTGTAAAGTGGCTGAAAACTGCCTCTCATGACTCCCCAGTGTGAAAGCACGAGCTCTTTCACACTGGGGCGGTGTGCTTGCCGGACGGGAAAAAAATTCCAGCAAGCAGCATCTTTGGGGCGGTTTGGGAGCGATGTATACACTGCTCCTACACCGCCCATTGGAATAAATGGGTAGCACTTCTGAAGCGCCTGTAAAGCACTTCCGAAGTGCCGCAACATGGGTGGTTTTAACCCTTTTTTCGGCCGCTAGCGGGGGGGTTAAAGGCACCTGCTAGTGGCCGAAAAGTGTTGCTAAAATGATGGTAAGGCACTGGTAAAACCAGCGGCGCTTTACCACTAACGGACCCGCCGCCCTCAGTGTGAAAGTGGTCTAAAGGATACAGCTTATATAAATATCTACCTATCCATATTAAGAACATAGTACTTAAAGAGGAACTGCAGTCTGCTCACATAATTTGTAATAAAAAACATCTTCGCCATTCTGAAGCTTCCCTCCAACCACTTTGCATATTATTTTATATATACTGTGATTCTGTATTTGCCAAATATGCGGAAGAAATTTCCCTCTGGCCGCAATCATTTTAACTGTGGGCAGCTAAAGCTGCTGCCTGTTCACTTCCTGGATTTACACAGACACACAGAGACACACCTCCAGCTCTGCATCCATGCAGCTCTCATTTGCTCTCTTATGACTCATCCCCCCTCCCTTCCTGGCAAACTCTCATGAGAGTAAGAGAGAGAGCTGTGCATGATGTCATAAGCCTATTCTTTTTACCAGACAAGAACCAGGAAGTGGGCTGTATAAGGTATTTACTGGCAGAAAAAAAATGTTTTACTATCCAAAGTTAAAACAACAACAAGGGCAGAAGATTTAATAGATGGAAAGTTGAAAAAATCACTGAAGGTCCACTTTAATAAATTTTGCAAAAATACCCACCTGAAAGATCTAGATTCTAATGAGGATATTGATATCCCCACTGAAATATGACAATACCTTACACTACAAAAAAAAACAGCTGAAGAAAGGGATTACATTATTCTATAGCCTTTTAGCAGCTCCCCATATAGAATATAAAAACCCCAGCATGACCAAATGGGAAAAAGATCTCTTAATTATTATTACAAAAGAACAATAGAAGAAAACTATGGGGGTTGTTTATGAAAGGCAAATCCACTTTGCACTGCAAGTGCACTTGGAAGTGCAGTCGCTCTAAATCTAAGGGGTAGATCTGAAATGAGGGGAAGCTCTGCTGATTTTATCATCCAGTCATGTGCAAGCTAAAATGCTGTTTTTTATTTTCCTTGCATGTCCCCCTCGGATCTACAGTGACTTTACTTTCAAGTGCACTTGCAGTGCAAAGTGGATTTTCCTTTAGTAAATAACCCCCAATATCAATTACTAACAAAGCCTCCTCGTGCACTGACCATTGGCACAAAAAATACTAAACAGGTGGCACTTAACCCCTTACAAAATATCAAAGATTTACTCATCCACATCCCCTATATGTTGGAGGTGTAATGAACAAATAGGTAACCTTTATCATACCTTATGGTCATGTAAAAAACTAATCAGCGGAAAGTCCATCTCCTCCTTCATAGCTACCCTTACTGGCAACTTATTAAAACTAACTCCCAATATGGCACTACTAGGAATAAATCTTGAAATGTATCCATTAAACTATAGAACAATTGTAGTACAGTAAAACCTTGGTTTGAGAGTAACTTGGTCTGAGAGCGTTTTGCAAGACAAGCTAAATTTTTAAATACATTTTGACTTGATATACAAGCGATGTCTTGATATACAAGTAGCGTCATGTCACAACTGAGTATAAAAGAGAAGAGAGGAGCCTCACAGAGTAGCAATGTAGTTACATTTAATGAAGGTACAACATTTAGCAACATAATGCTACACTTAGAGGCACCTCTTTTCTATTTTATACTCTGTAGCTCCTGCTGGATTTTGCTTCTAATCCCCTTGCGGAGGCTTCCATTTGTGGATGGACATTTTATGGTTACACAACAAATCACATTGCTATAATCTTTCTATATGGACTATAAACTGAAGGACATATAAATAAATGGTTGTGGAACGAATCATTTGAGTTTCCATTATTTCTTATGGGGAAATTTGCTTTGATATACAAGTGCTTTGGATTACAAGCATGTTTCTGGAACAAATTATGCTTGCAATCCAAGGTTTTACTGTACATATGTTAATAGCGGCAAGAATTGCTATAACTAGCCTATGGAAATCTAACAAAACTCCTAACAAATGTCATCATCAGACTCAATGTCCAAGCACAATATAAATTATTGCTAGCATATAAAGACTACTCTACAAGTAACTTAAAAAAAAAAAACTGTCTTCGGTGGTCAGTGCCTGAGTCCGGTGCGGTGATTGTGGCGAACTGCTCACCTGGCTTGCATCCAACCAGCAGGAGCCACAGTATTACGGCGTGGACCTGCACTCAGGACTGTGTTGCGTGCAACTGCGGAAATCCCAGAAGGCTGGAGTGGGCCTGGAATCATTGTCGAAAGGTGGGTTAGAGTCTGAGCCTGGTGACTTCCCTGCAAACATCAGCGATATAAGGGAAGAGCAGTTTGTCGTGACCTGCGGCCTGGTTGGGGACCTGGTTACTGTGAGAACTGCACAGCAGCAACCAGAAACTGTCCCTGAAATGCTGGCCGCTCCTATGTCCTCTGCTATCCCAGTTCAGAAGGAGCCAGTGCTGGAGGGGGGTGCACCCTCAGGTGAGCTGGATGGGGAATGTGAGGGCAGGGCCATAGATTGGAGTTCTCCCAGACTTATAGCTGAATTTGGGTCCCTGGAGTAGTTAGCAGAGTGGTCATCTCCAAGCTGCAGCTCGGAATAGGAACGGGAGACAGGAGGTTCCCAGGTCCTGGAGGTCCAGTCTGAGGGAGGAGAAGAGCCAGACTCTGCTAGGAGACCTGAAGATTCTGCAGGAACCCCCATCAGTTACAGACTAATTTTCATAAACAGACCATCCACTACCCAGACCAGAGCAGCTGACAGTGGGTGCAGAGGTTCCCTAATGCCTGTGTCCTGCCTGGGAAAGGAAAACCAAGGGAGCTGCCCAGATTTCCCCTGTTCCAACCGGGAAGTTCAGCATAGAGTTGCTCTTGAGTGGGGTTTGGACTATCCTTATGTCCCTCCCACAACCAATAGTCTCCGGTAGGGGTATCATAGCAGAAAATCTATGTAGATATGTGGACAAACAACTTCGATCCTTAGTAACGAATCTCCCTTCATACATCAGGGACAGATCACATCTACTACAAAACTTGGAAGGCCTTTCCATTCCATCAGATGCCATTCTGGTCACAGTGGATGTCGAGGCACTCTATAGCTCTATTCCACACAAAAAGGGAATTGAGGTCATTAAACACTATATATCCCAGTCCCATAGGGATGACAACATTCTGTTATAATCCCCTTCTGACAGAAAGCATGTAAAGTGTACAGGTAGCTGGTAGAATAGGATGCTTGTTGTGTTGTTTTCACAGGACCCCTTCGGATGGGACGGCTGTCTATCTATCTCCATCTGGAGTTATGGATCCTGCGGACATAGGGTTTCCCTTTAGGTGGAGGTGCTCTGGTCTTTGACTAATTGCCTAGTGGTAGGAATGCAATGTATATACTGTAAATACTGATCAAAATAATTTTCTATATTCTTGATACGTATTTATTTGTATATCTGTTCCCCATCCAAGTTTATTCCCTTTTTCCCCTCCTATTCAATTTATGGGATGCCCTTGCTCCTGGGCCCAGGAGCAATTTTTCAAATTTCCAGCTTAGGGACCAGCTGAATTTTAGGGGCAGTCTGAGATGGGTACAGAACCAGAAGTGTGGACTGTGGTGGAAGGGGCAGTGGAAAGAAGCAGCAGCAGCCAGGAGGGCTGGCAGGGCCTGAAGCTAACTGGGATCAGTAGCCATAGTAGTGCAGCTGGCACAAGGACTTTTCTGCAACACCATGGGGGCCTGCAGTCCCAGCCTGCAAAAGGGCATTTGCTGAGGCCTGGCTGAGTCAGTGTCAGGCCTAACCAACAAATAGTGCTAGCTATTCCCGGGGAATCAAGTGATGAGCTGGAGGTGACTAGGAGTAACAGTCTGCAGCAGGTGATGTGCTGGTGGAGTGAGGAGTAATGAACTTCAAGCAAGTTTGTGCAGGAGGAATCTGAAGGAGTATGTACAGGGAGTGTACATAGGTGTGCCTATTATGCAGAGTATTGCAATTAAGCGCTAGAAGCTTCTTGGATGCAGAGAATACTTTACTTTATGGAGGAATATCAGAACATGTCTTTACATCATCATGTCTTTATCATGGAGACAGACAGGAAGAGAACACAAATGAGTGCATATAACACAATAAGGTACTTCCTCAGATTACCTTACCATAGATAACACACTATAACACTGCAGTGCCACCTGCTGGTATAGACAGATATAATGCATATATATATATAGTTCACAATATAGAAAACTATCTGCTGTTGTTCTTTCAACACCCCTTCTCAACAGTGTGTGCATTGTCAAATTACATTCAGCTTCTTCTGGAAATAACTATAATGTTTCTTCAACACAGGCTTGGTGAGTGCATCAGCAGTCATCTCCTCTGATGGGCAGTATTGAATTTCAATAACACCTTGCTCTTGATTGTCCCTCAGTAGGTGATACTTGACGTTGATGTGTTTGGTCCTAGGATTGACCCTTTCTGATTGTGTAAGCTTTATGCATCCCTGGTTGTCTTCAAAAATGGGAATTGGTTTTGATATGTCTATCCCAATGTCCACAAAAAGTTGACAAATCCATATAGCTTCTTGACATATTGCGTGTGCTGCTGCAATGTGCTGCTTCAGTTGAAGATAGAGCGACAGTTCTTTGCTTTGGACTATACCAACTTATGGTTCCTTCTCCATACTGGAAGATGAATCCACTTGTGGATTTGTGGTCGTGTACAGTCCCCGGCCCAATCAACATCCACATATCTGACCACTTTTGGGTCTGATGTTGCTGGTAACCATAAATTCATCTGATTTGTTCCTTTGAGGTACTGCCTCACTCTTTTTACTGCGTTCCAGTCACGCTGACACGGAGCTGAAACCTTCTTGCATAGTATGCCAATTGCTGCGGCTATGTCTGGTCTTGTCACAGTGGCAACATGTATCAGCTTACCGATTGCTCTGCAATACGTCATTGCTGGGTAGCAAGTTTTCTGCTTCATTGCTCTTTTGATAGCCTGGTTCCATAAGAGTTTTCACTTCCTTTGCATATTGCATATGGAATTGTTCCAAGATTTTGGAGATTTTCTGAGATTGATTGAGAAGATAACTTCAATCTTCTCTTTCTATTTGGATTCCCAGATAGTTCCCTAGCTCTTTGATTTCAAAATTTTATTTCAGCTTGTGATCTGATTGTAATCCCCTTCTTGTTCAAAACAAGTTATAATGTCATCAACATAGATAAGGATGTAGATCCATCTGTCTTCTTAATTTTTGGAGTAGAGATAGGGGTCTGCTTTACTTCTTGAGAATCCCTCTCTGGTAAGTACTTTCACTTTCTCACTTTCCAGGATGTCGGTTCAAGTACTGTATGTTGTGTGTTTTGACAGTGTATGACAGCTTTCGGGGTGGTATCCCCTTTGTATTGCAAGTGGATCTTCTGACTTTAGACAGTTCAGCAGGATCTGCTGGGGAACTTGATTTAGGCAATGTGAGTTCCTCCTCTTGTTCTGACTGCTGCAAAGGTTTGCTTTGGTCGACCTTTTCTTCTGGTTTGCTGGGCATATTCACTTCACAGCTTTCAGGGATCAGTGTTTTTGATGATGGGCTCTCATCAAAATAAACACTATGGCTTTTTGCCACTTTGTCAGTCTTTGGGTGTAGGATTCTGTAATCCTTAGTTTGCTCACTGTAGCCTACTAGAATGCTTTCTATGGCTCTGTTCTCCAGCTTGGATCGCTTTTCACTTGGAATATAGGCGTATGCTTTACATTCAAACACTCTGATGTGCCCTATGCTAGGCTTTGATCCATGCCATATTTCGAATGGAGCACTTTTAAGGGCTCTTGAAGGTAGTCTGTTCTGTAGGTAGGTTTCAGTCATGATTGCTTCTCCCCAGTACTTGTGAGGTAGGTTGGCATCCATCAACATGTATCTGGCCATTTCTATAAGAGTGCGATTTTTCCTTTCTGCTACACCGTTTTGTTCAGGAGTGTATGGTGTGGTTGTCTGGTGTACTATTCCTTGTCTCTTCAGATATGAGGCCACTTCTTTGCTTATGTATTCTCCACCATTGTCAGTGCGTATTATTCCTGGTTTGCTTTGGAATTTGTTACTAGACATGGCAACGAACTCTTGAAGTTTCTCCGATGTTTCATTCTTGCGTTTCTTCAGATAAGTAGTTGTATATCTGGAAAAATCATCAATGAAAGTCAGTAGATAGCTGTTTCCGCCTAACGTAGGAGTTTTCATTGGACCGCATACATCACTGTGTAGGAGCTGCAGGGGGTGGGTAGTTTTTCTTTGAGATGCTTGTGGAAGGGGAGCATGTGTGGCTTTTGCTTCAATACAGCACTTGCATTTCATGAGCACTTTGCAAGGCACAATTGGTAAATCTTCTGATAAACCTCTTTTTATAGTGTCCTGTATAGCTTCTAGACATCTGTGCCCCAGCCGCCTATGCCATAAGTGAATACATTTGTTGTGCAGGTCATTAGAGACTACACTGGCTTTCTGGTTTGTGGTGATGAGCATGTATAGGTGATCTTTTAGTTTTCCTTTTGTGAGGGATCGTTTATTATTGTGAATTGTGCATTCATCACCCTGGAACTTAACTATAAGACCGTTGTTTGCAAGACTTTTAACTGATAGAAGGCTGCCTTCTACTTCTGGAACATACAGCACTTTCTTTACAAGGACACTCTGTTTACCTTGTGGTGTAATGCAGTTCAGGAAACCCTGGCCTTTACCTTCGGAAGTGATGCTTTTACCGTTTGCTAGGAAAATGTTGTCTTTTGCGTAAACAATGTTTGTGAAGAAGGTCTCATCGCTAGACACGTGGCTTGTCGCACCTGAGTTTATGCACCAGCTGCACGGCTTGCCGCTCTGAGTTACTTTAAAGGTGCCACTCCATTAAGTGTCTTCAGTTTCCTTTGTGATTGCTTTGACTCTTTCTTTTGTGGATAGCTCTAGCATTCGCTGCCCGGCTTTCCAAATAGAACAGTCCTTTTTTAAGTGACCAATCTTTTTACAGTGAAAACAGGCTCTGCTTTGTTTGTTGTGCTTTGTGCCTTTGTACATCTTAAGAGCTTTGTCATCATGGTGCACATTTTCTTTCCTTCTGTCATATTCATCGATTAATTTCACTTTGACATATTCCAGTGTCAGTTCCTGCTCAGGTCTGGTTTCTAAGGCATTAATAAGAGCAGTATTTGTCTCTGGAAGGCTGCAGAGGAGCAGGGCAACAATATGGTTATCTTTGATGTCCTCTCCAATGGCACGCAGCTGCTCTATGATTTCTAGCATAGCTTTCACGTGGTCACACATTTGCTGGCCTTCTTCTAGTTTCATCTTGTACAGCTTTCTTAGCAAAAACAGTTTGCTGTTTAGACTTGAACTCTCATGCAGCTTTTGTAATGAAGTCCACATACCTTTGGTTGTTTTCTCTGTTCTTATGTGGATAAGCAGGTCATCTTCCACTAGTAGGCTTATAATCATTTTTGCTTATCTATCCTTCCTATCCCAGTCTTCCATCCTTCCGTCTGTGGGTCTGTCTGTATTCAGCACTTGCCACAAGTCAACCTTGTTAAGAAACATTTGTAGTTTAAACTTCCATAGCTGGTAATTGGCATTGTTCAGCTTTGCTATTGCCATCTTTCAGTAGCTTGCATACAGTACTCACTGATTCATTGTAGAATTCTTTCCAGTGCTTGGATGCCTGTAGTATCCTCTTCAATGCCTGGGACCCATAACCTATAATGCAGAGTATTGCAATTAAGCGCTAGAAGCTTCTTGGATGCAGATACTTTACTTTATTAAGGAATATCAGAACATGTCTTTACATCATCATTTATATTTATAATTTTTTTTTTTGTTATCATGGAGACAGACAGGAAGAGAACACAAACGAGTGCATATAACACAATAAGGATGGTACTTTCTCTGATTACCTTACTATAGATAACACACTATAACACTGCAATGTCACCTGCTGGTATAGACAGATATAATGCATATTTATATAGTTCACAATATAGAAAGCTATCTGCTGTTGTTCTTCCAACAGTCCCAAAACCAATTGCTGATTCTATTGATCCATGCTGGGCATCCCATAGCTCCCATCCAAGTTATACCCCTCAAAAAAAAAAAAAAAAAAAAAGTTCACTGACTGCATTGGTGTCTCGGAGTGCCTGAGATTAAATGCAGGGCTGGACAGGGTGACAGACAAACTACAATTCTCAGCAGCCCTTACGGGGGTACCGCAATATTTACAATAGTAACTAAAAAAATGTACTCAACTCAGTACTCAATGCTAGACTTTGATATCTGCAAAAAATCAATACCTGGTGAAGGTATTATTATAAAATAAATGAGAAGTGCAATATTGTTTTCAACATTTCAGCGTATGTAATAAAGACCTTTGTATGCAATACCAATCTGCAAAACCCTCAGCAGCCAATTAAACTTCAACTTTTTGACTACAGAAAGTAGAAATGTGTTTGCATGCAGCAGGTTGCTGAACTTTGCAAGTAAAAAAAAATGTTGAAGATCATTGCTGATAACTTTGTAGCAGTGCAGTCTGGATATGAAAAGAGTGACATCTACAGGCGGTAAGTAAATTTGCATGTAAGTCTGTGAAAAAATGAAAAGTGCAGGTACATTGTAATCTGCAAAATTGTTAGGTGAGGGGTTCATACCCTTAGGTGAAGCCTAGGCACATCTGCCTGATAAGTTGTGCTTGCATTATTGCATTAATTTGTTCAATGGCATTATTATTATAATTATATAAAAAAAAAAAACCTTCCTTGGTGGTTGTGCTAAGGGCAAATACGAAATGAAGAATCCAAAGTTAGAATGCTCATATGCATGTATGTGGAAGGGAGCAGCACAGGTGCTCCATAAGAACCAGGTGAGTCATTTTGAAAACCCCCAAATGGTAATAGCAATTCTAGCAAATTATACTGAAACATGCACTTCCTAGAGGATTTTTTTCTTTCTTTGCTTTCCCTTCTATTTCCTCTCTTCTAATCCCATATAATCCTTCCTCTCTTGCCCTCCACCCCTATTCCTTTTATATCCACCCTTTTTTCCCTACCTGTCCTGTAACCCTCTTCCTTTTTCCCCTGCCCTCTAACTTTCTTCCCTTCCTCGCTTGCCCTCTAAACCCAAGACCCTCCTCTCCTGCCCTCTAATCACCTTTCCTTCCTCTCCTGCCCTCTAACTCCCAAATCCCTTTTTTCTACTGCTGTCCTCTACCACCCTTTCCTTACCTCTCCTGTTCACTCACTTTCTTCCCACTCTCCCTTCTCTCTCCACCTGCCCTCTAAATCCCTTACCTTCCTCTGCTCTCCCTGAATGTCTTCTCACCCCTTCCTTTCATTTTTTCTCTACCCTCTAAACCCTTCCATTCCTTTCCCGCCCTCTAACCTGCTTCTCTACTTCCCTTTCCCTCTGACCTCCTTTCCCTTCCTCTCTTCCCCTCTAAACCCATGACCTTCCTTTCCTGTCCTCTAATCATCTTCCTTTTCGCTTCTGCACTCTTATCCCCTTTCTCTCTTTCTCCCACATTTCTAACACCCTTCCCCTCTTCTCCTGTCCTGTAATACCCTTCTCTTCTTCTGCTTTTCTTTCTTCCTACCCTCTTATGCCCTTCTTTTCCTCTCCTAACCTTTAACTCCCTTCCACTTCTTCACCTCTCCCATCCACTCACCCCTTCCCTCTTTCATTCCTAACTCCACCTGCTCTCTAACTCCCTTAACCACCTCTCATCCCCACAAATATCTTATCATCTCTTCCTTTCTTTTTTTTCTCCCCACCTATCCTCTAAACTCGTCCCTTCTTTTCTTGCACTCTAACTCCCTTCCCTTCTTCCCTTACCCCCTTTTCCTTTCTCCACTGCCCTCTAAACCCATGACCTTCTTTTCCTTTTCTGTCCCCTAACCACCTTCCTTTTTATCCCACACTCTTAAACCTTTTCTCACTTTCTCCCACACATAACCATCTTCCCATTCACTACTGCACTCTTAACCCTGTTCTCTTCTTCTGCCACACTTCCAACTCCCTTTCCTTCTACTTACAGTGCCTTGAAAATGTATTCATACCCCTTCCACATTTTGTCATGTTACAACCAAAAAACGTAAATGTAATTTATTGGGATTTTATATGATAGACCAACACAAGGTGGAACATATTTGTGAAGTGGAAGGAAAAAGATAAATGGTTTTCATTTTTTTTTTACAAATAAATATCTGAAAAGTGTGGTGTGCATTTGTATTCAGCCCCCTTTACACTAATACCCCTAACTAAAATCTAGTGGAACCAATTGCCTTCAGAAGTCTAATTAGTAAATAGAGTCCACCTATGTGTAATTTAATCTCAGTATAAATACAGCTGCTCTGTGAAGCCCTCAGAGGATTGTTAGAGAACCTTAGTGAATGAACAGTATCACGAAAGCCAAGGAACACACTAGACAGGTCATGGATAAAGGGGTAAGGGGTATGAATACTTTTTCAAGGCACTGTATACCATCAATTACCCTTCTCCTCTTCTTCTGCTTTTCTTCTCCTGCCCTCTAATCCCCTTCCTTTCCTCTCCTAATCTTTAACTCCATTCCTCTTCTTCACCTCTCCTGTCCACTTACCCCTTCCCTCTTTCATTTCTCACTCTACAGTACCTGCCCTCTAATTCCATTAACTCTGTCTCATCCCCACAAATGTCTTCTCACCTTTTCCTTTCATTTTTTTCTCCCCATCTACCCTCTAATCTCTTCCCCTTTTTTTCCTGCACTCAAACTCCCTTCCCTTCTTCCCTTACCCCCTTTTCCTTTCTCCCCTGCCCTCTAAACCCATGAACTTCCTTTCATTTCCCGTGCCCTAACCACCTTCCTTTCCACCTCTGCACTCTTAAACCTTTTCTCCCACACTTCTATCTCCCTTCCCCTTTTCTCCTGCCCTGTAATACCCTTCTCTTCTTCTTCTGCTTTTCTTCTCCTGCCCTCTAACCCCCTTCCCTTCCTCACATGACCTTTAACTTGCTTCTTCTTCCTCATCGCACCACTTACCCCTATTCCTCTTTCTCTCCTCGCTCCACCTGCCCTCTATCACTTTTACCCACCTTCCCCCAAATGTCTTCTCACTTACTTTCTTTTTTTTCTCCCCAGCTACTTTATAAACCTTTCACTTCCTTCCCTCCCCTCTAACTCTCTTGTCTTCTTCCATTGCCTTCTAATCCCCTTCCCCTTCCTCTCCTGTCCTGTAAACCCATGACCTTCCTTCCCTGCCCCCTAACCACCTTCCTGTTCACTCCTGCACTCTTAACATCCCCTCTCTTCTTCTCCCATACTTCCAACTCTCTTTCCTTTTACTTATACCATCTATTACTCTTCTCCTCTTCTGCTTTTCTTCTCCTGCCCTCTAATCTCCTTCTCTTCCTCTCCTGATCTTTAACTCTATTCTTCTTCTTCACCTCTCCTGTACACTCACCCCTTCCCTCTTTCATTTCTCACTTCACCTGCCCTCTAACTCCCTTACCTTACTCTCATGCCCACAAATATCTTCTCACCTCTTGCGTTCTGTTTTTTTTCTCCCCATCTACCCTCTAATCCAGCCTTTCTCAACCTTTTCAACACAGAGGAACCCTTGAAATAGTTCTCCGGTCTCGGGGAACCCCTGCTAAAAATTAGAAATATACAACTCATGATACATTAGTGTGATGGTCAGTGGGAAGAATGGTCCTTGAACTTGTGGTCATTGGGAAGAATTACTTCCTTACACATAGCTAAAAAGATCAATGGTGTCAGTGAGAACTTACCTGAGAGGCAGAAATTGCCCAATGTTGAAGGAACCCTTAGCAACCTTTGGAGGAACCCTAGTTGAGAATCACTGCTCTAATCCCTTCCCTTCTTTTCCTGTACTCTAACTCCCTTTCCTTTCTTGCCTTACCCCTTTCCCTTTCTCTTCTGCCCGTTAAACCCATAACCTTCCTTTCCCCCTAACCACCTTCTCTTCCACTCCTGTACTCTTAACACCCTTCTCTTTTTCGCCAACACTTCTAACTCCCTTCCTATCTTCTCCTGCACTCCAATACCCTTTCTGTGGTTTTTTTCTCCTGCCCTCTAACTCTCCTCCTCTCCTGTCCGCTAACCCACCTCCCTTCCTTGCCTGACCTTTAACTCCCTTCCTCTTCCTCACCTCTGCTGTCCATTCACACCCATCCCTCTTTCCCTCCTCTCTCCCCTCGCCCTCTTAATCCTTTACCTTCCTCTCCTCTCATGAAATGTCTTCACACCTACTTCCTTTCTTTTTCTCTCCCCAGCTACCTTCTAAACCCCTTCACTTCACTAAATTTCCTGCTCTCTAATGCCCTTCTCTTCTTCCCTTGTCCTCTAATAATCTTTCCCTACCTCTATTGCCCTCTAAACCCTTGACCTTCCTTTCTTGCCCCCTATCCACCTTTCTTTTCACTCCTGCACTCATAACAACCCCCCCCCCTTCTTCTTCCACAAGTTTAACTCCCTTCCCTTCTTCAATTGTCCTCTAATACCCCCCTGCCGGTGTAGCATCACATATGGCAACCCATCACATTTGGCTACCTGCTGGAGTGCGCATGCGCGACGCCGCCATATGCGTTCCAACACTTTGACAGTTATTATGTGGCTCCACTCCTAAGTCCAGGTTGAAGCCCCACCATCCAAGTGGACATAGAGTTAGATTATAATTATACCGAGCGAAGCGAGGCCGTGCCCGAAGCGTGGTGAGGGGCCCTGTTGCAAAGTGGTGTCTTACAATCAATAATTATACAAAAGAAGAGCTTGTCTGTAATGTCACTTCCACAAGCTTTTGGAACGCATATCGGCAAGTTACGCATGCGCAGTGCAAAATTTCTCAGCGGAACGTCACTTCTGTAGCCAAATGTGATGGGTCATCATATGTGATGCTACACCCCCAACCTGTGGTCCCTCTCCCTATATCTCCCTTTTGTAACTCTCTATATTCTTATCTCCCACTCTTTCCCTTTTTACGTCACCTTGTTCTCATACTGTCAGTTACTGAACAATCTAGAAAAAAAAGTTAACGATTACAAAGAAATTCAACTAAAATGGAGCAATGTCTGAAGCTTAGAAATAATCACACAAGATCTGTGTTTAATATATTCACAAACCAGGAAAATTCAAACAGTATATGTAAGAAATGCATAATACGGGATTACGTTTAGTGAATCGGCATGTCAAAAGAGTCATTAAACCAGGATATACAGACAGCTCAAGTTATATGCAAATCTCCTCTGTAACAGTAATGCTTTTTCTTGCTCTCTCTCATCTGCCAAATTTTCCAATATGTCCATTAATGTGATGTAACATAAAAAAATTAACAAATAGCAAACAAAACTAATCAAAATGGGAAAAAAAGATTAAATAATAAAGGTAAAAAAAGGAGAAGAAAATTTGCACAAAAGATAAGGGCCAGTTCACAGGAACATGGTCCGTTTTCCTGTGCAACGCCTACGCATTCTTGTGCAGTACAGTTTTGCAACCCTAGTGCATGCTCTACTTTTCAAAAATGTGCCGCACCAGATTGCATTATACTGCAGTACCATGCGATTTGGTGTCCACAAATGCAGTGTGTTTGCAATCTACAAAGACCTATGCATTCTGAACTAGTTCTGGTGTGAACCTGCCCTAAAGATAAGTGGAGGAAAGGGTAACCAGGGCTGATTAGGGGATAACTAAGGAAAAAGGAATACATTTTATTTATTTATTTTTTTATTTATTTATTTTTTTTAACTTGTAAGGTTTCTTTAGCTGATGTTATACACCTTTGATCTACATATTGTTTGAATGAAATAGTAAATACAATGAAACACTACATTGGGGTGAATTTGCTAAAGGCAAATAGACTGTGCACTTTGGAAGTTCAGTTGCACTAATTTTCACCAGAACTTATATAATGATAAACTCTGCTGATTTTCATCATCCAATCACATGCAAGCAAAAATGCTTTTTTTATCTTCCTTGCACCTGAGTATTTTTTACAAAGCTTTACCACATTCACTAAGCTCTGAGGAAAATGAGTGCAACTGCTCTACCAATGTACACAGTCTATTTGCCTTTAGTATATCCACCCAATGACGCTGTCAGGACCTGGGTCTGAACCTGTGACCTCTGCTATGTCTTTTCCTGCTGAGCCATCTGAGATGCTGGACAGGTCACTGAACAATTCCTTGACTGATATTGCCTTGAACCTTGTTATTCTTGACCTGGACCCCTTTGCTTCTCCAATGAACTTCTTATTTTAGCCATACCTCAGGGCAGTTTTTCCCACTGGGCACGCTGGGCGGTTGCCCGGTGGCCCCACTTGTCTGGAGGGCCCCATCCAGGGCCGATCCTCAGTGCTGCAATCTGCTGCTTAAGTTGACTGACTGCACTGGTTGCTCACTTGCTAGAATCGCCAGCCGCCCGGCATCTAGCTAGCAACCAGTGACGTCAGTCAGAGGCTGCAGCTGCCCCAGCATTCATAGCGCGCCGCGGCTGCCCCAGCTGCTAGTGAACAAGCTCCGCCCACCTCTGCTGTGTTCTTCAGACAGCGTGGAGAGGGAGTGGAGCGGAAAGACGGCCCTTGATAGCTGGCACTTCCTTGCTGCTGTGAGTGACACACTGTACCAGGCCGGCGGTTACGTAAGTCCAACCCTGTCTACTTAAGTACGTTCAAGTTGTGCATAAAAAGCTGCCACTGTGCCCATCAAAAGCTGCCACTGTGCCCATCAAAAGCTGCCACTGTGCCCATCAAAAGCTGCCACTGTGCCCATCAAACTCGTGTTATATTGTCCAAACGTTGTGTTATTGTTTAAACACTGATTTTGTTGGAAGTAAGTATAAATATAGCCTTTTTGATCATTTGCATTTTTATTCTCGTGCATGATTGTGTAGACAGGGCCCCAGTGCACTGTATTGCCCGGGGGCCTATAATGCTCTTAAGATGGCCCTGCCATACCTCTGCACTGTTTGCCAGATTATTGTGCTCTCTCCAGACAATATCTCACTCTTGTCACTCCTGCTGCCCTCAACATCTCTACCACCACTCGTTACTGACCTCTGGCTTGTTCATCGACTACGCTTCTGCTTAATCCCAACTATTAATCCTTACCTGCTATATCTGCTACTGGACCTCGGCTTACTCACCTCCTGGTGAGGTGATCCTGAACCTGCGACCTCTGCTATGTCTGCTATGTCTCTTCCTGCTGAGCCACCTGAGATGCTGGACAGGTCCCTGAACAATTCCTTAACTGATATTGCCTTGAACCTTGTTTTTCTTGACCTGGACCCCTTTGCTTCTCCAATGAATTTCATATTTTAGCCATACCTCTGCACTTTCTGTTTGCCAGATTATTGTGCTCTCTCCAGGCAATATCTCACGCTTGTAACGCCTGCTGCCCTCAACATCGAGACCACCACTCGTTACTGACCTTTGGCTTGTTCATCGACTACGCTACTGCTTAATCCCAACCTGCAACCACAAGTTACTGTTACTTGTCTTGTTTACTGACTGCTTGATCCTTACCTGCTATATCTGCTTCCTGACCCCGGCTTACTCACCTCCTGGTGGGGTGATCCTGAGGACCGCGACCTAGTAATAATACTCAGCAAAACCCATCTCCATCATCAGGGGCTCTGGTGAATACCGGTTAGTCTCCGCACTTTGAGTGAGCACATGTCATCTGCCAGGGTGACCTGCTGCTGCACATATCCAGCTGGTCAGTAAGTGCCTCTACTGCTATAGCTATTGGTCTCCAAATTTTTCAAGTAGGCTTTTATTGGATTTTCAAGAATAACTATTGTTTGTATTATTATTACAATGCTGATGTTAGAAAATGAAAGTGTACGCTGTGACTATAGCACTTCTTTAAAAAAGAGAAGTACTGTATGGCCAAAGATTTTTTTGCCCATACTTCTCTTGTGGGTGACAGGAGTGCCAGTTAGGCATCTGGGTGGATCCCAACATTATTGTCAGGTTTCTTCCAGAGTCTGGAGTGGCTCTGTGGCATCAGGGCTAAAACCTGCTTTTGGCTGATTCTGGGTCACAGGAGAGCACTTGTGCCAGTACTCTTCAATTGGCTCAGCCTCTTAGCGTGCAGCTGAGAGTCTGAGCCAGCTGCTCCACCCTTTTATTGGCCCAGTGCTCCAGTGTGTGTGCTGGAGGGGCAGACTGGAGAGCAGCGACTGAATGTCACCGCTCTCTGCTCAGAGCTGTTAGAGAACTAAGTGATCAGTTGCCATGCGATCACTCAGTTCTTGGCCTTAGAGCCAGCAGGGGATGGTCGCAGAATCAGACTGAGGTGAGTACATGTGATTGTTATTTTTGATTCCCACACTTCTCCTTTAAAATAATCATGTAAAGGCCCATTTACACTTAGCATTGTTGTAAGGGCCAGTTAAAGTGTTACTAAACCCACAACAGTAAAATCAGTCTGTATATGCAGGAAAGCGTGCTTGTTATACTCACTGTGAAACCTAAAAAAAAAAGACTGTTTGATCCTGTCTTCCCTGATCTTCCCTTTCTTCCACAGTGCCCAATCCATCTGGTGATATTACAGAGCCTTGGAGGTACTCTGCACATCCTCAGTTTCGTGTGTATTCCTAGAGTTTTTTTAAATTTTATTTGGGAGGGTGCATGTGATCAGTACAGAGCACTGTCCAGACAGAGGGTCAGGGGTCATGCAGCCTCATAGGATAGTCAGAGAAAATGAAACCCCCCCCCGACAAGCTTTAACCAGACACTGATAGAAGTCACAAGCCTGCTATATACCGCTGATGAGAAGAGGTATTTAGTAGACATGTGCAATTAGTTTCGTTCCAAATTATTTTCTTCGGAAATATCTGAATTAATGAAAACCCATTTTACAAATTTTTAGAATATTTGTAAATTTGAATATTTGAAAATATGTAAATTCCGAAATTCGAAAATCTAAAAATAAGAAAGAGGATTCGAAAGAAAGAAAATCCAAAAACCCTAAAATCCGAAAAATAATAACTAAAACTAACTTAACTATTACTAACTATTAAATTGTAGGTATTGGAATTTCCTTTCAAATTTGGCTGTCAGAGAATGTAACGAATACAAATTTATCCGAAGTTACGAATTATGTGAAATAATGAATGCCGTATCCAAACGAATGAAATGTAACAAATTATTAATAATAAATAACAATAATAAAAATGTTTTATTATTATTATTAATTCATTCGGTTCCATTTGTTTAGATGCGGCATTTGTTATTTCAGATAATTCGTATAATTTAATAGTTAGTTATTATTAGTTAGTTAATTAGTTAATTATTTCAAATTTTCGGATTTTCATTCTTTCAAATTTTTGGATTTTCTTTCCTAATTTACGAATTTTCAAATTTTCAATTGTACGAATGTTCAAATTTACGAATTTCGATCATAACGAATGACCCAAAAAAACAAAGAAAAAAAACCACGAAGGAAACGAAAACATTTTTTTTTTCGTCTAGTATTTAGCAGTTTATATTTGCTAAAATACCGTATTTATTGGCGTATAACACGCACCGGCGTATAACACGCACCCCAATTTAGGAGGGAATTTTAAGGGAAAAAAACTTTTAGGAGGGAATTTGAAGGGAAAAAAACTTACATTTAAATGCCCATCATTGCAGCCTTCTCAGTGCAGCCTTGCCCCAGTGCAGCCATGTCACTGCAGCCATGTCAGTGCAGCCATGTCAGTGCAGCCTTCCCCAGTGCAGCCTTGTCAGTGCAGCCTTGTCAGTGCAGCCTTCCCCAGTGCAGCCTTGTCAGTGCAGCCTTGTCAGTGCAGCCTTCCCCAGTGCAGCCTTCCCCAGTGCAGCCTTGTCAGTGCAGCCTTGTCAGTGCAGCCTTCCCCAGTGCAGCCTTGTCAGTGCAGCCTTGTCAGTGCAGCCTTCCCCAGTGCAGCCTTGTCAGTGCAGCCTTGTCAGTGCAGCCTTCCCCAGTGCAGCCATGTCAGTGCACCCATGTCAGTGCAGCCTTCCCCAGTGCAGCCTTGTCAGTGCAGCCTTGTCAGTGCAGCCTTCCCCAGTGCAGCCTTGTCAGTGCAGCCTTGTCAGTGCAGCCTTCCCCAGTGCAGCCTTCCCCAGTGCAGCCTTGTCAGTGCAGCCTTGTCAGTGCAGCCTTCCCCAGTGCAGCCTTCCCCAGTGCAGCCTTCCCCAGTGCAGCCTTGTCAGTGCAGCCTTCCCCAGTGCAGCCTTGTCAGTGCAGCCTTCCCCAGTGCAGCCTTGTCAGTGCAGCCTTCCCCAGTGCAGCCTTCCCCAGTGCAGCCTTCCCCAGTGCTGCCTTGCCCCAGTGCAGCCTTCAAACCTCTATCCCAGCTAACCAGCGGTCGGCGATTTTGAAGAATTGACAGCTCGGGATCGCAGGGGATCGGCGTATAACACGCACCTGCGATTTTCCCCTGATTTTCAGGGAAAAAAAGTGTGTGTTATACGCCGATAAATACGGTAATTGCAATTGCAAGGTGCTATTACAGTAGCTTATTATATCAGTAAATGGCTTCAATAATACTTGGGACAAACATAGATCTATACTTAGGCAAAAAAGTTAACAAGAAAAATACAAAACATGACAAAGTATAAAAAAAAAAAAACGAATGGGCATACTCCATGGAGTAAATAAGTAAATAACTCAATGGACTACTCTGTCTTTTTTCTGCTATCACTTTTCTATGCTTCTCCCAAAAAACAGCCTACTGCTTGCATCATGGCTGGGGGTTCTTCAGAGTAGTTCTGAGGCAGGGTCTTATGATGTTTTCCAGGTAGCTATGTACAGCACCCTGCTGGCCCCTCCCACAAGCCACAATCTACTTGCATTACATAGAAAAGCACAGGGACCCATTGATGACACCATTGGGTCTAAAACACATATCCCCCTAAATCACCACTCCCAACACATTCCCCCACATTACCCCTCCTAGAACAATTTTTACCCCCTCCTGCCCACTAAATTCCACCTCCCAACTCAATCTCGTTGCAGCGCTACCCCAACTCCTCCCCCCACCTTACATAATACCACAGTGCCCAGGGCAGCCGCCCCTCTTGCCCACCCCTTGTCCCAGCCCTGGGTATAAGCACAGCCAAAAACTGCACAGGATTTACTATATTGCATCATCTCTGAGCTGGAAGTAGATGCTGATCCTGGATGATGTCTGAACAAAGATGGCTCTGTCCTTCTGGCGCGAAAAGTAGAAAAGTCTAGGATCTCTATGAGGATAAGCAAATACACAGAAGTGTTACCGTTACATATTCCATGCATGCATGACCTATACAAAGTATATAGTATCTGATATTAGGGTCATTTTAAGTTTTTAGACTGGCAAATAAAGGAGTTAAGTGAATGATTCATTTTTTTCCTGGCCTTATTTATAGAGAAGCCGGTCTTTCTCTTCCCATTTACCAAAAATCGTAAACCATTTTTCATTGGACGGTGGCCTTTAAGCAAAACAGACAAAGTTCAGCTGCGTCCCATAGTTTATTACGCAGAGATCAGGGAAATCTTTAAATTCATTTGTGACCTTAGTCTAGGATAACAATTAATATCGTATCTGTCGTATTCCTGAGAGGATAGAGGTTTTATGCTCCATTAGATACTACATTAATGTAACAATTCAAACATTATTAATAGTCTGTGGTAGAAGCCGCATTCCGATGGCCTCATTAATTTCAGACAATATTAATGATAACTCATTCCAAAAGGTTTAATTTAAAAGAGATCTGGAGAACAGGTAATGCCAAATGACTTGCTCGGCAACTTTGAACTGATTTATAAGAAACGCTTAAAAGTTTTTGTGAACTTCTTGAGTTGAGTTAATCCGAGAAAATTCTGAATGCCATTACTGGCAAGGCTCATTGAAGAGTGGTTGGAATAATTGGGACTGCTTAAAGGATGACGCCAACTAAACAGCTGAAAACACATTTTGATCTTATGATTAGTGCTTTGTCCCGTTTATATGTATTTTTTCCACTTTTTTTTCTATCTGCCCCAGGGCATTATTGTTTAGTAGTATGTAGGCAAGTGCAGTCTGTACTCCACACTGTAGGTGGCGCTCGACCGAAGTAGCAATGCAGTAGGAGAAGGAATTTGGTTCCTTTATGACTTCCTGTGGTTACTAGGGAGATAGTTGTCTAATTGGAAGCTGACCTCCTGTGGCCATCTTGGGTCAAGGCAGAGTCTATTTATCACTCTGGCTCCCGGGTCTGACTCGCTTTGTGTGAGTGGCGAGTGTAGGGACAGGTTCTCCTCCTTTTGAGTGTCCTTTGGTTTTTGTGAACTTCTTGAGTTGAGATAATTGAGTTGAGTAGCAGAAGGAAGTCGGTTCCTTTATGACTTCCTGCAGTCACTAGGGAGATAGCTGTCTGATTGGATGCTGACCTTGGTGGCCATCTTTGGTCAAGGCAGAGTCTATTTATCACTCTGGCTCCCGGGTCTGACTCGCTTTGTGCGAGTGGTGAGTGTAGGGAGAGGTTCTCCTCCTTTTGAGTGTTCTTTGATTATTGTGAACTTCTTGAGTTGAGTTAATCCGAGAAAATTCTGAATGCCATTACTGGCAAGGCTCATTGAAGAGTGGTTGGAATAATTGGGCCTGCTTAAAGGATGACGCCAACCAAACAGCTGAAAACACATTTTGATCTTATGATTAGTGCTTTGTCCCGTTTATATGTATTTTTTCCACTTTTTTTTCTATCTGCCCCAGGGCATTATTGTTTAGTAGTATGTAGGCAAGTGCAGTCTGTACTCCACACTGTAGGTGGCGCTCGACCGAAGTAGCAATGCAGTAGGAGAAGGAATTTGGTTCCTTTATGACTTCCTGTGGTTACTAGGGAGATAGTTGTCTAATTGGAAGCTGACCTCCTGTGGCCATCTTGGGTCAAGGCAGAGTCTATTTATCACTCTGGCTCCCGGGTCTGACTCGCTTTGTGTGAGTGGCGAGTGTAGGGACAGGTTCTCCTCCTTTTGAGTGTCCTTTGGTTTTTGTGAACTTCTTGAGTTGAGATAATTGAGTTGAGTAGCAGAAGGAAGTCGGTTCCTTTATGACTTCCTGCAGTCACTAGGGAGATAGCTGTCTGATTGGATGCTGACCTTGGTGGCCATCTTTGGTCAAGGCAGAGTCTATTTATCACTCTGGCTCCCGGGTCTGACTCGCTTTGTGCGAGTGGTGAGTGTAGGGAGAGGTTCTCCTCCTTTTGAGTGTTCTTTGATTATTGTGAACTTCTTGAGCTGAGTTAATCAGAGAAAATTCTGAATGCCATTACTGGCAAGGCTCATTGAAGAGTGGTTGGAATAAATGGGCCTGCTTAAAGGATGACGCCAACCAAACAGCTGAAAACACAGTTTGAGCTTATGATTAGTGCTTTGTCCCATTTATATGTATTTTTTCCACTTTTTTTTTCTATCTGCCCCAGGGCATTATTGTTTAGTAGTATGTAGGCAAGTGCAGTCTGTATTCCACACTCTAGGTGGAGCTCGACCGAAGTAGCAATGCAGTAGGAGAAGGAAGTTGGTTCCTTTATGACTTCCTGCGGTCACTAGGGAGAAAGCTGTCTGATTGGACGCTGACCTCTGTGGCCATCTTGGGTCAAGGCAGAGTCTATTTATCTCTCTGGCTCCCGGGTCTGACTCGCTTTGTGCGAGTGGCGAGTGTAGGGACAGGTTCTCCTCCTTTTGAGTGTCCTTTGGTTTTTGTGAACTTCTTGAGTTGAGTTAATTGAGTTGAGTTGGAGAAGGTAGTCGGTTCCTTTATGACTTCCTGCGGTCACTAGGGAGATAGCTGTCTGATTGGACGCTGACCTCGGTGGCCATCTTGGGTCAAGGCAGAGTCTATTTATCACTCTGGCTCCCAGGTCTGTCTCGCTTTGTGCGAGTGTAGGGACAGGTTCTTCTACTTTTGAGTGTCCTTTGGTTTTTGTGAACTTCTTGAGTTGAGATAATTGAGTTGAGTAGGAGAAGGAAGTCGGTTCCTTTATGACTTCCTGCAGTCACTAGGGAGATAGCTGTCTGATTGGATGCTGACCTCGGTGGCCGTCTTGGGTCAAGGCAGAGTCTATTTATCACTCTGGCTCCCGGGTCTGACTCGCTTTGTGCGAGTGGTGAGTGTAGGGAGAGGTTCTCCTCCTTTTGAGTGTTCTTTGATTATTGTGAACTTCTTGAGTTGAGTTAATCCGAGAAAATTCTGAATGCCATTACTGGCAAGGCTCATTGAAGAGTGGTTGGAATAAATGGGCCTTCTTAAAGGATGACGCCAACCAAACAGCTGAAAACACAGTTTGAGCTTATGATTAGTGCTTTGTCCCGTTTATATGTATTTTTTCCACTTTTTTTTTTCTATCTGCCCCAGGGCATTATTGTTTAGTAGTATGTAGGCAAGTGCAGTCTGTACTCCACACTCTAGGTGGCGCTCGACCGAAGTAGCAATGCAGTAGGAGAAGGAACTTGGTTCATTTATGACTTCCTGCGGTCACTAGGGAGATAGCTGTCTGATTGGACGCTGACCTCTGTGGCCATCTTGGGTCAAGGCAGAGTCTATTTATCACTCTGGCTCCCGGGTCTGGCTCGCTTTGTGCGAGTGGCGAGTGTAGGGACAGGTTCTCCTCCTTTTGAGTGTCCTTTGGTACTCCCTGCAAATTTTTGAGACTCCATACCAAAATTATAAATGTTATTGATTGCATATTTTTCTCTCCTATAGAATAATTAACAAGCTCCTGAAGAAACGACCACTTGCGAAACATAATCATAATCCAATACAGGTATATACGTCTGTATTGATATGATCTTGATTTCTACGATCCATATTGGGGAGGTTTAGCCATTTGCTTGCATTTTATTTGCAATATTTTAATATGTTTTTTGTATTATGTGTCTAATAAAGTTTATATATATTTTTCTATAATTGGTGGTTGAAAATTAAATTTTTTCATTTTTCTATTTAACTCTTCCTGGCAAGAATAGAGCAAAGCAGCAGGGAAAGGTTCCTGAGGAGTAGGGAAAGTGCAGGGACTAGACTATGTCTTTGCAGGAAACCTCCCGTATGGGTGTAGACCGGCCAGGCTGCATTCCTGCTCTTCTCTGAAGAAGCTGTCAGCATCATTTCAAGATCAGAATCCTCTGCTACTGCTTGTAAGTGGCTCCAGTTGGCTGTGCCTACCTGCCGGGCCTGATTGTATGTTGTTGGAACTCTCTCAATGTACTGTTCTTTTCCAACTCAGCCTCTGAGTTTATTCTTTGCCACTAGCCCATCATTCTGCACCTTATCCAAAAGCATGCTGACATAAAGTGGAGGTTTTGGACCTCTATAAAGGTTTGATTTTAGTTTCTGCATGTCTTCCCCTCCTGTTTTGTGCTAGTTAGTGCAGCCTTTGCTAGACCCTCCATGTTTTCTCTATGCTCTTTCAGCCAGTGTTAGTACTTTGCAGAGAAAAGGCTTAGGAAAGTAATAAGGGTTGATTTACTAAAGGCAAATAGGCTGTGCACTTTGCAAAGTGCAGTTGCACTCTGAAAGTGCAGTTACTCCAGAGCTTAATAAATTACGTAAAGCTTCTGTAACACCCTCTAGTGTTGTTAGGCTGCTACAGTGGTTAGGTTTCTGTAGTGTAGGTACATTTCAGGCTTAGCTGGCAGCCAAGCCTGTTTGTTTTTATCTGGGTTGGGAATGACTTAGGCAGAGCTGGGTGACTCACAGGCAGCATCACTGAGACCTCCCACTTCTTTCCAGAACATGTTGGAATCTTCTGGAAAGGAAGGAGGAGAGGAGAGATGGAGCTGCCTGGAGTATTCTGAGGAGCCCTGACCAATCCCCAACCTGGACTGGCCCCTCAAATACTCAGAGTCAGCCCAGCTGGGGAGGAGTTGTCCGGGGTGGAAGCTGGAGATGGAGTGTTAGGCTGTTGTGGCCTGGGAGCTCCCCAGTCTGGTGGGGGGTGACCTTGGGCCTGGGCCCGGGTGCTGACAGGACCTTCTTACAACACACGGAGGTGTCCTGGACAGGTGGCACGGGAGCTAGGAGAGCACAGCTGGAGAACACTGCTAGGCAAAGTCTCCAGGAGAAACAACAGGTCACAGCCAGGAGGGCTGGTGAGTGACACACAGTCAGGAGAGGACTGAGAGGAACACCTGTAGACATGTGCATGATGAAAAAATGGGTTTAGATTTGTTAAACTAGTTATTTCGTTTTGTTAAATTTAGTTAATTCGTCCAATTCGTATTCAGGATACGTATTCAGAATTTTTCGATTTTTCTTCTAATTCACTGATTTTTTTTCCATTCGAAATGTTCAAATCGATACATTTTGAATCGGTCGAAACCAAAGTGTTATATTTTTTTCAATTCAAATGCGGCAAAGTGAACAAAAGAAAAATCTTTATCAAATGATTACAATGACTCTTTAAATCCCCTTTGGCTTAAGAAAAACGGCATTATTTTGAAATGGCACTCTAATAACACACACAGTCTTTGATTTCAGAAATATGTTTACAGTTTGAATTTGAATGGAATTTGAATTTCCTGAAATTTGGACGAATTTAATTTCGTTATTTGGAGCATTCGGTTCATTTATACTGTAATTCGGGTATTCAGATATATCCAAATCTCCAAATAACAAAAAATTTGTCCGAATATTAATTCGGAACGAAACGAACCGAACATGTCTACACATTGGGAGAATGCAGTCTGGGATGGGTGCAGAGCCAGTGGAGTGGACTGAGGTGGCATGGACAGTGGAGAGGGGCATCTGCAGCCAGGAGGGCTGGCAGGGCCTGAAGAGGTGGTGCTGGGATCAGTAGCCACGTGGGACAGCTAGCATTGAGACTACCTACATTTTTGGTTTACCATAGGGGTTCGCGGTCCCTGCCTGCAAAGGGCAATTACTTTGGGCCTGGCTGAGCCAATGTCAGGCCTGCATTTCAGTGCTAGCTGGTCCTGAGGAGTGATAATCTGCAAGCAAGTTTGTTCTGTAGAAAGAGAGGAGATTGTATATACTGAAGATGTATATAGTTTCAGTCCCTACATTGTCTTTTGATCAACTGGGCATCTCATATCTGCTCCATGCCCATCCAAGTTGAATTCCCCCAATAAAAATAACAAAAACAAAGTAAAAAATGTATAGGAGCCTCACGCTACTGACAAAAAATGTGCAAAATTAATATTATTAAAGCTGCTCCCTTCAAAATGCAATGTGCTAGCTTTTTGTAGTTGGAGTGATGTGTGGTAGGGGGCACTAATAAAAGCCAATGGTAAGCCAGTGGAGATGTAGCTGGAAACGTTTTCATTGCTATCCTCCTCTCCACCACGGTAGACATTTATAGGTGCCATTTCCCGGCACTGGGGATAACAGCATAAATCAGCCGCCTGGCCTCCGTTTTTGCGGTCTTTTTTCGTTTATATAATAGAAACAAAAAACCCAGTGGTGACCGTGCAATTGCCAGTAAAAATAGCCCAGTGCTGAATATCAAAAAATGCCCTGGTCCTGAAGGGGGTAAAACCTTCCAGAAGTCAAGTGGTTAATGATGGTCAGGACTTTAGGCTTTTTTTTTTTTTTGCTGCGATTTTGCACAGGTCAAAAGGTCACCAATGTAAAAATAGAAAAACGCCTGTAATCTGCCCAAAAAGAAGCTCATGTACTCTTTTGAGCGTCAGACGTTTTTCTTCAGGTGACAAAATGCTCAGATGTGAACAGGTGCCTTGGAATTTATAGAATTTTGCTTGTTGGGCGTTTTTTCTGGTGTTTTACGAGCTTTTTACGAGCTGAAAACGCTCAGGTGTGAATGCAGCCTTAAACAAATTAAAGCTATTAAAACAATTAGAAATATTGCATTCATGGTAGTTTCATATCCAGCCATCAGGTGGAGCTTATTTTATATATATTTTTCCTTATTTCCTGTTGAAAAAGTCTGTTGTTTACAGAGCACAGTAGCTCAAGCTCAATAGCTCACAGGGAGGGATACAAGAGCCCAAATTCAGTATTAGTTTTCATTATTATTGTTAAATATGAACTGTGATGTCATAGAGAACACATGGGAGACACCTACCCGAAGTTTGTGAAGCATTTTACGCTGTCGCTGTGCCGAGATCTCTCTTACTACTTGACCAGGGACCGGAGAGCTACGCTTCCTTTCTTCTATTCTGAAATCAGAGGAGACCCACATATGGAGCCTGCAAGTTAAGCTCTAGTAAACTTGGCAATATTACAAATATTTTTCATTGTTTCCATATGCATAGTGAACTGAATAGGTGTCTTATAACCAGTTGATCAGGAATGGGGTGACCATGCCCACCAGAGGGCAGGTAGGTGGCATATAAGTGCACCCTTCCCCCAGCCTTTCCTCTGCATTTGGGATGCTAAAGTGCTTTGGGAGGAGTTCGCGCTGATTAGGGATGAAGTTGGGTTTGGTCCAAACCAGAAAGGAAGCTGTGCTTATTTCAGTAGAGGATTTCAGCACTATGGAGAGCTCCAGGCAGTCAGGTGCTACTTATTATTACTAATATTATCGATAGTAATATCATTATTGTTATTATTATTATTATTATGCCATTATTATCTTTTTAGTTTTCATTTCTTGTTTTGTTAATTTTTTTTTTTTTTTTTTTACGACTGTACAATCAGATTGTATAATGGTTCAATTTATACACATACCAGCTTTGAGTTTGAGTTTTTTTTTTTTAATTTAAATTTTTTTAAGGTTAACATCTCATCTATAATGTATCTTTTTAATAATAGTGATGATTAGTATTAGTGTTATTATTATTATTATTCTTATTATTTTTTCTTCTTCTTTCAGCACCCATATTCTTATTTTTGTTCAGCACTGTTCTCTTTTTTATGTAATTATTTTAACACTCTCATTACTATTGTTACATAAATACATTGTACTGATGTCAGACTCACATGATGATAATCTTCTTATGTTCTTTCTAGCCCTGATGAAGGGGCACGTAGACCTTCGAAATGCGTTGGTTATTTCTTTAATTGTACCCCTGACCTTTAATGGAATAAAGTTGTTCCTTGAGCTATTAGCAGTGACGTGGCGCTTAAATTTCAACCCTTCTTTCATTTAAATGCTACTTGACAGCTTACTCTAATGCCCTGTACACACGGTCGAACATAGATCGGATGTTCCGACAACAAAATTCATGGATTTTTTCCGACGGATGTTGGCTCAAACTTGTCTTGCATACACATGGTCACACAAAGTTGTCGGAAAATCCGATCATTCTGAACGTGGTGATGTAAAACACGTACGTCGGGACTATAAACGGGGCAGTAGCCAATAGCTTTCATCTCTTTATTTATTCTGAGCATGCGTGGCACTTTGTGCGTCGGATTTGTGTACACACGATCGGAATATCCGACAACGGATTTTGTTGTCGGAAAATTTTATAGCCTGCTCTCAAACTTTGTGTGTCGAAAATCCGATGGAAAATGTGTGATGGAGCCTACACACGGTCGGAATTTCCGACAACAAGGTCCTATCACACATTTTCCGTCAGAAAATCCGACCGTGTGTACGGGGCATAACAGTGATATTCAGTGCCCTTTTTTCTTTCTTTTTAGCCTTTACCGTAATTTTCACCTGGTCATCTGGCCAGCGTCTCCACTCTGCATTTAGGAGCAATAGAGACACTTTTGGACAGCAGCATTGTCAGTTTGGGGAGAGGGTAGTGTTAGATAAACTAGGAAATTAGACAGACTTGACTAAGGCTGGCCGTACACTATACAATTTTTTTGTTCAATTTTCTTTAGATTTACCTTCAACTATGTAGTGCAAGGGCCTGCCCAACTGCATACACAGTGAAAGTGTTTAGGTTTGACCTCATATTATGTGGTTTTGGTAAATCTAATGCCCTGTACACACGATCGGACATTGATCTGACATTCCCACAACAAAATCCTAGGATTTTTTCCGACGGATGTTGGCTCAAACTTGTCTTGCATACACATGGTCACACAAAGTTGTCGGAAAATCCGATCGTTCTGAATGCGGTGACATAAAACACGTAAGTCGGGACTATAGACGGGGCAGTAGCCAATAGCTTTCATCTCTTTATTTATTCTGAGCATGCGTGGCGGATTTTGTTGTCGGAAAATTTTATAGCCTGCTCTCAAACTTTGTGTGATGGAAATTCCGATGGAAAAAGTCCGATGGAGCCCACACACGGTCGGAATTTCCGACAACAAGCTCCGATCGCGCATATTCCATCGTAAAGTCCGACCGTGTGTACGGGGCATGAGGAAAAATTAAATAAGAAAATTGTATAATGTATGGCCAACCTTACGAGTTAAAGCCAAACTCCAACTTATACTTTTTAAGCAGTTACAACAACAGTTTTCTTTCTTTTTGGGATAACGGTTTTTCATAAACGAACAAACGCTGACTATTGTAAGCAACCCGGTTAATGTTAAATGGTTTGTCTCAACCCTCTAACTGCCACTTTTGCTGGACAGCTTGGTCTGGTAAAGGAGGTTGAAAAATAACAGACTTACTGACCAGGTGAAAATAAAGGAAAACAACCTAAAAAAAGAAAACAAATGCAGACACCACATCTAAGAACTGGTCTTCTGCAATATATTACATTTTTGTTTTTGTGTTTAATACCACTTTAACCACTTGCCGCCCACCATATAGCAGAATGACGGCGGCAAAGTGGTTTCAATATCCTGACTGGGCGTCATCGCGGTGATCGTTGTTGCAGTGTGTCAGTCTAACACCCCGCAACACCGATCTAGGTAAAGAGTCCCTGACGGAGACTCTTTACCATGTGATCAACCGTGTCCAATCACGGCTGATCATGATGTAAATAGGAAGAGCCGGTGATTGGCTTTTCCTCACTCGCGTCTGACAGACATGAGTAAAGGAGAGCTGATCAGCTGCTCTCCTGACAGGGGGGTCTGTGCTGATTGTTTATCCCACCCACGACCACCAGGGAAGCCGCCCAGGACCACCAGGGAAGCCATCCACACTGGACCACCAGGTATGCCCCCTAGACCCCCAGGGAAATACTAATCTGTGCCCAGGCAGCTGCCAATCAATGCCCACTCACAATGCCTACCACTGCCAGTGCCACCAGGAATGCCTATCAGTGCCGCGTATCAGTGCCGCGCATCAGTGCCACGTATCAGTGCCACGTATCAGTGCCCAGCAGTGCCGCCTATCAGTGCCCATCAGTACCACCCATAAGAACTCATCTTTGCAGCCTTTCAGTGCCCATTAGTGCCGCCTATCAGTGCCCATCAGTGCCCACGTGCCACCCATGAGTGCCCATCAGTGCCGCCTATCAATGCCCATCAGTGCCGCCTATCAATGCCCATCAGTGCCGCCTACCAGTGCCCATCAGTGCCGCATATCAGTGCCCATCGTCAGTGCCCATTAGTGCCCGCTCATTGGTGCCACCTCATCTGTGCTGCCTTATCAGTGCCCATCAGTGTAAGAGAAAACTTACTTATTTACAAAATTTTTTAACAGAAACAAAAGCAAAACTTTTATTTTTTTCAAAATTTTCGGTCTTTTTTTATTTGTTTAGCAAAAAATAAAAACCACAGAAGTGATCAAATACCACCAAAAGAAAGCTCTATTTGTGGGAACGAAATGATAAAAATTTAGTTTGGGTACAGTGTTGTATGACCGCGCAATTGTCATTCAAACGGCGACAGCAATGAAAGCTGAAAATTGCTCTGGGCAGGAAGGTGTATAAGTGCCTGGTATTGAAGTGGTTAAGTAGTTAGGCCCTTAGTGATTCCTCCCAGAATTTGAAGATAAAAAAGTTAGATATCTTTTATTGTACAAATATTAAAGTGATTGTAAAGGTAATTTTTTTTTCAAATAAAAAACATGTTATATTTACATGCGCTGTGCAATAGTTTTGCACAGAGCAGCCTCGATTCCTCTTCTTCTTGGGTCCCCCGCCTGTGCTGCTGGCCTCTCCCCTAGTTGAGCTTGCTATGGAGGAACTCTTGCAGGCTCGCTTCTGAGCCACGCTCTGTGTGTCCATTGACACACACAGTGAGACTCAGCCCCGCCCCTTGCTCCCTCCTCACTGGTTATGGTTGACAGTAGTAGGAGCTAATAGCTCCTGCTGATGTTTCTGAACCAATGAGGAGGGAGAGAGAGAGAGAGAGAGAGAGAGAGAGAGAGAGAGGAGAGAGAGAGAGAGAGAGAGGAGAGAGAGAGAGAGAGAGAGAGAGAGAGAGAGAGAGAGAGAGAGAGAGAGAGAGAGAGAGAGAGAGAGAGAGAGAGAGAGAGAGAGAGAGAGAGAGAGAGAGAGAGGTGATGTTGTTCTAATGCACAGCACTGGATTGCCATTGCACTCAAGGGTTGGGGGGAGGGGGGAGTAGCACACAGAAGGTTTATCCCCCTTCATGAGCAGGCCATTTTTTTCGAAACGGCGATGCATTATTTTAACTGACAATTGCGCGGTTGTGCAACGCTGCACCCAAATAAAATTGATGTCCTTTTTTTCTTACAAATAGAGCTTTATTTTGGTGGTATTTGATCACCTCTGCGGTTTTTATTTTTTGTGCTATAAACAAAAAAAGGCCGACAATATTTCTTACTTTCTACTATAAAACATATTCAATAAAAAAATGTAAAAAAATCAAATTTCTTCATCAATGTAGGCCAATATGTATTCTGCTACATATTTTTTGGTAAAAAAAAACCCCAATAAGCGTATATTGATTGGTTTGTGCAAAAGTTATAGCGTCTACAAACTATGGAATAGGTTTTTGTCATTCTTTTTTTTTTTTTTTACTACTAATGGCGGCGATCAGGATATTTTTAGCAGGATTGCGACATTGGACAAATCGGACATTAAGTGACATTTTTTGGAGACCAGTGACACCAATACAGTGATCAGTGCTAAAAAAAAACAAAAACAAAGGACTGTCACTGTACTATTGACACTGGCAGGGATGATCAATGGATTAAATGTGTTCCCTGGGAGTTCTTGCTAAATGTGTGGGGGAGGTGCTTTGCCTGGGGGAAGACAGAAATCCATGTCCCTGCTTAGCAGAAACACAGGATCTCCATCTTCCCCTCTGACAGAACATAGGCAGACCACTGGTTCTGTCTGCTTGGGGAACGATCAGTGGGTCTCCGCCGAACCCTCTGATCCACTCCCGCTGTTGTAAATCACAGCGGGAGCGGGTCGCTGGCAGCGCGCTCGCGTGCCCCAGACCCAGCAAACGAAATTATGTACAGGCACGTGATTTTGCGCTGAAGGGCCGCCCTGCTGCAGTAAGTGTATGTGGGGCAGTCCGGAAGCGGTTAAAAAAAAAAAACCTTCTACTTTTAGAACCACTTGAAAATGGAAGAAAGAAGAAATCTACTTTCATCTTCTCCAGTAATGCCGACCATGAAGAATTCTTCAGTAAACTGTATTGTCGTACATTTACTGATGGCAACAGTAGTCAGCAACAGCAACAAAAGGCTAAAATGCAAAATACAAGTCTGGGAACATATAATGCTTTTGGGTCATTGATTTATGTGTTGACATGTTTTTTGAATTGATGTTCTCTATTGATTTGTATTATTTGTATCATATCTTTGTTCGATATACAATGTCAGCACTTGACACATTATTCACACAGCATTGTGAATGTTCCAAGGAGAGAACATAGAAGCCGTATATCTGAAATTCCAGAAAGGGCCAGATCTGAGTAGAGCAGTTGGGGGGGGGGAGGGGGTGAATCAATGAGAGTTTTGATGAAGTCTACAGCAGAATACCATACTTCCAGCAGTTAACTAAAATCACACTAAAGTGATACTGAAGGATCGTTTTTTTTTTTTGTTTTTTTTAAAATAACAAACATGTCATACTTACCTCCACTGTGCAGCTCGTTTTGCACAGAGTGGCCCCGAACATCCATTCCTGGGGTCCCTCGGTGGCTCTTGCGGCTGCTCCCCGCATTAGATAACCCCCTAGGAGAAGCGCTCTCCCGGGGGGGGGGGGGGGTTACCTTGCGGGCGTGCTCCCGAGTCCACCATTCCATAGAGGCCGAATGCAGGACTTGGCCCCGCCCCCCAGGGCCCGCGTCATTTGAATTTGATTGACAGCAGCGGGAGCCAATGGCTGCGCTGCTATCAATCTATCCAATCAAGAGTCGGGAACCCGTGGAGAGAGGGATGGCGGGGACGCTCCAACGGAAATTCGGGGCTCATGTAAGTAAAACGGGGGGGGGCTAGGGGGGCTGGTGACTGCAAGGTGCATCCTGTGCATTAAGGTGAAAAAACATGAGCCTTTACAACCCCTTAAGCCCACGTTCACACTGATGCGGGTTTGAAATCAGCAGAACTCACAAAATTTCAAACCGGCAATGCAGTCTGCTTTAGGGGGCGATTTGACAGACGTCTATGCAGGTTCGTGCACAGATGTCTATTCAAATCACCCCCAAAGTTCCCAAAAGTAGTACAGGAACTACACTGAGCAAAATTATAAACGCAACACTTTTGTGTTTGCCCCTATTTATCATGAGCTGAACTCAAAGATCTAAGACTTTTTCTATGTACACAAAAGGCCTATTTCTCTCAAATATTGTTCACAAATCTGTCTAAATCTGTGTTAGTGAGCACTTCTCCTTTGCCAAGATAATCCATCCACCTCACAGGTGTGGCATATCAAGATGCTGATTAGACAGGATGATTATTGCACAGGTGTGCCTTAGGCTGGCCACAAAATAATGTGCAGTTTTATCACACTGCACAATGCAATTGGCATGCTGACTGCAGGAATGTCAACCAGAGATGTTGCCCTTGAATTGAATGTTCATTTCTCTACCATACGCTGTCTCCAAAGGAGTTTCAGAGAATTTGGCAGTACATCCAACTGGCCTCACAACCGCAGACCACCTCTAACCCCACCAGCAGAAACTGTCTCAGGGAAGCTCATCTGGATGCTCATCGTCCTCATTGGGGTCTCGACCTGACTGCAGTTCGTCGTCCTAACCCGACTTGAGTGCTCACATTCGATGGTGTCTGGCACTTTGGAGAGATGTTCTCTTCATGGATGAATCCCGGTTTTCACTGTACAGGGCAGAATAAAAGGCTACTCTAAAATGTGCAGTACTGTATTGGGGGGGGTCCGGGGGGGGGGGGGGGCGAAAACCAGTCAGTATCTATTGTGACCACCATTTGCCTCACGCAGTGCAGTACATCTCCTTCGCATAGAGTTGATCAGGTTGTTGATTGTGGCCTGTGGAATGTTTCTTCAATGGCTGTGCAAAGTGGCTGGATATTGGCAGGAACTGGAACATGCTGTCGTATACGCCGAACCAGAGCATCCCAAACATGCTCAATGGGTGACATGTCCGGTGAGTATGCTGGCCATGCAGGAACTGGGATGTTTTCAGCTTCCAGGAATTGTGTACAGATTCTTGCAACATGGGGCCGTGCATTATCATGCTGCAACATGAGGTGATGGTCGTGGGTGAATGGCACAACAATGGTCCTCAGGATCTCGTCACAATATCTCTGTGCATTCAAAATTCCATCAATAAAATGCACCTGTGTTCATTGTCCATAGCATACACCTGCCCATACCATAACCCCACCACCACCATGGGCCACTCCATCCACAACGTTGACATCAGCAAACCGATCCCCCACACAACACCATACACGCTGTCTGCCATCTGCCCTGTACAGTGAAAACCGGGATTCATCCATGAAGAGAACACCTCTCCAAAGTCCAGATGCCATCGAATGTGAGCATTTGCCCACTCAAGTCGGTTACGACGATGAACTGCAGTCAGGTTGAGACCCCGATGAGGACGACGAGCATGCAGATGAGCTTCCCTGAGACGGTTTCTGACAGTTTGTGCAGAAATTCTTTGGTTATGCAAACCGATTGTTGCAGCAGCTGTCCGGATGGCTGGTCTCAGACGATCTTGGAGGTGAAGATGCCGGATGTGGAGGTCCTGGGCTGGTGTGGTTACACGTGGTCTGCGTTTGTGAGGCTGGTTAGATGTACTGCCAAATTCTCTGAAACGCCTTTGGAGACGGTTTATGGTAGAGAAATGAACATTCAATTCAAGGGCAACAGCTCTGGTGGACATTCCTGCAGTCAGCATGCCAACTGCACGCTCCCTCAAAACTTGGGACATCTGTGGCGTTGTGCTGTGTGATAAAACTGCACATTTTAGAGTGGCCTTTTATTGTGGCCAGCCTAAGGCACACCTGTACAATAATCATGCTGTCTAATCAGCATCTTGATATGCCACACCTGTGAGGTGGATAGATTATCTCGGCAAAGGAGAAGTGCTCACTAACACAGATTTAGACAGATTTGTGAACAATATTTGAGAGAAATAGGCCTTTTGTGTTTATAGAAAAAGTCTTAGATCTTTGAGTTCAGATAATGATAAATAGGGGCAAACACAAAAGTTTGCGTTTATAATTTTTTTCGGTGTACTTTTGGGAATCGGTGCGGCACCACAAAGTCGGCATCCCACCGATTTGAATGATGCCATTGCCGGTGTTCTATTGGATAGTGCCTGCCATCGAAAAGTGCCCACGCATGCGCAGTATGGAAGGGCACTCCAGCTGATTTGCCGAGCAGCTGGCGTGACGTAACCATAGCGCATGCGCACATCGTTGGCGGTATCTCACGACGGAGGGAGGGAGACCGAAGTTGTCAGATTTTTCCTTGCTGTTGCGGGGCGGCTGTTCAGTGTGCTGAAGGTCGCATTTTGTATGAGTTGCGGAGCAGGTTGTCGCTGTGTTGAATGGCGGGTTTTGCCTGTGTCTTGCAACACAGAGAAAACCCGCCCCCTTCAACACAGCGACAACCTGCCCCACAACAGCAAGGCTCAATCTGACAACTACGGTGTCCCTCCGCTGTTTGCATAGGTTTCTATTGTGCCCATGAAATGGTATCTCCCGTCGAGTGATACCTCCTACGATGTGCGCATGCACCATGGTTACGTCACACCAGCTGCTCGACAAATCAGCTGGAGTGCCCTTCCATACTGCGCATGCGTTGGCATTTTTCGATGGCGGGCACTATCCGATAAAACACCGGCAATAGCCGCGGATTTGGCATGCAATTTGACATATCAAATCGCATGCCAAGTCGGCCCAATGTAAACACAGGCTAAAGCTGGGTTCACACATGTGCGGTGCGAACTGAGGCTCCATTTTTGCAGCTAATAGACAAAGTAGTTGTTCAGAGTTCCAGGTCAGTTTTTGATCAGGATCAGGTCAGGTTTACATTAGACATGTGCACGACTGGAAAATTAGTTTTTTTTCGTTTCATTTGTTTTTTTTTTTTTTTTGTTTATCCGATTATTCCTTATGAACGGCATTCGTTACTTCGGATCCTTCGTAACTTCAGAATGTGTTCGTATTCATTCCATTCCATTTGTTTAGATGCGGTATTCATTACTTTTAATAATTGGGATGCATTCGTATTCGTTATGTTCACTAACAGTTAGGCAAATATGAAAGGAAATTACAATACTTAAAATGTAATAGTTTATAGTTTATTTTAGTTTTTATTATTATTATTATTATTAATAATAAATAATAATAATAATAATAAAACGCTATAATAATAATAAAAAAAATATAAAAATAGTTAAAAGAGAAGTATGTTTCTTTTTGGCTAATCATACTTACCTAGATGGATGGAGCATCAGAGCGATGCTGCAGCTGTCCCCCGCTGTCTCTGCACTGAGAACCGAGCCACCGATTATCCTCACTCCTCCTCGAGCAGAGTGATGCTGACTGTCAGTCAGCATCGCTCCTGCTCTGCTCCTCCACACTCATTGGAGCGCTGAGCTGTGGAGGGGTGGGGAGCGGACGTCTCAGCGGCTCGCTGAGAGGCTAAGATTGCCATCAGTCCAGGCAGCTGGCCAATCCAGACCTTGGAAGTCGGGGTGGTGTGCTGCCTCGACTGATAGCAGTGACGTCAGCGGGGAGCGGACTCCAGACCGATCTCCGCTGAAAACGGGTCACAGGAGTGCAAAATGAATTGCACTCCTGTGACCCAGAGGAGAAGTCCAGCCTAAAAAGCTCAGGCTGTTAATAAATAAATTATAATAGAAAATAGTATACGAATAACAAAATTATCAAAATGTAATCGATTTGTTAAACTCGTAGGTTGAATCGTTTTTTGCTATTTCAGATTTTCGGATTTTCATTCTTATTTTTAGATGTTCGTTGTTTCTGATTTTCGGATTTCGAAATTTTGAATTTTCGTTCTTTCGGATTTTTGTTCTTTCTGAACATTCGTTTTCGTATGCATTCGTCAAAAGAGTCTTTCGTTCATTCAAATTTTTCCGAATGTCTGAATATGCTGAATTTCATCCGAAAATGAATTTGGAACAAAACCAATTGCAGATGTCTAGTTTACATCAGTATCGGGTCAGTATAGCGTTCCCATAGAAGTCAGTGGGCCTGAATTTGCACCTGAGCCGGATCCGCACTGCTAAGAAAACCGACAGGACTTTTTCTTCAATTCACACTCTGGCTGCACCGGACATACTGTATGTGAGCCGGCACAATAGAAAGCAATGTTCTTTCACATGTTGTGCAAAATGAATGTGGTTCAAAACTCATCCAATTTGCATATGTGTGAACCAAGCCTCATAAGGTGGCTACATTCCAACATACATTGGTACCATAGAGAACAAACACAGCCACTCAGGAAGTCAGATCACAGAAAAAAGAGATTTGGAGGAGGCTGAAAGCAATAGAAGGGACTTTTTCAGTGATACTAAATCTTTTATTTTATTTTATTACCACTTAAATTCCGGGCACTTTCACCCCCTTTCTGCCCAAGAAAAGAGTTCAGCGCTGTCAGACTTTGAACGACAATTGAGCGGTCATACAACATTGTGACTGAATTGACTTTTTACCCTCACACTGAACACAGCTTTGAAATCGATTTCAAAGCCGCATTTCAGTCCGACTTGGGGGTGGGGGGGCACTTGAAAGACATCTGTGCGGGTTCATGCACAGGTATCTATTTAAATCGCCCCAGAAGTTGCCAAAAGTAGTGTCGGGACTACTTTTTGTAATTGGTGTGGTGCCGCAAAGTCGCACATTTTGGGACGCTCCTATTGCCGGCAATAGGCTCCGATTTGACGTGTGATTTGACCTGTCAAATCGCAGGTCAATTTGCGCCGATGTGAATGGGGGCTTTATCATTTCTTTTGAGACAGTTAGAGCTTTCTTATGGTGGTATTTAATCACTGAAAATTTAGAAAAAAAAATGTTTTTCTTAGTTTCTGTTATAAACTTTTGCAAATAAGTAATTTTTCTTCTTCACTGATGTGCACTGATGAGGCGGCACTCATGGGCACTGATGAGGCAGCACTGATAGATGGCACTGCAGGGCACTGATAGGCTACACTGATGAGGTGGCACTGATAGATGGCACTGCAGGGCACTGATGGGCACTGATAGGCAGCACTGTTTGCCCCTGATAAGGAGGCACTGATAGGTGGCACTTATGGTCACTGATAGGCTACACTGATGGGCACTGATAGGCTGTACTGATGGGCACTGATTGGCACTGATGATCGTTAGTGTGATTATCAGTGTAAACAATGTGCTGACAGGCTTGCCAGTTAACGGCTCTCCTTTCCTCCCAGAGACACAGCGTGGGAGGAAACGATTGACGATTACCGGCAAGTCTATTTACATGTGATCAGCTGTGATGGGCCTTTTACCCTGTGATCATCTGTGATCAGCTGGGTCTGAAGGACTCAGCAGTCACACGGCGTGCCCTATGCACACCGCAGGGGGCTCATAGGGGCAGGGTTCCAGGAGCATGTCTATGGTCGCCCTCCCAAATATGCAAATGTAAAATAAAAAAGATGTTATACTTACCTGCTCTGTACAAAGATATTGCACAGAGCGGTGGCTTACCTCCTTTGCTCCTCAGCTAGAGCTGCCTCCTCCTCTTTTTTGCTCCCCAGCTGGAGATGTCTCCTCTTTTCTGCAGGTGCCCCTTCAGCAAGGGCAGTGCTGTGGGGGCACCCATACGGGTGTGCTACCGAGCCTGGCTGTATGTGTGTTCATAGGCACACACAGCAGGGCTCGGCCACACCCCCTGTTGGCTAGCACAATCCAATGGCCCCCGTTGCTTTCAGCATTTGCCATGAGGCCAGGAAGAGGACACAGTGGTTCTGCAGATGGGATAGCATTGGATTGACAGAGGAGTAAGGTAAGTGTTTTGTGGTGGGGGGGGGACAACAAGCGGTGGGATGTTTTTTTACCTTAAAGGGGTTGTAAAGGTAAGTGTTTCTTCACCTTAATACATCCTATGCATGGTAAAAAAACACCTGTCAGTGACCGGCCCCCAGCCCCCCCGTTTTACTTACCCGAACCCTTGAACTTGTCCCACGGGGACGCGCCTTCTCTCTGCTAGGGGGTTATCGGCTGTTGATTGGATAGATTGATAGCAGTGTAGCCATTGGCTGCCGCTGCTGTCAATCAAACCCAATGACGCGCCCGCCGGGGGGCGGGGCCGAGTCCTGCATTCGGCCTCTATGGACGGCGAATGCTGGACTCGGGTGCGCGACCGCAAGGTAACCCCCCGGGAGAGCGCTTCTCCCAGGATGTTATCTGATGCAGGGAGGAGCCAAGAGAGCCTCCGCGGGACCCCAGAAGACCAGGGGCCACTGTGTGCAAAACGAGCTGCAAAGTGGAGGCAAGTATGACATGTTTGTTATTTAAAAAAAAAAAAAATATTACCTTTGGTGTCACTTTAATGCAGGGGGACGGTAGGGAACTCTGGTCTGATATAGGTAGTGTTTGAAAATCATTAGTGCAGTCTAGAAAAAAAACTCCAATTTATGTGCAACTAATAGAGAAAGCGGCACAAAATCATTTAATGAAGTTCCTCAATAGCCACCCATAGGTGTGCGCAGCCTATTGCATTTGGGTGTGCACCACAAAGCCCAAGCACACATGCCTTTCTCTGCAGCCTCAGCTGTACAGGGCAGTGAATGGATGGGAAATGTTCTGTACTGAGTGGCTTCCTGTTTATTCACAATCTGAAGCATAGTAAACACAGTTTACTATAAAACAGGTCAATACTCACGCTAAGTAACAAACCGTGATAAACTAAATGTGAAATAAATATAATAAAATAGAAAAAACCTGCAGCTGCCCTCCACTAGGTGCTAGATACACTATATAGACACTATACAGTTTACTATGCTTCTGTTATAAATGGACACAGTGAGTGAGTGTGTTCACTATGTTCATTTAGAAAAGGAATTGTTCAATAGTCACTTCCCTGCTCTTTATCCTGAAACATCTCTGGCACAAGCCGGGGGGAGAGGAGAGCCAGCAGGGTGGGGGGGGGGGAACAAGAGGGGAAGCCCGGGAAAGTAGAGGGACTCGGCAACGTACATAGTGATTAGGGTGTGCCCAGGCACACCTGCCACACCCCCTGCGCACGCCTATGTAGCCACCATAGATATAAATCTACTTTGTGTGCACCAATGGCCCTTGTGAACCCAGATATTACCTTACAAAAGTACTGGTGATATCAGCACTGTGCTGTACATAGCCTGTGCTGAGAGCAGAGATGTGGGAGGGGCCCAGCATGCTCCACCTACTGCAGGCTGCCTGTAGGTAACTACATGAGGGGGCGGGGACGAGACCAGTCAACCTGCAAAAGGAGAGAGAGCAGCAGTGAACGGTCTTTATTACAGGAAGCTCCTGTACAGCACAGAGGGAAAGTCTCACCCTGGATTACTGCACAGATCTGGAAGAAATACACAAAGTACACTAAGATACAAGTGATTCTTGTATTTAGACAATATTTGCTTATTGCGGAGTTCAGCTTGACAGACTTGAGATTTGGAAACATGCCACTATTGATTAGCTGATATTCTGTCTGCTACATTCTGTTGTTTTCATCTGGGAATATGGAGTGGGCATTACTATAATCTAAGCAAACATGATGAGGAGGCTAAGCTCTTTAAAGTAAACCCATCAAAAACTTAGGCAATGCAAACTTATATACTGAAAAAAATGTAGATTACCTTTAGGAAAAACAATGCCATACTGTCCATAGATCAAGAAATATGTAGCCAGCCAAAGTTATATGCCAATCTTGATGACAGTCTTGCATGTCCCTGCCCCAACCTCTAAACCCTCCTTCAATCAGTCCATCAGATTAAATGACCAATGGGGAAACTTAGAGAACAGCAGAAAGTGAAGCCAAGCTCAACTGTGCAGAACATGTCAAGATTGACATATAATTCCAGCTGCCTACAGTGCCTTGAAAAAGTATTAATACCCCTTGAAATTTTCCACATTTCGTCATGTTACTGTATCAAGATCCCAGGCCTCCTTCGGTCTAATGAGAGCCTCCAAAGCCAGAGATAGCTGACATCCTTCTGTATGTAGTGGGTTGTGAGGCACAGTGGGTGCAAGATGATTAAAGTCATTGGGCGCCAGACACTTCTTGATTGCAAAAGAGATTTTATTTCTCTTAACAAACTTTTGGGGGAAAGAGGGTTAGGGCCAGGACACCCTTAGGTAGTTGCAAGGTTAATTGGCAGACTCCGAGACTTAAACAGGAGGACAGCCATGTAGGGAAAGGCATTCAGCAAGACGCCACATCTGCAGGTGCAGGAATGCTGTCTCTTATGGCAACAGTCTGTAACAGTTCCTAACATAAAGCTTAATGCCCCGTACACACGGTCGGACATTGATCGGATATTCCGACAACAAAATCCTAGGATTTTTTCCGACAGATGTTGGCTCAAACTTGTCTTGCATACACACGGTCACACAAAGCTGTTGGAAAATCCGATCATTCTGAACGCGGTGACGTAAAACACGTACGTCGGGACTATAAACGGGGCAGTAGCCAATAGCTTTCATCTCTTTATTTATTCTGAGCATGCGTGGCACTTTGTGCGTCGGATTTGTGTACACACGATCGGAAATTCCGACAACGGATTTTGTTGTCGGAAAATTTTATAGCCTGCTCTCAAACTTTGTGTGTCGGAAAATCCTATGGAAAATGTGTGATGGAGCCCACACACGGTCGGAATTTCCGACAACAAGGTCCTATCACACATTTTCCGTCGGAAAATCCAACCGTGTGTACGGGGCATTACAGTTTCTTTCACTTCTAATACAATCAGTCCTTGTAGTTCTTCAGCCCACTGAGCTCCCAGTCTCTCTCACTAGACTAGATGAATCACTGCCACTGAATCCCTCAAGCTCCTCCAATCTTCACGGTGGTGTCTTCCCCAAGCCTCATCCCCGCCTCTCTGCTGGGTCCCTAGCTTGGCACTCTAGATACTTCTCAAGCTTCACCCCACTGGCCTGCTCGGTCCCTGGCTTGACACACAAGGCTGCTCTGCAAGCGCCACCTCCGCTGGCTGGGTCCCTGGCTTGATACCCGCTGAAGTTTCCCGATTCTTCACCATCCCCGGTTGGTGAGAATTCTGCTCTGGTACTTGCTTCAGCTACTCACTGTGGTCCCTGGTAAGCAGGTGGATGGTCCTTTACTGGCGACAGCTTCCCTTCTACCTCCGACCACGATAGGTTCTCCAGCCGACAGAACCGTCACTTCTGGTTGGACTGCAAGCTGCAATCCCAACCCTGCGCTGCTCTCTTGCTTCTGGATAGGCCCTCAGACAGCTTGGCAGCCAGATGTGCCCGGGATAGGCCCAACCTCCAGACTAGCAGCCCAGGCAGTACAACACACGTCCACCTAGACAGCCGTGCAGGTGGCACAGAACATAGATCACCTGACTCCACCCAGATATATAGGCTCTCCCAGCAGGCCAAGGGATCAGAAAACCCCGGCCCATTGGCTGAGATACCTCATATACCCATAATATGACCTTGCGTTGCCCTTCTCATATCTATTACCACCAGGTACCGGGCCACCTAGTGGTAGAAGAGGAAAGTGCAACAAGGCCAAACTTAGGGGAAATTAATAGATCTCTATCAATCGAGGATAATTACTCCTGGCAAGAAAATTTGTGAGGAGCAACCCTGCCTAAACTCCAGGGTGCTACATCACAACCAAAAACATGAATGTATTTTATTGGGATTTTATGTGATAGGCCAACACAAAGTGAAATAAATATGTGAAAAGTGTGGTGTGCATTTGTATAGCGCCCCCCTGAGTCAATACTTTGTAGAACCACCTTTCTCTGCAATTACAGCTTCAAGTCTTTTTGAGGATGTCTCTACAAGCTTTGCACATCTAGAGAGTGACATTTTTGCCCATCAGTGCCACCTATCAGTGCTGCCTATCAGTGCCGCCTATCAGTGCCACCTATCAGTGCTGCCAATCAGTGCCACCTATCAGTGCTGTCAATCAGTGCCACCTATCAGTGCTGCCAATCAGTGCCACCTATCAGTGCCATTCAGTGCCGCCAATAACTCCCCATCAGTGCCATTTAACAGTGCCCATCAGTGCCACCTGTCAGTACAGCCTTATCAATGTCCACCAGTGCCATCTCATCAGTGCAGCCTCATAAGCGCATATCAGTAAAGGAGAAAAATTGTTTGCAAAATTTTATACCAAACTATGAAAAAAAATTTTATTTTCAAAATTTTCTGTATTTTTTAGTTTATTTAGGAAAAAATAAACAACCCAGTGGTGATTAAATACCATCAAAAGAAAACTCTATTTGTGTGAAAAAATTCTGAAACATTTCATATGGGTGTGGTGTAGCATGACTACGCAATTGTCATTCAAAATGTGATATCACTGAAAGCTGAACATTGACCTGGGCAAGAAGGGGGTAAAAGTGCCCAGTAGGCAAGTGGTTAAAGTGGTTGTAAACCTTAGACATGAAATATGGACAAAGCATATCCCTCTATAGTGTGTACTTGTCTCAAGAGCACCGAGTGCCATTTCTGTCTGCTGCTCCGTTCCTCTGCTATCAGCATGAATCACATCTGACACGTTTTCCTGACACCAAGAGAAAAAAGGTGACAGGGGAGGGAGCTCCAGCACACGTTCTGTGATTGACAGCTTTAGTTCTCTTCCTGTGTGCTGTGTGAAGGGGGGAGTGTCCCTTTCCTCCAATCAGCTGCCAGAGTTCTCCTCACTGAGCCCCGCAGAGTGTCATTTCGGCTCTCTGCCCCCTTTTTTCTGACAGATCAGACAAGCTTTATAAATTCTGGACTTTGTGGAGAAGAGAAGAATGCAGATAAACAGGTACCACTTATGTAGGAGGATTTGTTTCATCTCTGTGTATCACCTGAGGCCAGTCACTTCACTAAGTGTATGTGAGGGTTTACAACCACTTTAAGCTGGCTGCCTAAAGACAGAGACATTCTCGGTGTTCTGCTTCTTTGCCTTCTAGATAACCATTGCCGCTCTAGGCTGTTGTAACTGCTTCACCAATAACGTAACATTTTCCCTCAGCTAAGGAGTGCTGATTTATACACTGCTCTCTTCACTTCACAACATCACACAAGTTTATTACAGCGATTTTTATTTTGATTGGAGCTTTACCAACCAGATAATAAAATGTTGCTAACTGATGTAACTGAAATTGACAGTTGATTGTATATCTTTACACGAGTCTGTGCTGCCATCTTCTGGCAGAATGTTGCATTTCAGAAACTTTGTGCTCAGTCATTTGTGCTTATCTAATAAAAAAAAAAAAGGGAGGTTAAAAGAATTCGGTGACATGGATAATCCTATCTGGTAAAGCTGGTGTTTTATCAGAAGGAAAGTCAAAAAATCCATTGATTTTTTTTCTACAGCTACATGTACAAGAGGTTGGTCTCGGCTAGTGTACAATGCAGACGCTCCTTGGGGAGATGGTAGATCTATGAGGTTTTGTAGAATGAGAGGACAATTTCATCAGCTCAGCTATCAGGATAAATGTCAATGTGTTCTGGGAATATTTTTCCCTTTGTAGCCTAGATACTTTGTGCTGAAAGGATGGGAGGGCTGATAGGAAGAATGGTGTTATGTTTTCTATGGCCTTTCATTCATCCAGGATTCAATGTCGATGGGGTTAGAAGAAGTAGGACCTATTTCGAGGCCCAATGCCCAGGACAGGGGCAGAGTGTCCCTCCTCCTTCGTCATTGCAAGAGAAATATTCTCAGAGCACATTTAAAAACAAGAAAAGGCCAGCTTTTATTAAATGGAAGTGTTATGGGACTCTGAGTCACAAATTACTTCTGGATCCAGAGGAGTTCAGAAAATATTGATTGCACGCTAAGCAATGTGGCTTTGTGAACACCTGGAGCCTCTGTGAGTCTTATCTGGTAGTCAGACCCTATAGTTTAGTCCCAGCTTTCCACAGGCCTTCCTGCTGCTGTGGGCGAAATGACTGAATATGACAGGCACTTGATAAGGGGGGGCGCTCCTGCGGACTTGCTCCTTAGCCGCACTCCATGTGTCTATTGACAGACACAGAGCAGCTTTGGGCCGGCCCCCAGTTCCCTGCTCACTGGCTGTGATTGACAGCTACAGGAGCCAATGCCTTCTGCTGCTGCCTCTGTGTCCAGTGAGAAGAGAGAGAGCCGCTGCTGTTGTGTATATTGCTGGATCAAGATTGGGCTCAGGTAAGTACCGGGGGGGGGGTTCTGGTTTGGAGCTGCAATCAGAAATGTTTTTTCACCTTATTGCAGAGAATGCATTAAAGTGATACTAAAATCTCAAAAATAACAAACTGTCAGAAACCGTGAAATCAGACGACCAAGACAGAAGTACAGTTAAATCACACTTGTTTAAAAATAAACGTAAAAAGAACAAACGTAGTCAAAACATAGCCAGAGTTCAGTAACCGGAACGGAAAGTCAGCCAAGCCAGAAGTCAGGGATCAATGTAGTGGAACAGCAAGCAGGATCTGGAGCCAGAAGGGATGTCAGCAAAGAAAGTCTTGAACAGGATCGCAGGAGATGTTTCTGTGATGTTGACCAAGGCGAAGCCAGAGATCCTCTGGACTGGACGGCTTAAGTAGGCAGGGACTGACGAGCAGGATCATCAACAGCTGAGTAACCTCCCCTTTTTTTTTTTTATTAGAACAAAACATGCTGGTAGGTTAATTGGCTTCTGTTCAAAAATTGGCCCTAGTATATGAATGCAAGTTGGGGACTTTGGATTGTGGGCTCCTTGAGGGTAGGGACCAATGTGGGTGTACAATGTATGTGTGGAGTGCTGCGTAAATTGGCAGTGCTATATGGGTACCTTAAATAAATAGGGATGATTGTAAATACACACCCACACTCACTTAGGTTGAACTGGATGGACTGGTGTCTTTTTTCAACCTTACTAACTATGTAACTATGTAACTGTGGAGAGTTAGAAGCTGGCAATTAGCCAACAGCTGAGTGGCCAGCTCTGAGAAGGAAGGGCTGAGCCCAGCCCTAACACAAACATGTCATATTTACCTACTCTGTGTAGTGGTTTTGCACTGAGCAGCCCCAATCCTATTCTCGGGTCCCTCACTGGCGCTCCTAGCCCCTCCCTCCTGCTTGCTATGGGGGCACCTGAGCCGCAGCTCCGCGTGTCCGTTCAGACACAGAGCCATGGGTCGACCCTGCCTTCTCTCTCTCCTCATCGGCTCACTGATTTTGAATGACAGCAGTGGGAGCCAATGGAATAAGGAGGGCAGCTGAGACTCTCCTGCAACATCGCTAGATCGAGATGGGGCTCAGGTAAGTATTAGGGGGACTGGGAGGGGGGCTGCGGCACACGTAAAGTTTTTTATCTTAATGCACAGAAAGCATTGAAATAAAAAACCTTCTGTCTTTAGAACCACTTTAAAGCGGAGCTTCACCCAAAAGGGGAAGTTCCGCTTTAAGGATTCATCCCCTGCTCCTCTTAAAGAATTGGCACTTTTGAGGAGTGGGGGGGGAGTGGGTACCTCATTTTGACAGGTACCTGCTTACACTTCCGCTCCGTCTAGGCGATCGGAAGTAGAGGTTCTCCTCCTCCCTCCCTCCCCCCTGCAGTCTTCTGGTACATGTGACAGGTCCCATTCACAATGCACACCGCTGCTCGCGAATGCACAGTGGACTCCTGACTGTGAAGCCACAAGCTGTCACAACCGGGTGCCCATAGTTAAGATGCCGGCGCCGAGGAAAGAAGACAGCGAGTGAAACTGGCTGGGGTGAGGACACCGCTGGATTGTGGACAGGTGAGTGGTTGTTTTTTTTTAAAGTTATCAGCTAAAGTGTTCATTTTTTCACAGCACAATGGAACTTCTCTTTAAAAACCATTTACCTATCATTTTTTGTATAAATGTATAATTTTGCCTCTCCATTTCATCATTTGCTGTACCATATTTTGCTTTCAATGCATGGAGCATGTTTATACCTTGCAAGGCATGATAGTCTCTGATATGTGCCTGGATTCTTTTCTTTCTCCAGTACGCAGTGCTTCCTTCTCCTACTTGGCTGCAACTCTCCACACAAAGCATAAACACATCACTCGGAATACTCCATCTACCTCCAGCCCCAACAATTTACCTGCTTACCAGTTAAAAATGGCCAGCTTAGCAGTTGGTTTAAGCTAGCTTTATGGGGGTATCACTCTCTTTCCCATTCGCCAACACTTTACACTCCAGGAAAATTCTTTTCTCCATGCCACTGCCATCATTTCATAATAGTGTTCAGATGTCTTTGGATCTTTATCAGCTCAACATGAGAAGGCTGATAAAGCATTATGGAGTGATCCTTGTGCATTAAAATGTGTAAAAATTCAAAATATTAAAATAGAGAATTGCAATTATTTTGCATAAGCCTCATTGGGCACCATTCACCAAAGCATCTCACATGCGGTATGTAGGTGTCCAGACACATTTTCCCTAAATACCTCATACGGTCCTGAAACTATCAATTCACTATAAAGTTCTGTAGTATTTACCGCAAAATGCTGAAAAGGCTTTCCACTCAATTCAAAGAAGGAAATACATAATTAAATGCATGTGGTAATTAAGTAGTGATCTAGGCATGCAAAATTTATGGAATCTGATGACTCGTCAGTTGTTAAGAAGTGAGCGGCCGTCGGCGTCCTTAACAATCAGTAAATAACATGGTTGTTAAGAAGCGGGTGGCTGCCCTGTCCTTTACAATTGATGAGTCATTAGCTGTCAGTGAGATTCCCCGCTGACAGCTGAATGTAATAAAAAGAATTGCTGGCAATGAGAAATTCACAAAACAAACAGCCAACATTGAAAAAAAAAAAATGGTGTGGAGTCTACCCAAAATCCATACCAGATCCTTATCTGATCATGCAGCTTGGCAGGTCAGGAAAGGGGAAGGGGGTGAGTGAGCACCCCCCCTTCTAAACCATACCAAGCCACATGTCCTCAACATATGGGGTGCTTTGGGGCAAAGGCCACTTCCCCACAACCCTGGGCGGTGGTTGTTGGGGGTCAGCGAGTGGGGGGCTTATCCGAATACCGGTAGAAAACATGCAGTAAGATACCTCTTTGTGAATGGAGCCCATTATCAGAATATTGTCAGCTACACTACAACCAGTAAATCAAGGAAATATTTTTGTGTATAACAGGTTATCCAAGCAGAAGGAAATCAGAAGCATGCCTGTCAGCTCCTGACAGTGCCGTCCCTTCCCAACCTGCTGCTTGCATAACACTAAATTGTATACATCATCAGCACTGTCTCCTATTGTACTGTCCCCCTCTGTGTATGATTTATAAAAATAAATGCTGCAAATACCTAATTTCAGAGCCGAGATCGCGATCACATGACCGGGAGGCTCTCTCATCCTGTCCTCCTGCCCTCCCGACTGATGTCAGCGGGGAAATCTCGGCCCCTCCCGCTGCATCTGTCAGAGGAGGAAAGGAGATAGCTGGCCGGTCATGTGATCGCGATCTCGGTTCTGAAATTAGGTATTTGCAGCATTTATTTTTATAAATAACACACAGTAGGAGGTAGCACGGGTGGTGCATACAGGTTAGAGTGGCTTAACAACCACTTTAAGTATTTGATACAATTTTTGATTTTACTGGTGCCAACCTGGCACCATGCACGTGGTAGTGGTAGCATGCTGCTATGAATTGGCATCAAGTGAGAATAATTGTGGTAAGTATTTGATACAATTTTATTTTCCTGGTGCCAACCTGGTAAAGTACATGTGGTAGTATGCTGCCATGGATTGGCGTCAGAAGTGGAAAATTATGGCAAGAGTTTGATACAATTTTAATTTTCCTGGTGCCAACCTGGCAACATACACATGATAGTATGCTGCCATGGAATGGTGTCAGGAGTGGAAAATTATGGTAGGTGTTTGATATCATTTTTCTTTTTCCTGGTGTCAACAGGACAGCATCCATGTGGTAGTATGCTGCCATAGCTTGGTGCCAGGAAAGGAAAATTATGTTAAGTATTTAATACAATTTTTAATTTTACTGGTGCCAACCTGGCACCATACATGTGGTAGCGGTAGCATGCTGCTATGAATCGGCATCAAGAGAGAAAAATTACAGTAAGTATTTGATGCAATTTTAATTTTCATGGTGCCAACCTGGTAACATGGTAACATACATGTGGTAGTATGCTGCCATGGATTGGCGTCAGGAGTGGAAAATGATGGCACGTGTTTGATACAATTTTTCATTTTCCTGGTGCCAACATGACAGCATACATGTGGTAGTATGCTGTCATGGGTTAGCATCAGGAGTGGAAAAATATGGTAGGTGTTTGATATCATTTTTCATTTTCCTGGTGTCAACATGACAGCATACATGTGGTAGTATGCTGCCATAGATTGGTGCCAGGAAAGGAAAATTATCTTAAGTATTTGATACAATTTTTGATTTTACTGGTGCCAGCCTGGCAACATACACATGCTAGTATGCTGCCATGGGTTGGCATCAGGAGAGTAAAATTATGGTAAGCGTTTGATACAATTTTTCATTTTCCTGGTGCCAACATGACAGCATACATGTCATGCTGCCATAGATTGGTAACAGGAAAGGAAAATTAAGTTAGGTATTTGATGCAATCCTTAATTTTCCTGGTGTCAACATGGCAGCATACTACCATATGTATGTTGCCATAGATTGGTGTAAATAAAGGAAAATTAGGATAAATATTTAATACAATGTTTCATTTTTTTGTAGGCTTTCTAAAACTATTTTGTTATTTTACAATGACATTTTAGATATAAGTAGCAATCCTTCAACTTCTCTTCATTATAAACAGTAAAAGAAAAAGCTTAGAATGATGAAAAAAAAATAAAAATCAAACCATTAAAGAAAAGTAGAGCAGCCGCCAGAATCTTCCAATTTCTCAGCTGCGGTATCTGCCCGGCATGTTTATAGAGTCAGGATAATGACTGCAGTTATACAAGAATATACAGATCCCACGTAGAGCTGCAGGGATGACAATAACAGCTCGGATAAATAACATCACCTGCAAGAGAATCAAGAACATAACATTTCTCCGAGCGATTCCTCCCTCTCCTCTGTGCTCTGATCTGCCTTTCTTTTAGCTTTATTCAAGTGCTGATATAACCATCCCGGCAATAAGATTACTCTGAATTACAGCGATAAGCCGTCCTAAAACATATGTAGCAGCTGCAGCAGGGAAGGTGTTTCAATCCCCTCTTTTCCTATCAGAGCAATGTTTCAGGCGGTCCAACTGTGAAGTTTTTTTTTTTTTTTTCAATTTTTTTCCCATTTTCCCTAATTATAAAAACCGACCTCGAGATGTTTTTTTTTTTTCTTTATTATTCCGAGTGCCCGGGGGAGAAGCTGGTTGAAATTTGAGGCTTCACTGACGATTCATGCTAATTCAAGATGACACGATCATTTCATTGCCGTTGGTATTAATTACAGAGCCTTCTGCATTTTATTGTCACTGATTAAATCTTCCCAACCAGCAGTAGTGGATCTACATATGAAGAACCTGTCAGCTGTTTTAAACCTTCAGTACTAAAAGCAAAAGAAAATGTATAGTTCATATGTCCCTATTTTACTTTATTTTTTATTTTTATATGTACTATATTTATTATAATTCTTTTTTATATCTTCCTCCACTAGTTAGGCCGCATTGCATTTTTGGGTTCACTACTGTCAGTAGAGAAGTGATCTATTGCTTTTGTCTGGTCAGGGTTCTCTAGTTAGGTATTTGATTTATCCCAACTGCTTCTGGGGGAAGCTTCCACAATATAGTGCAGGGAGATTCTAATGACCAGTATGAATATTTATCATGCCCAGTCAATCCCTGAAACAAGGTGTCTCAAAGGTGGCCCGGGAGTTGATATATGTTTGGAAGGCCTACTCAGAGTGTTCTTTCCTCTCCAGGAATGGTCTCAGTTCTCCTGGGGCTGCTGTCCCTTGGAGACGGCTTTGCTAAGTCAAGGGTTGCAGTCTGGGCCTCAGCAGGAATTGGGCTGAGGGCCTGGAGAAGATTGCAAAAATTGCAAGTTAGCCTTACCGGTAACTTGTTTTCCAATAGGCTTTCAGGACAGCACCCGAGAGATCATGGCTCCTCCTCCCACAGGAAACACCTCATCAATTAAGTCTTTAAATTGGAGCCCTCCACGTTGCCTCGTCAGTTGTTTGTAGAGAACTCCAGCCCCAGCTGCAACACATAAGCGACAGTTATATCATAGTATTACAGCATTAACATAAAAAAAGGGCGGGTTACTGCTGTCCTGAAAGCCTATTGGAAAACAAGTTACCGGTAAGTCTAACTTGCAATTTTCCAAAACATCTTTCAGGACAGCACCCGAGAGGATAATCGAGACTTACTCCATTTAGGGTGGGACAACAGCCTGTAAGACTTTCCTTCCAAAAGCCTGGTCCCCAGCCGTCATGAGGTCTAACCTATAATGACGGGCAAAGGTTGTCAGACTTGTCCAAGTAGCTGCCTTACAGATTTGTTCGGGGGTGGCGCCAGCTTTTTCTGCCCAACTTACCGCCGAAGCTCTTGTAGAATGAGCCCGGACATTCATTGGACTCTCTTGACCTGTAAGGGAATAGGCTTCTGAGATAGCCATTCTCAACCATCTGGCAATGGTTCCTCTAGAAGCTTGTCTTCCTTTTTTATTACCGGAAAATAAAACAAATAGAGCATCTGAACATCTAAAGTCTTTAGTGTTTTCCAAGTAACTCAAGACTGCTCTTTTAACATCCAGGGTATGGAATTCTTCTTCCTTCTTACACGATGGATTAGAACAAAAGGTAGGAAGTATTATTTCCTGAGTTCGATTCTGGATCGAATCGACTTTCGGCAAAAAATTAGGATCCGTCTTCAGAACAATTCGGTCTGAAAAAATGGAAAAGAAAGGCTCCCTGATTGATAAGGCTTGCAGCTCACTGACTCTTCGAGCTGTTGTAACAGCCACTAAAAAAACTGTTTTCAAAGTAATTAATTTCAGGGAGGCTAAATTCATGGGTTCAAAAGGTTCCTTGGTCAGGGCCTGTAGAACAACCGATAAGTCCCATGCTGGACAGCTTTTGATTACCACTGGTCTAGACCGGGTAAGAGCTTTGAAGAATCTTATTACTAGGGGTTCTGATGAAATGGATTTTTCCAGGAATACCCCCAGCGCAGCAACTTGAACCTTGAGGGTGCTGACCGCTAGGCCCTTGTCCGCCCCTTCTTGCAGGAACTCAAGAACAGAAGAAGTTTGTTTTGGTGATCTGTCAGATGCTGTGCACCAGGAGTTGAAGATTTTCCAAACTTTGGAATATATTGCTCTTGTAACCTTCTTTCTACTGGATAGGAGGGTAGCTACCAACCTATCCGAGAAACCTTTTCTCTTCAAGAGCTGTTCCTCAGTAGCCAGGCCGTGAGCTTTAGCTTTGCTACTTCCTGGTGAAGCAGAGGACCTTGTAACAGAAGGTCTTTTCTTAACGGAAGGTGCCAGTATGGTTTTAGTTGCATCTGAAGAAGGGATGAAAACCAAGGCCTTTTTGGCCAGAAGGGAGTGATGAGGATCACGGTTGTATCCTCCTTCCTGATTTTTGCTATGACCCGAGGGATAAGCTGAAACGGGGGGAATGCGTAACAGAGGTGAAATTTCCAATCGTGCGCCAGAGCATCCACTCCCAGTGATGCCTCGTTCCTGTTCAGGGAGAAGAAGCGAGACATTTGCGAGTTTTCCTGGGTGGCAAAGAGATCCACTCTTGGGCGCCCCCATTTCTGCACTATTAAATGGAAGACTTCTGGATTCAATTGCCACTCCGCTTCCAATATCTGGTTCCTGCTTAGGAAGTCCGCTACTCTGTTTAGGGTCCCTTTTAAATGGACCGCGGATAAGGATAGAGTATGGAGCTCTGCCCAACTCAGAATGCCTTTTGCCAGGCTTTGCAGAACTTTGCTTCTGGTTCCCCCCTGTCTGTTTATGTAAGCCACCGCCGTGGCGTTATCTGACAGGATCTGAGTATGCTGCCCCTGGACTTCTTTCACAAAGGTCAGTAAGGCCATCTCTATAGCTTTTAGTTCCCTCCAATTTGAGGACCTCAGTGCATCTTTTGTGGCCCACGAGCCCTGGGCCCACCGGCCGCTCATATGAGCCCCCCAACCCCAGGAACTGGCATCGGTTGTCAACCTCACCTGAGTTGGGAAGGACCATAACAGACCCTCTGAATACCTTGTCTGGTTCTTCCACCACCAAAGACTTCTTTTTACTGAAGTAGGGATCTTCACTAATGAATCTAGTGAATCCTGCTGGTGATTCCAGGTTTTTAACAGGAAACTTTGCAGAGGTCTGAAGTGGAGCTTTGCCCACTGGATGGCCGGTATGGAAGAGGTCAGAGTTCCCAATGCTGACATGACCTTCCTGATGGACAGAAATTGATTGGACTGTAGCAGTGACACCACTTGTACCAACTTTTTCTGTTTTTCCTCTGGAAGAAAAATTTTTTGTTCCAAAGAGTTGATACGGAAACCCAGGAATAACACTTCCTGTGAGGGAATCAGATTTGATTTTTGAAGGTTTAAAATCCACCCTATGGATTCTAGGTGAACACGGGCTCTGAGCAAGTTTTCTTGAAGACCTTCTCTGGTCTGGGCGAAAAACAGCAGGTCCTCCAGATAAGGAATAACTGAGATCCCCTCTAGACGCAGAGGCGCCAGAGCTTCGGCCATTATTTTCGTGAAGACCCTTGGGGATGATGACAGACCAAACGGGAGTGCTCTGAATTGTAGATGTACCACCTTCTTCCTTCTTTCAGTGCTAACCTCAGATATTTCTGTGACCTGGCGGCAATAGGAATGTGGAGGTAGGCATCTTGTAAATCTATTGATGCCATATAGCACCCTTGATACAGGAGGTTTCTTACTGAAAATATTGAATCCATCCGAAACCTTCTGTACTCTACTGATTTGTTCAGCATTTTGAGATTCAGGATAAGACGGAACTTTCCTGAAGGTTTCCGAACCAGAAAAACATGTGAGTAGAACCCCTGGAAGAACTCCCCTGCCGGGACCGGAACAATGACTTTCTGATTTTTCAGTTCCTGAATTAGGGACTTCATGGCGAAAGCCTTGACTGCATTCCTTGGGACGTTTGTCACCAGGAATCTTTTTGGAGGTTCTTCCGTGAATTCTATCATATACCCCTGGGAGAGCATTATTTACAATGAACTGATTTGAAGAAATGGCTCTCCACTGAGGAAGAAACTCCTGGAGTCTTCCCCCGACCTTGAAGGAGTCATTGTGGTTTTGCGGAGGCCGCAGGAGGATTGAAGAGGACTCCACCCCTACCTTTCTGAGAAGACCATGATTTCCTCTTGCCCTGCGTTTTTCCTTCCTGCTGACCTTTTTGGGGCCGAAAGAAACGCTTACGGGTTTGCACCTGCTTTTTCTTATCTGCCGTACGGTCAAGAACGGACTCTAGCTCTGAACCGAATAGCAGATCACCTGCAAACGGAATACCACACAGTCTATTTTTAGATGCAGCATCCCCTGGCCACGTCTTCAGCCATAAGGCCCTTCTGGCAGAATTAGTTAAAGCTGCTGACCTTGCTGACATGCGGATAGATTCCGCAGACGCATCCGCAATATATGATATGTCTGCAGACAGGGTTGAAAAAGAGTCTAGAATCTCCTGTTTTGAGGAATCTGCTATGACATGGGCTTTCAACTGGTTAACCCAGTGATCTAAGTTCCTTGCAACACAGGTTGTTGCCATTGCTGGTTTCAGATTGTGCATCACTGATTGCCAGGTTCTTTTAAGAAGCAGGTCCATCCTTTTGTCCATAGGCTCCTTCAGAGTGCCCATATCCTCAAAGGCGAGGTCCGTAGACTTAGAGACCTGAGAAAAGGCAGAGTCCAATTTTGGAACCTTATTCCATATAGAATCTGGATTTTCCTCAAATGGAAATCTTTTCTTGTGAGCCCGGGAAAAGAAAGGCTTTTTCTCAGGTTCCAGCCACTCTTTTTTAATCATATCAGTGATAACTGAATGGACTGGAAAAGAACGGCCTTTTGAATCTCCTAAACCAGCATACATGCGGTCATGCAGGGAGAGTTCCTTCTTTTCCTCTTCTATCCCCAAAGTGGCATGGATTACCTTCAGGAGTCCTCCCACCTCTTCTAGTGACAATTTGTATTTAGAAGCAGCATCTGATTCATTTCCCTCCTCCTCAGAATCTGTATCATCTGGAGCGAGGGAAACGGACCCTTGGGAAGCGTCCTGGGATATCGGACCCCCAAAAATTATTTGAGAGCCGCCCTGGGGTTCTGAAGATGGCTGCGGAACCAAAGAATCCCTAGAGGGACCTGGTTCCTCTCTTAGGTTAGACCTAAAAGCTTGAAAGGTGGCCCGGAGCTCATCCTTTATTGTTGAAACCAAGTCGCCACATACGGATGGAGTCTCCTCTTTGACCAAATTTGTAATGCACTCTGCACAAAGCGTTTTGGTCCAAGCATCGCTTAATTTCTCTTTGCAGACAGGGCACCTTTTCTTGACTGGTTGGGCAGAACCTTTGGCCTGGACAAACAGAAAAGAGACATGGAACCACGCTTAAAAGGCTGCAATACAGTGCAAATAAGACACCCAGGTGCACTAAGGAAGATAACATTTCACTTTCCATGTGCCCAGCAAGCCACCACCACCTAATCCCCTGTTGTAGGGCAGATATACTAAATCTAGCCACTGCAACATACATTCCCATGGGGGGGGGGGGGGGTGGTGGGGGAAGGGGGGGAAAGGGTGAGTAACCCCCCCACAGGAGAAAACGGCCCCAGGTAATAGAGGACACAGTCCCTTACCTTAGCCTTGCTGGCGCCTTGGCTTGCCCCCTTATCTGCTGCATCGCTATCCATAGCTGTCTGCGGTGCGTGGTGAAACGACTGGTTCCAGATTCGAGAACGCCGCTGCGCTGACCTGGAACCGGAAATAAGGCACCAGGTGACCCTGCCCTCTCCCACTGCGCTTTGCGACCGGAAATGACGCATGCGCCGACCCGGAAGTGCTGCCTCCTCTCATTACAGGACGTGGCTGAAGCGCTCTTCTGCCACCAGAAACATGGCGGCCGCCTGTCTGGCCAAAAAATTTGGAGGCAGCACCCCCAGACGTACAGGCTCTCCCCGAGCACGGAAGAGGGAGAGGGAGCCCACGGGACCATCCATCTGAGAGGCAAGTGGGAGGCTCACTCTCCTAGCCATAAAAAGACCTAACAGGTGAGAACCTGTGTCTCCCAGGATAAACCTGGGAGATCATGGCTCCCACCAGAGGTGTTCCTCCAGCTGGAGGAAACACAAAAAACTGACGAGGCAACGTGGAGGGCTCCAATTTAAAGACTTAATTGATGAGGTGTTTCCTGTGGAAGGAGGAGCCATGATCTCTCGGGTGCTGTCCTGAAAGACGTTTTGGAAAGAGGATTTTATTCTACAGTCTGGACCTCAAATGAGCGGTTGAGGGCTTTGGTGAAGATTGTTAGCGGATTCGTGCAGGAAGGCACTGCCTGAAGTCCTGGTCTGGAGTAGGATCTTTTATTTCCCTCTTTAAGGATCTACCTGTGGAAGCTGGGTGGTGGACAGCTCCTGGGACATTGTGAGTAAGACCTTGTATGACTGCAATTATAAGCATTTATTGTGAAGGTTTTGAAGTATCCTGTGACTCTGAACCCCTCTCCTGTTCAAGTTACTTAGCAATAAATTGTTAAAAGACATACCCTAGACTGAGCCTGTATTGTCAGTGTGTATGGAACTGTGTCTGTGGCAGGCAGCCTCTGTACTAGTTAGGGAGACCTGGGCACATTCTCAGTGGCCCCTTTGGGGGTGAATGCTACCATAGGATGTGCTCCTCAGGGCACAAAACACATGTGTGTATATCAGCAGAGCAGTGGACAGTGTCAATAGAGCAAAGATTGGTGTCATTAGGGCAGTGAAGGGTGTCAGTAGTTTTTTTTATTTGTATTATTTTTAAATTATTTTTTACAATATTATTTTTTAAATTTTGTTACAGATGTTTTAGAAGCCCTAGATGTCACACTTTTGAAATAGAGAAAGAAACTGAGGACAGAGATTCCCCAGTTCCTTTCTCTGCAGCCTGCAGTAAACAGTTTACTATGCTTCAGTTAAAGCAGAGGTCCATCCTAAAAAAAAAAAATAATTACATAAAAATGCTCCTAAAAATCGGGAAAAAAAAATTGAAAAAAAAAAATTCTTTTACTTACCAGAAATGGCTGTTGCTAAGCAGAACGTCCTAATCTGCCACTTCCTACTCCACGGTGATCTTCATTCTTCTCCTCCTCGCGTTGTCTTCTGGGGAATGGGGCGCGCTGTGTTCTGGGAACTGTGTGTGTTCCAGAACACAGCCGGCCATTCACAAAGCGCCGCGCGACTCACGCATACGCAGTAGGAAACGGGCAGTGAAGCCGCAAGGCTCCACTGCCTGTTTCCCTTAGTTCGAATGGCGGCGCCGGGACCCGATCCAATGGACAGATCGGCCTCGGGCGGCTGACATCGCGGGCACCCTGGACAAAAAGTCAGTGTTTGTAGCTGCTGACTTTTATTTTTTTTTTTTTTCAGCTGGACCTCCTCTTTAAGAATGAAAACCGGAGCAATCAAGACAGATCATTCACTGTGTTAATTCAGAAACGAAAGGCCGGTTAATGAAAAATTTACCAGCCACTTCTCCGCTCTTGAGAGTTTAGGAGGGAAGCTGACAGCACTGTAGGGTAGAAACAGGAAGCAGAGGGAAATGGCACACCCAGCACACTTGTGCGCACGCCTATGAAAGCTACACTCCTAACACTTACAGTATGCTAATATTCATCCTATAAAGCTGGGGTCTCCAAACTGTGGCCTGTTGCAAGATTTGTTCCAGCCCTCTGATGTAAGAGGGGACTCTGATGGGGACTGACACGTAATGGAGATTCTGATGTATTTATGAAAGAAGCCATGTTTGTCACCCAAGTGGGACTACAGAAATGTCTGCCTTTTTTCAACTCCGTTACATGGGAGGATGGGAGAATTTGTTTAAAGAATGAAGATACCTTTGTTTTTGCTTGCCTATTGGCAAGATCAACAGGTATTAGGCTGGGTTCACACTGCTGCCAGGGCCAGTTTAAGAGCATCATGGGCCTGGTGCTGAGGATTTTGGTGGGCCTTTTTATGGAAACAAAATGAAAATGCAAACAATTTTTCGCTAAAACGAATTAAATATACTCTCACCAGTAATACCAGCCGTGCAGCCTCTGAGCAGCAGCAACACCACCAATACCACCTGCTATGCGGTCTCTCACCAGCAGCAACATAGGGAGACCACATTTCCAAACTGTCATTCAGAGACAACCCCCTCTTCTCAAAAAAAGATGAGGGTGGGGGATGTAGTCTCAGGGTTGGCGGGGCAATCGGCGGTGGAGGTGATTTGTCAGGCAAATGGCTGGTGTTAGTACTTAAAATCAATCATCCTGACACCATGCTTGATATGGTGTCAGGATGATCAGATTCCATTATTTCAGTTACTACATTGTAATATATAGTGAAATAGTTCAACTCACCATCGTGCAGAATCAGTGGGACCTGAGCTTGTCACTTGCCACCAAATGCAGCTTGTCACTTGCCACCCATAGCCTGCCACCAGATACAGTGTGCCACTTGCCACCAGATACAGTGTGCCACTTGCAACCAGATACAGTGTGCCACTTGCTACCCACAGCCTGCCACCAGATACAATGTGCCAATTGCCACCAGCAGCCTTCCACCAGATACAGTGTGCCACTTGCCAACAGCAGCCTTTCACCAGATACAGTGCGCCACTTGCCAACCACAGCCTGTCACCAGATACAGTGTGCCACTTGCTACCGACAGCCTGTCACCAGATAAAGTGTGCCACTTGCCACCAGCAGCCTGCCACTAGATACAGTGTGCCACTTGCCACCAGATACATTGTGCCACTTGCCACCAGATACAGTGTGTCACTTGCCACCAGCAGCCTGTCACCAGATACATTATGCCACTTGCTACCAGATACAGTGTACCACTTGCCACCAGCAGTCTGCCACCAGATACATTGTGCCACTTGCCACCAGATACAGTGTGCCACTTGCCACCAGCTCCCTGCCACCAGATACAGTGTGCCACTTGCCACCAGATACAGTGTGCCACTTGCAACCAGATACAGTGTGCCACTTGCTACCCACAGCCTGCCACCAGATACAATGTGCCAATTGCCACCAGCAGCCTTCCACCAGATACAGTGTGCCACTTGCCAACAGCAGCCTTTCACCAGATACAGTGCGCCACTTGCCAACCACAGCCTGTCACCAGATACAGTGTGCCACTTGCTACCGACAGCCTGTCACCAGATAAAGTGTGCCACTTGCCACCAGCAGCCTGCCACTAGATACAGTGTGCCACTTGCCACCAGATACATTGTGCCACTTGCCACCAGATACAGTGTGCCACTTGCCACCAGCAGCCTGCCACCAGATACAGTGTGCCACTTGCCACCAGCAGCCTGCCACCAGATACAGTGTGTCACTTGCCACCAGCAGCCTGTCACCAGATACATTATGCCACTTGCTACCAGATACAGTGTACCACTTGCCACCAGCAGTTGGCCACCAGATACAGTGTGCCACTTGCCACCAGCTCCCTGCCACCAGATACAGTGTGCCACTTGCCACCAGCAGCCTTCCATCAGATACAGTGGGCCACTTGCCAACCACAGCCTACCACCAGATACAGTGTGTCACTTACCACCAGCAGCCTTCCACCAGATAGTGTGCCATTTGCCACCAGCAGCCTGCCATCAGATACAGTGTGCCACTTGCCACCAGCAGCCTACCACCAGATACATTGTGCCACTTGACAACCACAGCCTACCACCAGATACAGTGTGCCATTTGCCACCGGCAGCCTGCCACCAGATACAGTGTGCCACTTGCCACCAGCAGCCTGCCACCAGATACAGTGTGCCACTTGCCACCAGCAGCCTGCCACCAGATACAGTGTGCCACTTGCCACTAGCAGCCTGCCACCAGATACAGTGTGCCACTTGTCACCTGCAGCCTGTCACCAGATACAGTGTGCCACTTGCCACTAGCAGCCTGTCACCAGATACAGTGTGCCACTTGCCACTAGCAGCCTGCCACCAGATACAGTGTGCCACTTGCCACTAGCAGCCTGCCACCAGATACAGTGTGCCACTTGCCACCAGCAGCCTGCCACCAGATACAGTGTGCCACTTGCCACCAGCAGCCTGCCACCAGATACAGTGTGCCACTTGCCACTAGCAGCCTGCCACCAGATACAGTGTGCCACTTGTCACCTGCAGCCTGTCACCAGATACAGTGTGCCACTTGCACTAGCAGCCTGCCACCAGATACAGTGTGCCACTTGCCACTGACAGCCTGTCACCAGATACAGCGTGTCACTTGCCACCAGCAGCCTGCCACCAGATACAGTGTGCCACTTGCCACCAGCAGCCTGCCACCAGATACAGTGTGCTACTTGCCACCAGCAGCCTGCCACCAGATACAGTGTGCCACTTACCACTAGCAGCCTGCCACCAGATACAGTGTGCCACGTGCCACTAGCAGCCTGCCACCAGATACAGTGTGCCACTTGTCACCTGCAGCCTGTCACCAGATACAGTGTGCCACTTGCCACTAGCAGCCTGCCACCAGATACAGTGTGCCACTTGCCACTGACAGCCTGTCACCAGATACAGCGTGTCACTTGCCACCAGCAGCCTGCCACTCCCTCCAGGACTCTTCCAGGATGGGTAGAAGGGACAGGGCCAGCATAGTCAAACAAATCCCTGAAGCCCCCACGCCTCCTGATCTGGGATGGTATGGCTGTGTGTAAAATGAATGCCAGGAGTATTGATGAGACCAAGTTCTATAGAGGGTTGTGTGTACAGCCTTTGGGCTCACACTGGTTTGCTGCAGTTTGGGCGCACTGCTTGTGTATCTGCAGTTTTAGCTTGCAGTCCTATTGATTTTGGTGCGCTTTCAGAAAAAACATGCAACCTAATAGAAATCAATAGGACTGTGGGTAAAACGCATTAAAACTGCGGATACACCAGCAATGGGCCAAAACACAGCAAATGAGTGTGAACCCACCTAAAAGCACAAGGAGCCAAGTCTACATATTGACTGCAGTTATAACAGCCATTGCTGAAGATAAAGGTAAAAGAGGGGGAGAGAAGGGAGATAAGAGTCCAGTCACTGAGCTCACACTTGGATGGTCAGAAGCTCATCACTCAGATATCTGTTCAGTTCACCTTCTATCTGCCGGCGGCAGTTGCTCTGTTCATAATTTCCCAGCCCACACGGCTCCTTCACTGCACACAGAGAGAGGAGAGAGAGGAGCGGGAAGGCAGAGCCATTTGTGTAGGGGGGAACTGTGCACTGTGACACTGTAATAAACACAGTGAGCCAACACAGATGCAGCCAGACACCCCTCCATTTACACACAGCTTCTCCTGTCCCATAGAAGTTTATGGACAGGAGAAAATCGGGCTTATATTGCTGGCTGTGAGGGACGATTTTAAGACAGGGGCCTGGAGCTGCAGCTCCATCAGCTCCTATGTTAATCCGGCCCTGACTGCTGCCACCATAAAGTGACGCAACTTAAGGTGTGACTTTGCCACGCAAAATTTATTGCGTATTGCTTACGACTTAATTAACAGAAGTCAATGCAAGTCGGGATGAAGTCGCCCCAAAGTAGGGCAGGGACTTTTTTCTAAGTCGCTGCAACTTGAATTGCACTGATTAGAATGGTTCCATTGCAGTTAACGGGGTGCGACCAATGGCGACCCTAGGGGGGGGGCAGAGGGGGCCCTGACCCCCCCAACATTATGCTGGGCCCCACCATGTGCCCCCCCCCAAAAAATTTTTTTTTTTTTTTTTTTACAAAAAGGCAATTTCTTTTTGTTTGTATTCATATCGGATGTGCCGCATCTTACTCGGGCCACCGCTGGGGTAACACAGTCTCTATTGAGAGGGAGAATGTCCCCAGTCAGCTCCTGCGGGTGATTCCTCCCCCCTCCCTCTGCTCGCTGACACTGCATAATGCAAGCGCTCACACAACCACGACCGCCTGATCTGCTCCTTCCCCTGCATCCTCACTGGCAGGGAGAAGAGCGAGTTGTGGGAAGGACTCCACCAGGACTCTCAGTTACTGAAAAAACAGACTGATTTCTCCCATCCTGAGGACAGGAGAACCAGCCTGTAAATTCTAAGAGATGCCAGACCAGCGCTGTCAATAGCAGGGGCAGGACAGCAAGAGGAGGCTGGGGAACCCCACAGTGACAGAACACCAGGGCCCGGTGGCAAGACAACCTTTGCAACCCTGATAGTTCAACACTGATAGTTCTGCTTTGGACCCTTATATTTTCTTGGTATGCTGGTGACATATATCTCTTGTTCTCTGTCACCCTGGGGGGGCCCCAATACAGTAGGAAGGGAGCTCACTGCAGAACATGTGAAAGGGCCGTTGTGGGATCGTAGTAAAGGGGTAAAGGGCCCCAGGATAGATAAAATCTATCTATCTATCTATCTATCTATCTATCTATCTATCTATCTATCTATCTATCTATCTATCTTTGCATTTTATATTGCCCCCCTATTTTTGTCCCTGTCCCCCCATGTGCCCCCCCTAAATATAAAAGCTGGAGACGCCACTGGGTGCGACTTGTCATGTGACTTTGAACTCTCAAGTTGCATGACAGTCTCATCAGTAATCATAAACAGAAAAAAACTTTGAGCGCCACTCCAAGCACTAATCCTTTAACTCTGCGGTGACTCGCACTAATCTTGTGTGCCGGAGTCAGGAGAACCTGTCCTGGTTCATTGCACACTTATGGAAAGAGATAAGACACCACACTACCAAGCAAACAGCCCAAGCACAGAAGGGGAAATTGGCTTCAGCCTGGCTCATCCCAGACCATGCCCCACTGAAGTGTTTCACCCCCACCACAGAGCTTAGTCATAGAGGTGACCTGCAACACACCCCCCCGTTTGGTAGATCACCAGCCCCACACTTACCCCATCTAGGTCGCGGACAGCGCTTGAGGCGGGCGGGCTTCGCTTGCGTCTCCTCCTCCTCTGCATCACGGTGGCTTCAGCTATGTGTCTCCTCCCTCCTCCTCCTAGGCGGCCAATAGGATTGCTTCTCCTCTCGGCCAATCGGGTGACGGGTCTCAGGACCCGCTTCCTGATTGGCCAGAAGGAGAATCAGGAAGACAATAGCGAATATTCATTTCCTATTGTCACACAACTGGGTGGCCTCAGGCTCTAATCATGTGCTTCTAAAACAAAATAAAAAAACAAAAAAAACATTGGAATCCGTGCGTCCGGCGCCTTGCATGTAGATTAGGAGCCGGGCGCATGGAATAGGGATGGGCCACCACTGTGTTTGCTTGGTAGTCTTTCTTCTTTCTGCTCAGCGTCTTTCTTTCTTCTTTCCAAGTATTATCCATACTTGCTAAAAATGTTCTCAGCCTAAAATAAAGGAAACAAATGCAGCCACCACACCTAGAGACTGGTAAACATCAGTTTCATTTTTGTTCTTGAATTTCATTATACAATACTTTAAAGTGGTTGTAAACCCTTATGTGCCGTACACAGGATCGGATTTTCCGACGGGAAATGTTCGATGTGAGCGCGTTGTCGGTAATTTCAACCGTGTGTATGCTCCATCGGACATTTGCTGTCAGAATTTCCGACAACTGTTTGAGAGCAAGTTCTCAAATTTTCCGACAAAAAACTTTGTTGTTGGAAATTGTGTGTACACAATTCCGATGCACAAAAGTCCACGCATGCTCGGAATCCAGCAGAAGAGCCGCACTGGCTATTGAACTTCATTTTTCTCGGCTCATCATACGTGTTGTACGTCACCGCGTTCTTGATGTTTGGAATTTCCGACAACATTTGTGTGACCGTGTGTATGCAAGACAAGTTTGAGCCAACATCCGTCGGAAAAAAATCCACGGTTTGGTTGTCGGAATGTCCGATCGTATGTACATAGGCTTACAGACCATTTTGTGCTACAGGTAATCCTATAATTAGGCTCAAAAACGGGAATTTACCCCCAAGAGTGAAGGGGCTTTCTAAGTAGTGAACAACAATGCAGATATTGTATGGTTTAAAAGGTAGATTTATTAAACGTATGACATTAGAGTAAAAAACATGAACTGTGTACATAAAGTTATAAAAAGCACAGGAGCATGTACAAAACTATACATCAATTATGCAATACAAAGGCGCTTTGGATAGGTCTGACGCGTTTCGACCCCATCGGTCTTCTTCAGAGGAAATGCATGCGCTGTGGAAGAATTTCGTATGCATACTAGTTCATTATGCCTTTGTCTTGTAGGTGTTAGTTTTTTTTTTTGTTTGAAAGTGGGTTTACAACCACTTTAAGTGCCGGTTCACACAGGGGTGGCTTCAAAGTCATCTGACTCTGAAGCCGCCCTGTACAGTGCGACCTTATCGCGGCTTGCAAAACGACTTCTGTATAGAAGTCAATGCAAGCCTCTCTGAAGCCCCCCCAAAGTAGTACAGGAGCCTTCTAAGACTTGAGCTGCTCCTATTAGAACGGTTCCATTGTAACGCATGAAGTGCGACTTGTCAGGCGGCTAAGTCGCCTGATAGGTCGCCCTTGTGTGAACTGGCACTAACTTTACAGAACAAGTCTAGTTGCATGTGACTACTTCTACTACAACTACTGCTAGCTGTGCTATGTGGATAAATGAGAACCTTTCAAGATAAGTTGGATTTCCTTTTTTCACATTTAATTAGATTTTTCTCTCTTTATTTTACATTTTATCGAATCCTTCTAATCTTCTCTTCCTTGTCCCACTGTTAATTATATTCACAAAGTACACCATCACTGCTCTTACATGAAAGACCCCTTTCCACATCCAAACCTTAAAAACAACATTTCCTCTTATCTAAAGGGATGACCTCAGAACTAACCTATGGATAAAGAGAACCCAGAACATTTTCTTTGAACTAAGTTTTTTTTTCTTGCAATGTAATCTTTTTTTTTTTTTTTTTAAAGCTCTACAGGACAATGGCGATAAGTTCTGTCTCGTGTTACCAGATTACCTTTTGCGTCCGTCAAAGAGCTCCTTCTGTTCTTCAGGCTTTGAAGCTTGGCTTTGACCTTATCATTCAAAATTCATACCGGTCATTTGTATTTAAAAGGCTTAGAGCGCCCAAAAATGAAATAAAACAAAATCAATTTTTTTTTTTTTTTTCCGAATGAGTGAAACTGAAATAAGCTCTGTACTTTTTGACTTTTTTTTTTAACTGTATAGACTCAATCACGTTGTGTATCCAGCTGGCAGTGAGGTGAGGATTCATCAACATGAGTCCTTGCGGCTACTAGTTAAAGGAGATCAAAACTGGTTCTCGAATCTTTTGTGTGCGGTTTGTATCAATGCAGCCTAAACACGGACAGCATTGCCTGTGATCCGTGCACTTCACATCTTCATGTATATCTTCTCGTATTTCCTGGGGGTTGCATTTTTTTTCTTTACGCCATCTCTGTCTAGACGGTCAAAAAGGCAGTCCTTTATGAGACATAAAATGCATATTCACAACACGGGAAAAGCAAACGGAAGTTATAAAGGTTATACTAGTCCTGGGGCACAAAAAAGAGCATGCTAGCTCAGGTCTGCTTGTAATATCTCTCAGCACACGCTGTCCTTTTGGATTTCATTAGCATACACAAATGTATAATAAAAAGCTATTGCTGATTATGCCTTGAGATTTCAATGAAGTTTAAATAAATAAAGATAGCAGCATGAGCAAGAATTAAATTAAAGTTCCTGCAGCATTTGATCACTGCCTGGGGGGGGGTAAATGCATACGAGCCATGTGACATACACTATATTGTCAAAAGTATTGGGACACATGCCTTTACATGCACATTAACATACAGGGGGTAGTGGCGCAAAAACTGTGGCATACAATGTAAACGTAAGTCCAAACAAGAGTCAGGGCAGCCTTGCAAAGGGAGTTGAAGCAAACTCCAAAACATGTAAAAAGGGAAACAAAGAGAAAAGGCACCACTTAAGTAAAGCTGTATAACTTTAATAAACAAGATGCATTAAAACACTCACATGGAGGTATCTTTATAACAGGATAGTGAAGTCCAGTGGAATGTCAGTCTCCTATACTAGCTGGCAACAGCAGAATCTTCCTATGGGGCCGTGTGAAGCAGATCCGGTGTCCTGTTCATCAGGTATCTTCCGTCTTTCAGGCGGGAACCAAAGCGAGGGCTGGAGGGCAGTCAGCAGGCCTAGGAAGAGGGCTGGAACACAGCGTACGGTGGGATGACTTCACGGAAGTGATGCGACGCGTTTCAGAGTGTTCGCAGTGGTGAGATGGAAGAACTGCACGCTCCTTTTTCAAGCTTGAAAAAAGGAGCGCGCAGTGCTTCCACTCTCCATCATCCATGTGAGTGTTTTAATGCATCTTGTTTATTAAAATTATACAGCTTTACTTAAGTGGCGCCTTTTCTCTTTGTTTCCTTTTTTACATGCACATTAACTTTAATGGCATCCCAGTCTTAGTCCGTAGGTTTTCAATATTGAGTTGGCCAACCCCTTCTAGCTATAACAGCTTCAACTCTTCTGGGAAGGCTGTCCACAAGGTTTAGGAGTGTGTCTATGGGAATGTGGTGTATCTGGATTTTGCAAAAGCATTTTACACAGTTCCCCATAAACGTTTACTGTACAAAGTTAGGTCCGTTGGCATGGACCATAGGGTGAGTACATGGGTTGAAAACTGGCTACAGAGGTGAGTTCAGAGGGTGGTGATAAACGGGGAGTACTCAGAATGGGCAGGGGTGGAAAGTGGGGTCCCCCAGGGTTCTGTCCTGGGACCAATCCTATTTAATTTATTCGTAAATGACCTGGAGGATGGGATAAACAGTTACCAAGCTAACCAGGGCAATAACTTCTCCGCAGGATGTGGAAACCTTGCAAGAAGATCTGAACAAATTAATGGGGTGGGCAACTACATGGAAAATTAAGTTTAATGTGGAAAAATGTAAAATAATGCATTTGGGTGGCAAAAATATGAATGCAATCTATACACTGGGAGGAGAACCTCTGGGGGAATCTAGGATGGAAAAGGACCTAGGGGTCCTAGTAGATGATAGGATCAGCAATGGAATGCAATGCCAAGCTGCTGCAAGCAAAGCAAACAGAATATTGGCATGCATTAAAAAGGGGATTAACTCCAGAGATAAAATGATAATTCTCCCACTCTACAAGACTCTGGTCCGGCCGCACCTGGAGTATGCTGTCCAGTTCTGGGCACCAGTCCTCAGGAAGGATGTACTGGAAATGGAGCGAGTACAAAGAAGGGCAACAAAGCTAATAAAGGGTCTGGAGGATATTAGTTATGAGGAAAGGTTACAAGCACTGAACTTATTCTCTCTGGAGAAGAGACGCTTGAGAGGGGATATGATTTCAATATACAAATTCCGTACTGGTGACCCCACCATAGGGATAAAACTTTTCAGCGTAAGGGAATTTAATAAGACACGTGGCCACTCAATAAAATTAGAAGAAAAACGGTTTAACCTTAAGCTGCGGAGTGGTTAGGATGTGAAATTCCCTTCCACAGGCAGTGGTTTCGGCCACAACATACAGGGAGATACAATGTAATACTGACATAAAATCACACACATAGGTTGGACTTGATGGACTTGTGTCTTTTTTCAACCTCACCTACTATGTAACTATCTAACTATGTTTGACTATTCTTCTAGAAGTGCGTTTGTGAGGTCAGGCACTGATGTGGGCGAGAAGGCCTGGCTCTCAGTCTCCACTCTAATTAATCTCAAAGATGTTCTATCGGTTTGAGGTTAGGACTCTGTGCAGGCCAGTCACGTTCCTCCACCCCAAACTTGTTCATCCATGTCTTTATGGACCTTGCTTTGTGCAGTGGTCCAAATCATTTGGTGGAGGGGGGATTATGGTGTGGGGTTGTTTTTCCAGGATTTGGGCTTGGCCCCTTAGTTCCAGTGAACTTCCAATTTTATGCTCCCAACTTTGTGGGAAAAGTTTGGAGATGGCCCTTTCATGTTCCAACATGACTGACTGCGTACCAGTGCACAAAGCAAGGTCTATAAAGACAATAATGAGTGAGTTTGGGGTGGAGGAACTTGACTGGCCTGCACAGAGTCCTGACCTCAACCCGATACACTTTTGGAATGATTTAGAGCCTGCTAGCCAAGTCTTCTTGTTCAACATCAGTGCCTGACCTCACAAATGCGCTTCTGGAAAAATGGTCAAACATTCCTATAGACCAGTGATGGCGAACCTTGGTACCCCAGATGTTTGGAACTACATTTCCTATGATGCTCATGCACTCTGAGGTGTAGCTGAGCATCATGGGAAATGCAGTTCCAAAACATCTGGGGTGCCAAGGTTTGCCATCACTGCCATAGACACACTCCTAAACCTTGTGGACAGCCTTCCCGGAAGAGTTGAAGCTGTTATAGCTGCATAGGTTGGGCCAACTCAATAGTGAACCCTATGGACTAAGACTGGGATGCCATTAAAGATCATGTGTGTGTAAAGGCAGGCGTCCCAATACATTTGGTAATATAGTGCATATGTGTAAGCCACAAAGCCTACATCAAGGCTCCTCTGTATACTGCAGTCCTAACGCTATAGTTTTGAGAGTCAGGCATCCCAATGCTTTTGACAGTATAGTGTATTTTCTGCATATTTTTAATCTTTAGTTATATTTAAATTGTAAATACATAAAAAAATTGGTTGAATTATCCGATAAAGTGCACAGTGTTGTACATTGTAAATAAATATTCAACAAACCTTAAAGTGATATTCATGCTTTGTTTTTGTTCTTTTGTTTAAAAATAACAAACATGTTATACGTACCTGCTCTGTGTAATGGTTTTGCACAGAGCAGCCCAGATCCTCCTCTTCTCGGGTCCCTCATCCGCGCTCCTGGCCCCTCCCTCCTACCGAATGCCTCCACAGCAAGCAGCTTGCTATGGGGGGCACCCGAGCTGAGCCTTTGCTCTGTGAGTCTATTCAGACACAGAGCCGCAGCTTGGCCCCTGCCCCTCTCTCCTTATTGGCTTACTGACTTTGACTGACAGCAGCAGGAGCCAAGGCCGCGCACTGCTGCCTCAGCCAGGGAAAGCCAAGACTCTCGTGCAACATCACTGGATCGAGATGGGGCTCAGATAAGTATTAGGGGAACTGAGGAGGGACCACTGCCCACAGAAGGTTTTTAATCTTAATGCAAAGAATGCAATAAGATAAAAAAAAAGGCAAGGAGGGAATTACCTCTACACCTCTACAGCCTGCCCATGTGACTCATGCGACGGTTCCGTTGTCCATGGCCGTAGGGGCTCTTCACCATGAGATAATCCAATTCCAAGTGATTTCCTCTCCTAAGTTTCCGCTGGTTATTGGTTATCCTTGGTTACAGAGGCACAACCCCTCTTTTGATTGGCTTTGTGCTGAGGTTCTCTCCTGGTCATCACAATGCAGTGAAACATGCTTCCGTAAGGTAGCCAAGGTCCTGTGTACCTCTTCACTCTCCTCCCTGCCAGAGGAGTACCGTGATTTTAGCGATGTCTTTGACAAAGGTCAAGTAGTTTGCCTCCACACCGGCCGTATGATTGCGCAATTGACTTTCAACCTGGTGCCACTCCCCCTCGTGACCGGGTTTATCCTTTGTCGGTCTTGGAGGCTAAAGCCATGGAGGAGTATGTTGCAGTTTAATCCGCAAATCCTCGTCTCCTGCTGGTGCTGGTTTCTTCTTTGTGAAGAAGAGGAGCGGTGAACTGAGACCTTGTATTGATTATAGGGGTCTCAATCGTTCCACGATTAAGAATGCCTACCCGATCCCGTTGATTACAGAGTTATTTGACCGCCTCAAGGGAGCAACAGTTTTCACTAAGCTTGATCTGAGAGGGGCTTACAATCTCGTGAGGATTAAGGAGGGCGACGAGTGGAAAACTGAGTAAAATACCAGAGCATGCCATTATGAGTATCTCGTAATGCCTTTTGGCCTTTGTAATGCCCCGGCAGTTTTCCAGGAATTTATTAACGATATCCTCAGAGATTGGTTGCAGTTATGTGTGGTGGTTTATCTCGATGATATCCTCATATTTTCCAAGTCCCTGGAGAGCCACCACACAGATGTCTGTCATGTGCTTCAGAAATTAAGAGAGAACAATCTCTATTGTAAACTGGAGAAGTGTGAGTTCCATCGGGAACAGGTTAAATTCCTGGGCTATGTCATTTCCACTGCTGTTTTTTCGATGGACCCAGAGAAACTTTCGGCAGTCCTACAGTGGCCTCGACCCATGGGGTTACGTCCTCTGCAGCGTTTCCTGGGTTTTGCTAACTATTATCGGAAGTTTATTCGTAACTTCTCGTCCTGACCGATATGACCAGAAAGAACGGTAGCCCACAGAGTTGGTCTCCGGAGTCCTTTAAAGCAGAGTTCCACCCTAAAGATGAACTTCCGCTCATCGGATTCCTCCCCCCTCCAGTGCCTCAATTGGCACCTTTCAGGGGGGAGGAGGGTGCAGATACCTGTATAATACAGGTATCTGCACCCACTTCCAGGAATTGCTAGCCGCAGCTAGTTGCAAATGCCTGCCCACCCCCGTTGTGTTCTGGGAAATACACAGTTACCACAACACAACGGGGACCAGTGTAGATGCGCAGCGCGACTCGCGCATGCGCAGTAGGGAACCGGGCAGTGAAGCCACAACTTCACTTCCTGATTCCCTGACCAAGGCTGCCGACATCGCTGGACCCTGGGACAGGTAAGTGTCCATTTATTAAAAGTCAACAGCTGCAGTAATTGTAGCTGCTGGCTTTTAATATTTTTTGTTTAAGTGGACCTCCTCTTTAAGGCCTTTGAAAGTCTCAAGGCTGCCTTTGTTTCTGCTCCTGTGTTGGCACATCCTGATCCTACATTAACTTTTATGCTTGGGGTTGATGCTTCTGAGACTGGTGTTGGCGCCCTTCTGTCTCAATGTCCTACCTCTTAGAGTGCTATTCATCCTTGTGGCTACTTTTCCAAGAAATTGTCACCTGCCGAGTGCAATTACAAGATTGGTGACAGAGAACTGTTGGCAATCATTTTAGCCCTGAAATAATGGAGACATCTCCTCAAAGGTACCACTGTGCCGGTTCTCATTCTTACTGACCATAAGAATCTTACATTCTTGTCTGAGGCTAAACGCCTCTCTCCCAGAAGGGCGCGATGGGCTCTTTTCTTGTCAAGTTTCAATTACATTGTCTCTCGGTACTAAGAATGTAAAGACTGACACCTTGTCACGACAATTTTCCTCCACTTCCAAGTTGGCGTCGGTTCTTGTTCCTATGATTCCTCCTGATCGTATTCTGGCTACGGTTCGCACCAGTATTACTTCTCCTTTGGGTGACAAAATTCTTGCTGCTCTAGTCGATGCTCCTCCTGAGAAACCTTGTGACCGCTGCTTTGTCCCAGAGTGTCTCCGTACTGCTGTGCTCCAGACTTACCATTCTCCCAAGGCAGCTGGCCACCCTGGTAAGAATCAACTTGTTTGGGCCATTTCCCAACAATTCTGGTGGCCTAGTCTATGTGCTGATGTAACTGCCTTCGTAGCTGCCTGTTCCATGTGTGCTCAGAGTAAGACTCCACGACACCTTCCAGTGGGCCTCCTACAACCCATACCCAATAGAGAGAGGCCCTGGACCCACCTGTCTATGAATTTCATTGTGGAGTTGCCCAACTCCCAAGGCAACACAGTTATCCTTATGGTGGTTGACCGATTCTCAAAGATGTGTCATTGTATTCCACTTAAGAAGTTGCCCACCCGGTTCTGGCGAGCCTTTTGTGCACAGCTGGGAATTCAGCTTGCTTTCTCCTCTGCGTATCACCCGCAGTCTAATGGGGCCGCAGAATGAGCCAATCAGTCCTTGGAGCAATTCCTACGTTGCTATATTTCTGACCATCACAACAACTGGTCAGACCTATTACCATGGGGAGAGTTTGCTCACAACAGTGCCTTGAATTCTGCTTCCCGATTGTCTCCTTTTATGGCAAATTATGGTTTCCAACCTTCCATGTTGCCTGACTCGTTCATTTCTCAGAGTATTCCTGCGCTAGAGGAGCATCTCCGTGGTCTTCGTTCTACTTGGGCACAAGTCCAGGAGGCTTTGCGTCATGCTAATGATAGGTAAAGACTCCATGGTGACCACAGACGCCTGCCTGTGCCATCCTACCAGGTTGGGGACAGGGTCTGGCTGTCATCTCGCAATCTCCGACTTCATGTTCCCTCACTGAAGTTCGAACCTCGGTTTATTGGGCCTTTCCATATCCTTCGCAGGATTAACCCAGTGGCTTACGTGTTGGACCTCCCTCCTAGTATGCGTATCTCTAATATGTTTCATGTCTCCTTATTGAAACCTTTGGTCTGCAACCGCTTTACCACCTCAGTGCCATGTCCTCACCCTATACAGGTTGAGAAACATGAGGAGTATGAGGTACAATCCATTGTTGACTCCCGTAGGTTCCCTGGGCGCATTCATTCCCTGGTGCATTGGAGGAACGTTCCTGGGTCTCATCCTTGGATGTACATGCTCCTGCCCACCTCCGTGATTTCCATAGACATTTTCCCCTCAAGCCCAATGGTCCTCCTCCGAGGAGGGGTCATTGAGGAGGGGGGTACTGTCAGGGCTGGCTCAGCCCTTCCTTCTCTGAGCTGGCCAGTCAGCTATCGGCTAATTGCCAGCTCTCATCTCTCTCCACAGGTAACCAGCTGTTGTGGATTTGCTCGTCAGTCCCGTCTACTTATGGATCTCCAGCTCACTTAATTCCTGCCTTCGCTTTGGTCACATCACAAGAAACCATCTCCTGCGTTCCTGTTTAAAGACTGGCTTTGCTGACATCCCTTCTGGCTCCTTATCCTGCTTGCTGTTCCTCTACTTGGATCCCTGACTTCTGGCCTGGCTGATTACCAGATCTGGTTACTGAACTCTAGCTTGGCTGATTACCCGATCTGGTTACTGAACTCTGGCTTGGCTGACTAACCGATCCGGTTACTGGACTCTGGCTATGCTTTGACTACGCTTACTCTATTTACCTTATTATTTTTATTAATAAATAATAAGTGTGATTTTACTGTACTTCTGTCTTGGTCTGGTTCATGGTTTCTGACAGTTATACAGGGGATTGGTTCCTGTAATCCCCCCCTCTGACACACCGATCACCTCCTCCTGTCCATGATCTGATGCCTTCTGCTGCCCGGGCCCCCCTGCTATACTGATGGGGCCTGGGCCCCGTACAGGAGGACCGGTGGCACCCACTTATCAGCGTCCCTGATACTGATTGGGAAAATCTGCTCTATAATACTGACATTCAAGAAGACGAGAAAGAATCATTTGGGAAATAAGCACAGACAACATGTACACTATGAATTAATATGAACAGCTTTATCTTCATCTGTCAAAGTTCATAATATATAACTCGTTTTCTTTCCCATGTTATCATTTACATACCATGTGTCTTCTTTAATTATTCAACCAACGGCTTCCATAATGAAAACTCATTTGCTATTCCTATATGTTATCAATGTGAAATTGCTGGAGCAAATTACATTTTAGTTAAAAGGTAATAAACATGGAGTGTGTTTATATTACATTTGTTAATCTTATTTATTTACAACACATGGATAAAATGAAGTTACACGAAAAGGGGGAACTCCAGACAAAAACTCTTCTCTCTTATTTCTGGTCAGATTTTAATGCTCTCTGTGATCCAGTTTGAGAATTCTTTGAAGAAAAGTTTGAGAATTCCTTTATGAAGATGATGAAATGTTGGACGTGTTTAGATAAACTTATTGGCTTGGTGAGGGAGTTCCAAAAGTAAACAGTTCCCCTTCAACGGGTTCCAAGCAATGACTTTTAACCATACACAAATCTGCGTCACACAATGAAGCGAATGAGTCCAAGAAGATTCTAATACAGTGGAACCTTGGATTACGAGCATAATCCATTCCAGGAGAATGCTTGTAATCCAAAGCACTCGCATATCAAAGCGAGTTTCCCCATAGAAGTCAATGGAAACGAAGATAATTCATTCCGCATTGACTTCTATTACATGCAATACCACATGTAGCCAGAGGTGGGGGGCGCCAGAGAGCCTTGGAAATACTCGGGGACAGCTCGGCTGAACTCGAAAGCCTCGGAAAGGCTCAGAAACACTCGGGAAAGGAGTATTTCCGAGTTTTTTCGAGTGATTCCGAGTATTTCCGAACGGCTCCGAACTGTTCCAAGTGTCCCCGACGTCCTCGCACCTCTGGCCAAATGCGGTACTGCACACCCCATTAGCTTGAATTCTGCTCGCAAACCGAGACAGAAAATGAAAAAATAAAGTTGCTAGTCTTTAAAAACGCTTGTTAATCGCGTTCCACTGTAGTTATCAATTAAAAACAGTCAGTTGGCTTCAGAGACAACAAAAAAAAATCTCCCTCAAACATATACTGTGGTCAGTGGCAGTTCTGTTTGGGAGATGCAGCTCTACATATTACATGTGCGGTTGATTTTGTTCCAAATTTAAATTCAGACAATTTTTTCGTTTTTCTGAAATTCGGATATATCCCAATTTCTGTATTACAATAGTAAATGAAATGCTATTATTTCCCCTAAGGGTGGGACTTTAAAGGCACAAGCGTGTAACAAGATTGTTATAAAGTTTGAAATTTTAATAGTATCAAAAAGTACATAGTAAAGATAAAACACAATTTGTGCTTAAAAATGCTAAGCTAACACACAGACTGTAGCAAAAAACAAAATCATATATGTGGACATGAAGCATTGGGACTGGTATTGGTCTGCATTCACAGTTCCAACGCATTTCGGATTAACCTAGCCTCTTTCTTCAGGGACAATCTGTAATGCAGTTTATTATAATTGTGGTCTACAAGGTAAAGATTATATTATACATCCGCTATACATTGAATGGCAGGCCAAAGTGATGGTGAATAAAGTAGTTGTTCACATATACTCACAGTACCCACAGTTCCATGAATCATAATCCGTTAGCACATAGAAAGATAAAAAGATATGGGTGACCACACAAGGCAGAAGCTGGGAAGATGGCGGGTACAAGAAAAACATTAAATAGCAGAGAATAAGCCTCAAAGCCTTGAGCAGGAAATCACAAACTTGTACTGGGACCAAATGGCGTCCCTGAGGAAAGAAAAAAAAAAAGTAAATAATTTGTATAAATATATTAATAAAATGTGGATTTATACAAAAGGTACAGGAACATGTCGTTTTTTTCACACATACTTACATACCTAAAAAGGAACTAAGTATGAATTTCCACCAAATATTACAGTAGTAACAAATTTAAATGAATCCCAAATAATGAAAAATAAATACAATTTGGATGAAATTTACAAAATACAATAGAATAGAAAAGAATATAACAGAAAATAAAAGAATAGAAAATAATAGAGTAAAACAGAACACAATAGAATAGAAAATAAAATAACAGAATAGAATAAAAAAAAATAGAGTAAAATAAAAAGAAAATAAACAACTTCTGAAATTCGAATTTCAAACAGAATAAATTCAAATTTGAATACATAGGAAAAGAATAGACTAGAAAAGAAGAGAATAGAAAAAAAAAGAATAGAATGGAATTCAAAATACAATAGAATAGAATAGAAAGAATATAACTATTTCCCAAAATTCAAATAGAATCAATTTGAATTTGAATAGAATAATAATAGATTAGAATAGAATATAAAATAACAGAATAGTATAAAAAAAAACAACAGAATAGAAAGTATATAACCATTTGCATTTCGATTAGAATTAATTTGAATTTAAATAGAAAAGAATAGAATAAAATAGAATAGAATAGAAAATAATACAATAGAAAATAATTTAATAGAATAGAATAAACAAATAGAAAAGAATAGACTAGAAAATATATAACAATATAACCATTTTCTGAAATTTGAATTTCGAATAGATAAAAACTTGAATTTGAATAGCATATAAAATAATATAATAGACAAGGAAACAATAGACTAGAAAAGAAAAGAATAGAATAGAATAGAAAATACAATAGAATATAATGGAATAGAAAGCATATAACCATCATCCAAAATTTTAAATCCAAATACAATTCAAATAGATTTGAACTCAGAAAATATGAATCAATTAGAATTCAGAAAATTCTAATTGATTTGAATACGAATAAACAAAACAAATTCTGCCCCTCTCTCCTCGCCATCCCCCTTTATGCAGTGGATAGATTCATGCATAACATGAATCTATCCACGGCCGCTGCAGCCGCCCCCTATTTATGCGTCCAGGCCCCTTTCAGGGCACCAGGTGCATGAAATACAGCGGCAAGGGTTTTTTTTTTTAAGCACCTGATTAGAGCCAGAGGCTCTAATATGCTTCAAAATAGGGTGCACAGAGGATGCGATTGAAGCCTGCCTAGGTGTGTTGTAACAGAAAATGCAACTTCTAGATGCTCCTCCTGGGCCAATCGGGAAACAGGTATGAAACCCATTTCCAGATTGGCCAAAATGTCAGGCGATTCTATTGGACGCCTAGCACCAGCAGGGGAGAGGACACCGGAGCAGTTTTCCCGGGGCCCCCACGCTGGAAGATGGCCACATCAGCTCTGACCGCCCGCATCCAGGGTAAGGACAGTGGGTGGCCGGTGGGGGGGTGTTAGTGCCGTGCCTTGCCGCTGGGGGGGGGGGGGTAGGTGGCAGTTGTGCTGGTGCTGCTCCCCCCGGGGGTTTGTTTGCTGCCCCCCCCCAAAAAAAAACCACCAGCCGCCACTGATGACTGATGAAATAGACAAGATAGTTTTATTTGAGAACTTCTTTTTTGGTGACAACTGCCAAAAGTAGATTTCCCCATAGCTCAGGGACATAGCTCCCAACTGTCCCTGATTTGGAGCAATGTCCCTCTGTCCCTCATTCCTCCTCATTTGTCCCTCATTTTGGTCTGATCTATATAGTTGTATATAAAATGCACTTTTTATCTATCAAAAAGTGTTTCCCAGCGCTAAACCTTTCATCTGATTTCTAAATTGCTGCATTTGTGAATTCCAAAGGAATAGGAGTGGTAAAAAAAAGCACTTGTGGGTTTAGATTGTGAATGTGTCTCTCGCGCTACTGAGAGTAATGATAAAAAGTAACCCTAATACAGAACTTCAAGTGATAAATCAATAATTGCAGCCAAACCTCAAAGTGTATCACAAAGCACTAAAACATAGTAAAAATGAATAGAGTGGGCTCGCGCAAAAAATATGTCACTGAATAACACTGTGATACAATGTACACTCTTAATGGTATTGAATTAATACCTAAATAGGTGAAACATAACAATATAAAAAATCAATGTGCAAAATTTGCAATGAAAACAGACATAAATAAATAATAAGTATCAAAAGTAAAAGTGTCCAATAAACCCTCCAATGACGTGTAGTGATCATATGTCGGGGAATAACAACAATATGATAAACATAATGATCCTCAAAAAAGAGTGAATTCAATCGTGATAAATTAAAACAAATAGTTGATGAATAAGAAAAACTTCTGCCGTCTTCACAGCCCGAAGAATTAATAAAGGAGTTGTTAGTAAGAAAGGCCATGTCCCCATTGCATTGGCATGGTTGCTGGTTCTGCACTGATTCCAATGCAGGCATTCTTATGTTGGCAAGAGGGGCATCAATAAACTGGTCAAAGAGCAGCGTGCAGAGTGACTTTAATGGCCTAGTGCTATGCTTTCTGAAAAACTCAGTCAACATTAAAGTGTTTGTAGCCCCAGTAGATTAAGTGTAAGCAGAAAAGCAGCCGACCCCATTTACTGAAATCCCCTGAATATTTACCATAAATAATTGCTGCGTAGCTGTTATCCTGACTATATTCAGCAGTCATGTGACAGTCCAGACTCCTTCGCCATCTCCTTCTCCCTGGCGCGGGGCGTGTCTCTACAGGAAGGGGGTGGTAACAATTGATGTAACACAGGTAATGTCCCCACCTGTGCTCTGCATTCTAGGAGACAGAGCCACACCCCCCCCCAGGGTAAACCTGCAACACAGCGGGTCTAGGCAGGGGACACGGCCATGAAACTGACTACAGGAGATACCGGCACACCGTGCGGGCACTTGGCGTTCTGCATCTCATAACAGCAATCCAGGGGACGCAAACTGACTATGCCAGCACAGGCCTGCTTCCATGCTTGGCGGGGTCAGTTTTTAAAGGACCCCAAGGAAACTGCCAGGATCACCAGGTATTTTACAAGAATGGATGAATGAAAAAATATACAGTCTACGTTTACACATAAGTGGCTGACACACATACACTTATAATGAATCAGCATTATTGGGTTTAGGAACACTTTAACTATTTGTAATTCCTATTTTGCTAACATTTTCACTCACCGGCCACTTTATTAGGTACACCTGTTCAATTAATTGGTAACACAAATTGATAATCAGCCAATCACATGGCAGCAACTCAATGCATTTAGACATTTAGATGTGGTGAAGACGACTTGCTAAAGTTCAAACCGAGCATCAGAATGGGGAAGAAAGTGGATTTAAATGACTTTGAACGTGGCATGGTGGTGCCAGAATGGCTGGTCTGAGTATTTCAAAAACTGCTGATCTACTGGGAATTTTCACGCACAATCATCTCTCGGGTTTACAGAGAATGGCCTGAAAAAGAGAAAATATCCAGTGAGCGGCAGTTGTGTGGAGGAAAATGCCTTGTTGATGCCAGAGGTCAGAGGAGAATGGGCAAGCTGGTTCAAGATGATAGAAAGGCGACAGTAACTCAAATAACCACTCGTTACACCCAAGGTATGCAGAATACCATCTCTGAACGCACAACATATTGAACCTTGAGGCAGATGGGCTACAGCAGCAGAAGAGCACACTGGGTGGCACTCCTGTCAGCTAAGAACTGGAAACTAAGGCTACAATTCGCACAGGATCACCAAAATTGAACAATAGAAGATTGGAAAATGTTGCCTGGTCTGATGAATCTCGATATCAGCTGCGACATTCAGATGGTCGGGTCAGAATTTGGTGTAAACAACATGAGAGCATGGATCCATCCTGCAATGTGTCAATGGTTCAGGCTGGTGGTGGTGTAATGGTGTGGGGGATATTTTCTTGGCACACTTTGGGCCCTTTAGTACCAATTGAGCATCGTTTAAACTCCACGGCCTACCTGAGTATTGTTGCTGACCATGTCCATCCCTTTATGACTACAGTGTCCCCATCTTCTGATGGCTCCTTCCAGCAGGATAATGCACCATGTCACAAAGCTCCGATCATCTCACCACTGGTTTCTTGAACATGACAATCTGGTCTCTGTACTCCAATGGCTTCCACAGTCACCAGATCTCATCCAATAGAGCACCTTTGGGATGTGGTGGAATGGGGGATTGGCATCATGGATGTGCAGCCCACAAATTTGCAGCAACTGCGTGATGCTATCATGTCAACAAGGACCAAAATCTCTGAGAAATGTTTCCAACACCTTATTGAATCTATGACACCAAGAATTAAGGCCGTTCTAAAGGGAAAAGGGGGCCCAACCCGGGACTAGCAAGGTGTACCCAATAAAGTTGCAGCCCCATTGTCTTCAATGGCCGAAATTGACAGGCAATGCCATCTGCCAACTGGACATGCCTTTGTCAAATTTGCTGCAGCCGTGACATGTGAACAGGCCCTTCTAACTGTGTTGTGTACTTTAGGTGGGTGGTCAAGGGGGATGTGGTGGTAAAAACGTGGCTTAACTGCCTGTTTTTAGTGCTACCCATGTGAAAAAGACCTTAGGCTTTGGCAATTATCACATCCTTGGGTTTTATGTTTGGAATGCCATACTAGATTTGTAGTTTTCCTATAAACCTTTTTAATATCTGGAAATGGGTTCAGCAAAAAAACAGTAACAAAAAGTAAATAAAACAAAGAAATGTATTTATTGCAGATCTGGAATTTTTAAAGGCATTTTTGTTCCCCGAGCAGAACAAAGTAATTACAGAGCAATGGCTGTCCTCAAGCTATCTTCGGTCACTTTTTAATGGGACTCTGCTATTGAAATAGCAGCCAATTTCTGGAGCTTTTCTGCTGCTTATATCTCATTCAGGGATGCACAACCAGCATATGTTTTGTCTAATGTAGTCTGCTGGCATCAGATATATTTCTCATGTACACTGAAAGAGAATGCTTCTTTCTGAATCTCACGTTTTATTAAGGGATTAGGGCAGTTTTAGGAAAAATTCCCATGATCACACAAGGGTGAGGCCTACTCCAATGAGAGATGGTGGCCTCTACTTTACCTTGGCACATATGCAGTGCACTACTGTATCTCTGAAGCAGTTGTGCCATCCTTATTACACCACACACACACTGGGCTGTATGTCATTATGTATCTCTATTGGATAGAGTGGGGAGAACCCCGGCTTCACGTTTACGTTTAGCTTGGGCTCCGTTAGAGAGATTTCTCCGCACTTCCTGTCCTAATGACAACATTTTATCAGACAGGAAGTAAGGGGAACTCTCCAACAGCAACACAAAAATAAAAATGCTTTTCTTTAGTAGTGTAAAGGCCCGTACACATACCTCCCAACTGTCCCTGATTTGGAGGGACTGTCCCTGATTTGCAGCAAGGTCCCTCTGTCCCTCATTCCTCCTCATTTGTCCCTCATTTTGGTCTGATCTATATAGTTGTATATAAAATGCACTTTTTATCTTTCAAAAAGTGTTTCCCAGAGCTAAACCTTTCATCAAAATTCTAAATTGCTAAATTGGTAAATTTTAAAAGCCAGTATAAAGAAATAGTAGTGGTTAAAAAAAAGCCCTTGTGGATTTAATTAACCTTTTGTTTTTGATTCATTCTCCTTTAAGGGGGTGTGGCAGGGGGCGTGTCCTATGCCTACATACGTTTGCTAGTAGGTGCCCCTCATTCCCATCTCAAAATGTTGGGAGGTATGCCCGTACACACGATCGGACTTTCCGACTGGAAATGTTGGATGACAGACTGTTGGCGGAAATTCCGACTATTTGTATGCTCCATCAGATAATTGTCGGACTTTCCGCCAACAAATGTTGGAAGGCATGTTTTCAAATTTTCCGCCAACAAAGGTGTGTTGTCGGATTTTCCGATCGCGTGTACACAAGTCCATCGGACAAAAGTCCAAAGTACAAACATGCATGCTCAGAAGCAAGGACGAGACAGAAGCGAGACAGAAGCGGTCGGTCTTGTAAACTAGCGTTTGTAATGGAGAAATAACATTCGTGACGTGGCAAATTCTGAAATCTCCAAATGCAGCGCACAATTCTCTTCTTCTTTAATGGGATAATAATGAAGATGCTTTGCTGGTGATACTGATGGAGTTATTGCAAACAAATTTTCAAAGGCTTTTTTTTCCAATGTCCTTGTTAATTTTACATTGTATTTTTTAAATGTAACTGCCTACTCCCAAACTGTCATTTGAAGTAAAACACATAGCCAAGTATTATTCTACACAATTTTTTCTATTGTGCATTAAAAAAAAAATAAACAAATAAAATTAGACCTGCTATCTGTCAATAGAACCTAACCAAAATGTGCATTCTATGCATCCAAAAATATAGAAAATATACCAAATCAAACCATTATTCAACCAAAAAAATAATGTCAAAGCAATAACTCCAAGGCCAATAATAAATAACACGTTATCACCTCCAATTCTGCAACATGTCTGGTTGACGGCCATTCAGAAACGAACTTAAAAGCATGAATTGAAAAGCGCTAAATGAAAAACGCGAAAAGAAAAGCGTGAATCAACACTCACCAAACTTCTGCTAACACGATATTAGCAGAAGGAGCCCAAGGGGCGGCGCTAAAGAGCTGAAAAACCACGTAGTACGTCTCTACGTTCTTAATTGTTGGCTAACATTTGTGTGACCGTGTGTATACAAGACAAGTTTGAGCCAACGCCCTTCGAACAAAATTCCACGGTTTTGTTGGCCAACAATCCGATCATGTTTACGAGGCATTAGGGAGAGGCTATAACTGTTGTCAGATTTTTATGTCTGCCTGTATCCCTGTTCCAGATTTTCCCTCACTTCCTGTCCTGTGTAATCCATTGTTAGAAGGACAAGAAATTAGCGTAAATATCTCTAATGGAGCCACAGATAGCATTTAAAACATGACAGGAGTTTTAGTCTTTCCCTATGCTATCCAAAACGTGTGAAACATGTTTTTGGCTTGACATAAAATTTTCATTTTTTGCAGATTTGGGCAGCTGATTTTCAGCTACAATCGGAGAGATGATAAATCCCAGCATGGTCTGCCAGATGATTGCTTGGTGTGGATTTTACTGTGGAGTATTGTTGAGATTCTTCCTTTTTCCCTATCTTCCTTCCTCTTCTCCCTTGTGCTCCCTTGTTTTCTTCCTCCTACATCCTTCCTTATTTCCTCTTCTCCCTCCTAAGTCCATAATTACTCTCTTCCTTATTTCTCTTCTTCCTCATAAGTCTTTTCCTTTCTTTATTCCTTATTATTTTCCTCCCTCTTAGGCTGGGTTCACACTTGTGCGAATTGGATGCGGGTTTCCCCGCATCTAATTCAGAGGGCAGGCGAGTGTGCCCGGCTCTCAATAGAGCCGATTCACATATCTCTGTGGCAGCTCCGGTGCGAATTGCACAGGGGTCCTGTGTGTCTTTTTGGCTCTGTCTCAGGTCTGAAATCAGGCGAAAATTCAGGCCTGATTTGGCCTTAAAACGGAGAACAGGAACGCACCGAAAACCTGCTGTGAGCTGCATGCGATTTAGGTGTGAACCCAGCCTTAAGTCCTTCCAGCATAGCCTGCCAGATGATTTTGAGGAGAACAAGGTGAGGATTTTATTAGGGAGTTTTATTGAGATTCTTTCTGTCCATCCTCTCTTTACCTACCTCTGTTTTTCCTATCATCCATCCACCTCTCCCTTCTACTCTCTCTTGTTTTCTTCTTTCCTATTTTTCTACTTCCATCCTTTCTCCCCTCTTCCTTTTTCATTCCTTCCTTTCTTTCTTAATTTCTTCTTTCCTTCCTTTTGTCCCTCCTACATCCTTCATTTTTTCCTTTTCTCCATCTTAAAGTGGATGTAAACCCGATTTTTTTTTTTTTTTTTATATCATACTGTAGAGTATAAGATTTCCTATCATTTGAGCCCAGTCTTGCCACAAAGAGTTAATCCAGCTCTGAGCAATCCTCTTTTATTGTTCAGTGAGATAAAACTTGACAAACTGAGAAAAACTTTGTCAGCTCCTCCCCCTTGCTGTGAGTGACAGGTGATTTACATCTCGTGCACTAGCCTAAGACATGCATTATTTTTTAATTCCCTCCCCCACTCCTTTCTTCAGCAGCTCTGCAAGGATTGGCTGTTCCATACCTCACCATGATTTGGCATGCTGAAGTCATGTGGTTACTTTCCTGTCTTTTCACTGGATGTTAGAGATCACAGCAGAAGTTCAGTGGAAGAAACACACAGGAGAAAATGCATATTGACAAGGGGTGTAGAGGTGGGAGGGGAGTTTTCTGACATCATGACTCCACCCACCGAGCTCCAGACAACAGACCCACCCACAGAATCTGCAGTTTTTCGGGTCTAATGACAGACAGAGGGGAGACATTTGACAGGTAAAGATACATGCAGGAGGCATGTATATCCTTATAGATAACCCTTATGGCAGTAGTTTACAAAGGATGACATTGGGTTTACATCCACTTTAAAGCCTTTAATCACTTCCTTCCTTATTTCTCTTCTCACTTGTAACTCCTTTCCTCATTCATTATTCCTCTTCTCCCTCTAAAGTTTTTCTTTCTTTCTTCTCTTCCTTCCTTCCTTCCTTCCTTCCTTCCTACATAACCTTCCAGATGATTTCTAGGAGAACGTAAGGAGGATTTTAATCGGGAGTTTTACTGAGATTCATCGTTTCCATTCCTCTTTTTCCTACTACTGTTTTTCCTCTTATTCTTCTACTTCACTTTTTTACTCCCTTGTTGTCTTCCGTCTCAACTTCCACCCTTCCTCATCTCTTCCCTTTTCATTCCTGGCTCGCTTTATTAATTTCTTCCTCCTTTTCTCCCTCCTACATCCTTCATTCTTTCCTTTTCTCCATCTTAAGTATTTTATTACTTCCTTCCTTTCTTTCTTCCTTATTCTTCTTCTCCCTCTGAAGTCTTTCCTTCCTTCCTAGCCTGCCAGATGATTTGTAGGAGAGAGAAGTGAGGATTTTACTGGGAAGTTTTATTCAGATTCTTCCTTTCCTTCCTTCCCTTACTTACCTACTACCGTTTTTCCTATCTTCCATCCTGATTGTTTATCAGCGCAGCCCCCCTCGGATGCTCACCCAGGACCACCAGGGATGGTCACCACTGATGACCACCAGGGATTGCATCCCTGGTGGCCATGGGTGGCAATGTGTGCCCACACATGATGCCAATGTGTGCACACACATGATGTGCCCACCAGCAATACCTGCCAGTGCCTCCTAATCAGTGATGCCAACCAGTGCCACTCATCAGTGTCCATCAGTGCCACCTATGAGTCCCCAGCCATGCCCATCAGTGTCCACCCATCAGTGCCCATCAGTGCCACCTATCAGTGCCCATCAGTACCACCCATAAGTACCCATCAGTGCTGCCTATAAGTGCCCATATGTGCCGCCTATGAGTGCCCATCTGTGCCGCCTATGAGTGCCCATCAGTGCTGCATATCAGTGCCGTCTATCAGTGCCCATAAGTGTTGCATTTCAGTGCCCATCATCAGTGCCCATCAGTGCCACCTCATTGGTGCCACCTCATCCGTGCTTATCAGTGCCACCTTATCAGTACCCGGCAGTGCAGCCTTATCAGTGCCCATCAGTGAAGGAGAAAACTTACTTATTTACAGAAACAAAGAAAAACTTTTTTTTTTTCAAAATTTTCGGTCTTTTTTTATTTGTTTAGCAAAAAATAAAAACCCCAGAGGTGATCAAATACCACCAAAACAAAGCTCTATTTGTGAGAAGAAAATTATAAAAATGTTGTTTGGGTACAGTGTTGCATGACCGCACAATTGTCATTTAAACAGCGACAGCGCTGAAAGCTGAAAATTGGCTTGGGCAGGAAGGGGGGAAAGTGCCCGGTATTGAAGTGGTTAATACCATTGCGCCTGTAATAAATCCACGGCACCTAGAGGCGCCTTTCTCTTTCCTTTCTTTTATACATGGGGAATGCAGGATAGGTAAGAGGTGAGGGGGGACGTTTTTAAGGATAGTTAGTGTTAGGCTTTTTTTCCATGGAACTACACTGCGCCTGAGCACCACAGGCCAAAACTGCACATTAAATCATTATTAACTTTCAAAGCAAACTTACCCATCCATTCATGTCTCCATGCTTTATTTTGTTGAGAAATCACTTTAAAAAAACACCCCCTAGCCTTTCTAGCCATGGCCATCTTGAGTAAGGGCAGATGATTCATGTAGCATATACTTCCTGGAATCCATCTGCCCTTAGCTCAGGCAAGCAGACAGAGGGTGTTCTTAGCTGAGAAAGCCCATCCTCCCCTCCTGAAGAGTCCTTGGATGTATGACATCAATTGCCTAGGCCTGGAAGCCAGGAAGCAACTGAAGAAATGTAAAAAAAAAGTTTAAAACAAATAAATATGATATACTTTCCTATCTACTTACTAATGCTAGCAGTATAAAGATTAAAATAGTCCATCTTGGTGCAGTGGTCGACCATGGTGCACAGAGGAATACTCAATACTTCCGTGATGTAAGCGAATTACAAGGTGCTGTCTAGATGGTACCTGGTCCCAGCGAGGCTGGCGAGATTGTACCCTGGCACTTCACCCCTTTGCTTTAGAGAGTTCGGGCGAGAGGGTACTATGTTTCATCATGTTTGGTGGTCCTGTCCAAAGGTCCAGAGCTTTTGGGTCAGAATATTCACCCCGGTCAATTCAGTGACAGGACAAAACATACCTAAAAATTCTATAAAAGCGCTGTTTGCGGACTGGATGAGATACCTAAACATCTCCGAACTTTCATTTGTTTTCATTTTCTTAGCAGCTAAAATGACTATAGCGCGAGCATGTAAATTTCCAGTGGTCAATGTATCATTAGTAAAATATAAACTTTCCTGGATCATGGTCAATGAAAAACTGACCAGTATCCCCAGGGACAAACAAGCCAGATTCGAAAGGTATGGTCCCCCTGGATTCAATACCACCATAGCTCCCGGAATTAGGCAGTCGGGAGCCTAGGCCGAGGAGATTGACTCCTGCTTCTTTCTTCTTACCTTTTTTCTTCTTCCTTTTACTCCCTTTTTCTTTTTTTTTTCTTTTCTTCACTTTTTATACTTAATGACATTTACAGTACCTTATGGATGCAAATGGAGAGTCCTAGAGCCTTTCATATATCGATGTCAATGTGGGAGCTTCATAAAGTGCTTTGCAGTGATAAATCAACCATGATGATAAGTGCTCCTATCTCTAGTTATGCTATTGCGCTACAGTTGGATCAACTGTTGCAGAGATGTTTTTCAGAGTAATGTTCCTGAATTGTTTATGCTATGATTATTTTATATATGCAATGGGTAAGCAGTAACTTAAATTAGTTGGATTTACCTTTTACACTTGGTTTTTGTATTATATTTACAAAGATCTGACACTTGGTTACCCTTGAGGGTGCATGGATCTTTCTATATCTGTATGATACTGTTTGTATCCTAAGAAGTCTGTTAAACTTTTGAATAAAAATCTATTGAAAACAAAATAGTCCATCTTGATTAAGAGAGTGAAGTTTGCTTTAAGTCCTTTATTAATTTCTTCCTTTTTCATCTTCTCCCACTTAAGTCCTTCCTTCCTTGTAAGTTCTTCCTCTACTTCTCTTCCTTCCATTTTTCCTTTCGAGCGGAACTAAATCCATCAATTTAACAGTTTCACAAAACAGTTACATTCCCAACATGCTGGAAATGCTGATTGTCACATTTGCTTGTGCTCACAACCAATTTGTCAAACCATCAAATGGCTGGTGTCATAATAATGTAGCACCCTGATGTTTAGGCAGGGTTTCTCTTAAATGTACCTGCCAGGTATAGTTGCCTTGGCCAATTGATAGGAGATCAATTGATTCCACCCTAATTCTGGAGTTGCTGCACTTCTCTCTTCTGTCACTAGATGGCTGAGTATCTGGTGGAATTAGATAAAATAAGGGCAATGCAAGGACAGATTAGGAATAGATGGGGTGTCTCAGCCAATGGGCAGGGATCTTCTTGGGTCCCTTGGCCTGCTGGGAGAGCCTATTTATTTGGGTGAGATCATGTGATCGGGGTTCTGTGTCACCTGGATGGCTGTCTGGGTGGACGTGTGTTATGCTGCCCCGGGCTGCTAGGCCAGAGTCTAAAGCTTATCCTGGGGACATCTGGCTGCTAGGCTGTCTGAGGACCTATCCAGAAGCAAGAGAGCAGCGTAGGGTTGAGATTGCGGCTTGCAGTTCAACCAGAAGTGGCGGTTCTGCCGGCCGGAGAACCTGTCATGATTGGAGGTAGAGGGGAAGCTGTCGCCACTAAGGAACCAACCACCTTACTACCAGGGACCACAGTGAGTAGCTGAAGCAAGTACCAGAGCAGTGTTCTCACCGACCAGGGATGGTGAAGAATTGGGAAACTTCAGCAGGTGTCAAGCCAGGGACCCAGCCAGCGGAGGTGACGCTTGCAGAACAGCCTTGTGTGCCAAGCCAGGAACTGAGCAGGCCAGTGCGGTGATGCTTGATGAGTATCTGTGAGTGCCAAGCTAGGGACCCAGCAGGGAAGCGGGGTTGACGCTTGAGGAAGATACTCAATAAGAAGTTTGGAAGAGCTCAGGAGATACAGTGGCAGTGGACCAGCAAGTCTAGTGAGAGAGACTGGGAGCTCAGTGGAGCAAAGTTCTACAAGAAGTGATTGTAGAGGAAGTACAGAAGTTCATTACAACTTGAGTTAGAAACTGTTATAAGACTGTTGCCATAAGAGACAGCAATCCTACACATGCAGATGTGGTGTCCTGCTGGGTGCATTCAAGAAGTGTCTGGCGCCCATGAATCTACCTTGCATTACACCCACCATGTCTTGTAACCCACTCTACACTGAAGGATGTCAACCGTCCCTAACTCTAGAGGTTCTCATTAGACCAAAGGGGACCTGGGACCTTGCTACAATAATAATGATCAAATCTGTAGCATCATAGCAGTTGCGGATTAAACAGAAGTTAAGATGACAGCTTCCTTGGCTGAAAAGGATAGGAGGGTTTAGTTCCGCTTTCACCTCCTTTCTTCCTGCTATATTTCCTCCCGATCTTCCTCTCTTCTTCCACTCTATACTTCTACTTCCTTTCCACCCTCCCACATTCCCTCCCTCCTAATACAAATAGAACTATAGGGCTGTCATTGATGATTTATTTTTAGAGGGCTAGGATCTTCTCCAAGACCATCATCCTGATTGTGGTTTTATTAGTTGAGTACCTTACTCCAGCCTTTTCCAACCAGGGTGCCCTGAGACTGCTTCAGGAGAGCCTTGGCAAAATGCCTAAAAAATTATCTAAAATTGTAGAGAAGCCAACAGGTGGATGAAGCCTTGCTTTTAGTTACACAAAGCCACAGGTTTTCTTTATGTACCATCACGACTTTCTAGACACTGGCATCCTAACAACCAATGACATCATCAGTTGATAAGGAGGATGTCTGTCGCCTCCACAACATACGTGTTTGACCCTCCCCTGCCCGTCTTCTTCAGCACTGGGGTCACATTAGCTGACTGATGGAGAGCAATTGATGAAGAGAAACATTAGAATTCTAGTCAGTTCCAGTTTGCAAAAGTGTTGGGTGTCCTACGTGTGTGGATGTTGCTACATTATGTAAAATTATTAGAATCGCTTTTTACATTTTAGAATAGGGTGCCTCGAGATTGTCCATAATTTTAAAGGGTGCCTTTACTGTTTGAGAAGCACTGCCTTACTGTCATGCAAGCGAAGCCAAGGTCAAAATGGCAATCTTGGAGCCTGCACCTACAGAGGGAAGTCAGTAATGGCAGCTTTCATATTTATATCCTCACAGGTTCACTTTAACCCTTTTGTGCTGGCCTCACCCAAATATGCATCCTCTCCAGTGTTGCCAACCCCCCCGAAGTGAAATTTACTGGCAGGACGCTAAAATTTTCAAACGGCTCCAATTTTTTTCTGCCAAAAATCGTGACATTTACTGACAGAGCCGTATTTTTTACTGACACTGCTAAAAAGTACCTAAAATTGCCGTTTTCAGTGCTAATCAGTGTAAATATCAGTATTTAAACTATACACATGTAGCTAGTGCTATTAGTAACGTGTTTAATTTAAACAAAAGTCAAAAACCATATTTCTCCATTTACATGAAGGTCAGATTAATATAACCCAGCCAGCACAGAGTTGCCCCTTACATCAGAGTCTGCAGGATTCCCCCTTACAGTGCAAGGGAACTCTGACGTAAAGGGGAATGCTGCAAACCATGATTTAAGAGGGAACTCTGATGTAAGGGGGGGGGCTCTGGTGACCAGAGACCACCATCCGCAGAGTGAATAGACTAAGGTAAGGGGGGGATTACTAATACAAGGGGGAACCTTTATATCAATGCCTCCTTAAATTATTGTATTCACTCCCCCCTTACATCAGCGACCCCCCCTTACATCAGTGACCTCAGACTGGCCTGGTGGCACTGTCACTGACCTCCTCTCAGGTACACTGTGCAGGGCTCAGTCAGACGGCTCCAGGTTGGTGGCTTTGGTGTTATCCTATAGTCTCCTCTCCATAGTCCACACACATCTGACTCCTCCTGGAATTCCCATCTGGGGGGCGCTCCCACTCTTGCTTCCTCTCCAGACTCCCACTCACAGACTGCAGACATGATAAAATACAAGAGATGGTCAGAGATTGCAGACATGATACAGGAGATGGTCAGAGACTGTGGACATGATACAAGATATGGTCCGAGACTGCCGACATGATACAAGAGATGGTCCGAGACTACAGGCATGATACAGGAGATGGTAAGAGACTGTGGACATGATACAAGAGATGGTCCGAGACCGCAGACATGATATAAGAGATGGTCCGAGACTGCAGACATGATACAAGAGATGGTTAGAGGCTGCAGACAGGATACAGGAGGTGGTCAGAGGATGCAGACAGGGTACAGGGGGTGGACATGATACAGAATATAGCAAGACAGAGATTGTATACAATGATTTTGTACAATCTCATCACTGTCATTTTTGTTTGGTAACTGTTGTCTGTGCCTGTCTGTGGCCATCATAGATAACAGTCAAAGTGACCAGTGGTTTTCTTTATGCCAGGTACACACAATCGGACTTTCCGGCAGAAAAGGTCCGACTGAATCATTCCATCGGATATTCCAATCGTGTGTGGGCTTCATCGGACTTTTTCTTTCGAAAATTCTGACGGATCTAGAAATAGAACATATTTTAAATCTTTCCGACAGAATCAATTCTTATCAGAAAAACCGTTCCTCTGTATGCTATTCCGACGGACCAAAAACGACGCAAGGGCAGCTATTGGCTACTGGATAATGAACTTAATTTTTCTAGTCCCGTCATACGTCTAAACGATCAGACTTTGGTGTGATCGTGTGTAGGCAAGTCCGTTTCAGCAGAACTTCATTGGAACTCCGTCGGAAAAACTGTCAGAGTTTATTCTGACGGAAAAAACGGTCGTGTGTACAGGGCATTAGGATTTTGGACCATCTTATATATTATTACAATAATTTTCATTTCCATGAATTATGTATTTCCTCATATATATTTACTCACTATTTACTCATATATCATTTGGTCACGTTAGTGAGAGTTTATTATTTTATCATTGAACATTTAATATATTTATCCACCATCATTATTCATTTTTTATTTATACACTGATAGTATTTAGTCATAAGTGTATCAGTGTATAAATATAAAAATGAATAATGATGGTGGATAAATATATTAAATGTTCAATGATAAAATAAACTCTCACTAACGTGACCAAATGATATACGAGTAAATAGTGAGTAAATATGAGGAAATACATAAGTCATGGAAATGAAAATTATTTTAATAATATATAAGATGGTCCAAAATCCTAAGAAAACCACTGGTCTCTTTGGCTGTTATCTATGTGATGGCCACAGACAGGCACAGGCAACAGTTATCAAACAAAAATGACAGTGATGAGATTGTACAAAATAAATAATAAATAAAGTGTCTTAATTTAGTGAATAAAATATGACTCATAATTTAATTCACTAAATTAAGACACTTTATTAATCATTTGGTAGAACGGCAAGCACTGTTTGCACATTAGGTAAGGTTGTGTGCACGTTTTCATATTTTACTCACCGGGGACTGCAGCCAGGGCAGGGTGTACTCAGTGCCGGCCAGTGGCACTGGTCAGGGCCTTGTGTGTTTGTCCAGGGGGTGAGTCTGACAGGCAAAGTCTGCGCTGTCCATCTCACTCGTGGATGGTGCTGCTGGTGCCACTGCCAGCCCTCGCCGGCTCCACTGAACTGTTCACTCTGAGGCTCCTCCTTCAGCCCGCTCGGTTCCTAGCATTTGGCTTGCGATATAAAATCATCAGCGGGCGTGGACAGGTCAGGCGGTGCGGACTCAGGATCGGATTGTCTCTGGGATTTCCGGAACTGCGTGCGCATGAGCAGTTCTCATCCAGTCCACTCGCAGCCATTTTTACTGGCAGCGTTCGGCTTCTATGGGCATTTACAGGCATGAAAAAAAGTGCCTGTTTTTACGGGCTGCCCATAAATCTACAGGCGGTTGGCAACACTGGTCCCCTCGTAGCCTGGTCCTTGGCGCTGAGGGGGCGCATAGTTGTGTTAATTACAGTCCAAATAGCTGTGCCACGCGCGCGTGGTGCACGCACCTGACACAGTTACCGACGTCCTAACTGAAAGCAAGCAGCGATCTGGAGTTTTCGGGTTAACATGAGCACTGTGACAGCCAATCACGGCGGTCATGTGCTCTTAAGCTTCGCTCCGTCTCCCGGCGTCATAAATCTCTTAAAGGGCTGCGAGGCACCGGCGCGAAGAGGTTAAGCCTTCCTATCCTTTTCAGCCAAGAAGGCCGCCATCTTAGCCTCTATTTGATCTGCAGCTGCCATGGTGCTGCATATGTGAACAGTTATGGCTCCAGCCATTTGATGGTTTGACAGTTTGGTTGAAAGTACAAGCAAATGTGACATTTAGCATTCATGGCATGTTGGGAATGTAACTGTTTTTTTTTTTAACTGTTAAATTGATGGGTTTAGTTCCTCTTTACACATGTTCACTTCCTTTTACACCTCCTCTTTAAATGACAGTTATTTCTCTCTGGGATCTCTGACTAATGTACTCGCCCAATAACCTGACATCCTATTCTGTTCAGTGATGTAAATTCATCAGGAGTGAGCATGTCTAATGCTCTCGAGCCTCCAGTGAAGTGGTGCTGAGTCTGTTAGAACTTTTAAGATTGCAGTTTTACCGCTGCTTTCCGGAAACTTCTAAAAATAACTTCCTTCGGTACATGCTTCAACGGCGCTTTGAAAGTTCTCGCACATTATTTGACTAGAAATAATTCTCTGCTTTTTTTCTGCATCTCTTAGTGGGTTAGATATTCTCTACAGGTATTTCTGAAAGACAAGATCCGGCATCAGTATTCCGCTGTGACAATTTATGCGCTGCGGGGTTACAAAAAATGGGCAAATGTTGTTGATTTGAAGTGAGATTTTATGTGTGCGGTAAGATCAAAAGACTTTTGTGCTAAAGAATTGCAGATGCACCATGTTTGTTGACATTAGATAAGTGATGCCTTTTATTAACCCCTAGGATGGTATTTGAATTTAAAACAGACATCTGCTCCTTGATCTACCCTTTAAAATTGATCTCCAATAACCTTCAAAAAGTTAAAGTAGCGATTCACATATATATATACTTTCCTGTCTTTCTCACAGAGTGCATCTTAATTGTTCTTGTCATTATTTTGTAAATGTAGCAGCAGATGATCACTACATGAACTTCTAACATGCATCATATTTAGGGAAATTGGCCGACACCGACAGACTCAACAAACTGATTTGCAAGGCCAGTGATGTTGTTGGATTGGAGCTGGAGTCTTTAACAACAGTGTAAAGCCTCTTACACACGATCGGATTGTTGGTCAACAAAACCGTGGAATTTTGTCCGAAGGGAGTTGGACCGAACTTGTCTTGCATACACACGGCCACACAATTGTTGGCCAACAAATACGAACTTTGTGATGTACTACATTGTTTTTCAGCTCTTTAGTGACACCCTTTGGGCTCCTTCTGCTAATTTTGTGTTAGTAGAAGTTTGGTGAGTGTTGATTTGCTTTTTTCCTTTTGCACTTTTCATTTCGCACTTTTCAGTTCACGCTTTTCATTTCACGCTTTTCAGTTCACGCTTTTCATTTCACGCTTTTCAGTTCACGCTTTTCAATTCACGCTTTTCAGTTCGTTTCTGAACGGCTGTTCGTCAACCAGCCATGTATCAGAGGAGATAACGTGTTATTTATTAATGTAAGACAAAAACAATTCCATAGTTCAACTCACCAACCAGTCTGCTGACCAACCAAATTAACCTGTCTAACCGTCTGTTAAAAGCAGGGGTTTAGTTAGCACACATTTGCAAACGCATGTGAAAGCTGCAAGGCCTTGTCATGGCACCCTGTGTTGCTTGCAGTCCTAACAGCAAGCAACACAGGGTGCCGTGAGAACTGATAATGTTGTAAAAAAATGCATTTTTCTTTGTTTCTGTTGTAAAACTTTGCAAACTAGTAATTTTTCTTTTTGGCCAAAATGTATACTGCTACATATCTTTGGTAAAAATAATCAAAATCAGTGTATATTATTTAGTCTTTGTGAAAGTTATAGAATCTACAAGCTACTGTATGGTGCCAATCATTGAAAATTGATCACACCTGATGTACTGACGGACACTAACAAGCCAGGAAAATACAAATACCCACAAATGCCCCCTTTTTTGGAAAGTAGACATTCCAAAGTATTTAGTTAGAGGCATGGTGAGTTTTGTCACATTTTAATTTATTCCCACAATTCTTTGAAATATGAAGATTTTTTTCCCCACAAAATTGTCATATTAACAGGTTATTTCTCTCACATGGCTAATGCATATTTTCAACTACACCCCAAAACACATTCTGCTACTCCTCCTGAGTATAGTGATACCACATGTGTGGGAATTTTACACAGCCTGGTCACATACAGTACAGAGGCCCAACATGCAGGAAGCACCGTCAGGCATTCTAGGGACATAAATTTCCTGACAACCTATCACACTTTTGAAGGCCCTGGAGCAACAGGACAACTGGAATGCCCACAAAATGTTGCCATTTCGAAAAGAAAACACCCCAACGTAAATTCTATGAGGCATAATAAGCCTTTTGAACATGTCATTTTTTTCCACAAGTTTTTGGAAAATGTGGAAAGAAAATGAAAATGCATTTTCTATGCATTTTTTAAACATTTTTGTGACACTGACAGGTGCTGATGAGGATCCACTGATAGGGTGGCACTGATGAGCACTTACTGATGGGCAATGATGGGGCACAGATGTGCACTGATGGGGCACTGTAGAGCACTGCTGTGGCACTGGTATGGCACAGATGTGCACTGATGGGGCACTGTAGAGCACTGCTGTGGCACTGGTATGGCACAGATGTGCACTGATGTGGCACTGAAGGAGCACAGATGTTCACTGATGGGCACTGATGGGGCACAGATGTGGGCTGCTGGGGCACTGTAAAACAATGCTGGGCACAGATGTGGCACTGCTGGGTACTGATGTGGCACTGCTGGGGCACAGATGTGCCCTGATGGGCCACTGTCGAACACTGCTGTGGCACTGATGAGGCACTGCTGGGGCACAGATGTGCACTTCTGGGGTGCAGATGTAGCACTGCTGTGGCACTGGTGGGCCATCAGTAACTGGTGGGCTATCATTAACTTGTATATTGCTCTATTGTTTTCCGTGCCTGGAATATGGATCTATGGTACAGGACACATGTTTGCTGCATCAACTTATATATTTTTGTTTTCTGTACTTGAGATATGGAGACAGGGCACAAGGGACATGCTTGTTACATCAACCTGTATATTACTCTATTGCAGCCTTTCTCAACCTTTTTATACCTGAGGAACCCTTGAATACATTTTTAGGTCTTGGGGAAACCCTGCTAAAAAACAATTTAATAGGGCCAATAGGAAAAATTCCCTTTTCATCAGTGGCCAGTAGGACGAATGCCTTTATGGTAGTGGTCTATATTCCCCCCTTACAGATAGCTAAAGAGCACACTGTTGTGATGACTCTACCATGCGATGCTGGCCCTAACACTATGCAGGCATGATGAAAGGAGGAGGTCAATTAGTCACAGATCAAGGAACTCCTAGGAACCTTTGGTTTAGAATGGCTTCTCTAGTATTTTCTGCTTGATTTGATTGTAGCCATATTAGTGCACTTGTGAGAAAAAAACGGGAAGAATTCCCAAAGGTACTCTTCAAAAAGGAAAAACCGGATTAGACTAAATATCTTTATTGATTAATCACATTATAAACTTGCTAAATTAATATATACCCCTATCTCCAGCACATTTAATTAAAATTAAGACAAATGTCTTAATGGGACACAGGTGGCATCCACAACCGATCATACACAACTCTCATCCACCTCAAACTATGAATTTTACTCAAAACAGTCTCAGGAATCTTGATGTATGGTCAGAAAAAAGTCCATTCAGAAAAAAATACATATAAAGAATAACAAAATTATTCCAAGTGAAAAGATACAAGATTAATCCGTGTTGAGAGTTCATTAAATAACGTGCATGTGCATTTTATAGTATTGTCAGTCTTAACTTGAAGGAAAAGACAACCGATGAAAAGCATTGCATAGAAAGAATGCATGAATACTTATGAAGGCTATTAAGAAAGTGGATCTGTAAAACACGGACTAATACCTATACAAATGACAGTATTCAAGGAAACAAACGTTTTTAAAAAAAAAAAAGCTGAGTAGCTGTCCCTTTCATCTATATGGGGGTAGATACAGCTCACCGTATTGACGTCTTGTTTTGTGTCATTACTTCTTTGATTTCAAGTCCATGTATATATGACCCACTCGTCTCAAAGGTGAAACCAAGACAAAGGTCTTTGATATGGAATGTACATTGTCCTCATTTCACCAAGCATCCGATGTGTTCATCTAGATCAAATGCCATATAGCAGTGTTTTCCGAGCGTCTATAAGTCATGCAGACTATGCAGGAACATAGTTCTATGCAGTGGCACTGTGAACGTAACAATAAGAAAGTAGAACTAGACGAACGGAATAAAGAAGAGCGTGAAGCGCTTGATGCCTTGGTCGCTCTTCTGCAGGAAAACCCTGACTTCGATTCCGACACAGAATCTTCGATTCCGTCTAAAACGGGCTCCCGTCCCTCCAATCTGCCTATTAGATCCCTTAAAATGCCCCCCACTCTCCAAGCACAATTGGATTCACTTGTTTTTGGAACAGGTTAGGAAGGATCTATCGAAGGTAGACTGGAAACGAAGGGGGGTAGACAACCTTACTAAAGAAGAAAGAAAGGCATACAAGGAATTGGAGGAGGCCACCGACATTATTGTGAAAGGTAGTGATAAGGGTGGCAATGCTGTCCTGCTCTCACAGACCCTATATGAGGGAGAGACGTTGCATCTCCTCCGAGATGAGACCACTTATCGGAAGCTGTCCTCCAATCCCTTTTCACAAATTGTAGTTGATCTTAATTTTAAATTGAATTTGGCTTTTGAGGAACACCTCATTACACGTAAGGAATTCAACTATTTAGTTGTACAGGAATTTAATATTTCAACATTCTATATGATCCCTAAACTCCACAAGTCTATTACCAACCCTCCAGGGAGGCTGATCATTTCAGCCCACCACAGGACCTGATTCTGTTCATTGAGGAATTAAACAATAACAACAGAAATATACGGCTTACTTTCTCCTTTGATCCCGAAGTTCTCCCTTTCTTGGATCTTACCATTTATGTGAAAGAAGGTAGACTCCTTACGAAGACATATAGAAAGAAGACTGCTACAAATACCCTATTACTTGCTTCTAGCCACCACCCTAAGCCGCTTATACATGGGATCCCAGTCAGACAGTTCCTCCGTATTAGGAGGAACTGCTCAGACGGGGTTGTTTTCCGGAATGAGGCACACAAACTTTATAGGTGATTCAGTGATAGAGGCTATTCATATGCCTGCATCAGAAAAGCCAAGAGAAGAGCCCTCCAGATGAACAGAAGGGAGCTTCTGTCCGAAATTAGGGGGAGAGATTGAGAGACTTCTAAAGAAGCCCCAATTAGGATAATTACCAAATATGGGGCACAGTGGGAACAGATTAAAGGTATACTTAGTCACCACTGGCATATTTTAACTGAGGCCCCAATCCTTGCTAACATCATTGGTGACCGACCATTATTGACAGCTAGAAGAACAACTAACTTAAAGGACAGTTTGGTCTACTCTGAATATCAAAAACCTAAAAAGCAAAACTTAAAGGGTATGTTTCCATGTGGCAGATGTAATATCTGTAGGTATGTGGACAAAACGAAGATGTTCACCAGCTCTGATGGTAGCAAACAGTACAAAATTAATAATTTCATCAATTGCTCTACAGAACGTGTTATCTACATGTTAACTTGCCCATGTGGAATGAACTACGTGGGCAAGACTAAAAGACAGGGTTGGTGAACATGTCCAAAGTATACTAAAGAAGGACGATGAGTGCCCCCTTCTCTCTGCACTTTCTCAAAGTTCATGGAGGTGAACCAAAGGGCCTTAAATGCAAGGGAATTTATAAGCCTAATTTACCCCCTAGAAGAGGGGATTTTGATAGAATACTGTACCAGAAGGGGAAGATGTGGATCTTCAATTTGAACAGTATGCAACCTTTCGGTTTGAACAATGTAATTTATCAGTATTTTTGGAACAATAACGATGTTTGCAACGTAATGTCTAGTCGCCTGTTCACAGTCGTTTGTCTGTAATAATCTATATGTTATTCGGTGTTGGCTCTCTACGTATGTACCGGAGGTTACATTCCTATGGTATAGTTTCTACACTTACTAAGTTGCTAAGTCGACTTATAAGTTTTTTTGTCATTTTATTATATGATATTTGGAGAGGGATTGCGTTTCGTAAATATTGTGTCTGTAAACTGTGTGTGAATGACGGGTTAATTGGTTGCAGCGCTATTGAGATGTCTGAGACATTCGGAAATAATCTAATTAACATCATGAATATTTAAGGACATGTATTGAGTTACTGCGCATGCTCTGAAGAAGCTTGGTTACAAGCGAAACGCGTAAGTGATACATCATCACGTCTTTCGTGTTGGGGACACGGATGTGTCGACCCATACAACTAACCTCCTCCATCCACCCTGAGTCTCCGTTAAACTTATGCACCGAATGCCTGCTGGGAAACCGGGGCGGATGTTACTGCATAGTCTACATGACTTATAGACGCTCGGAAAACACTGCTATATGGCATTTGATCTAGATGAACACATTGGATGCTTGGTGAAATGAGGACAATGTACATTTCGTATCAAAGACCTTTGTCTTGGTTTCACCTTTGAGACGAGTAGGCCATATATACATGGACTTGAAATCAAAGAAGTAATGACACGAAACAAGACGTCAATACGGTGAGCTGTATCTACCCCCATATAGATGAAAGGGACGACTACACAGCTTTTTAAAAAAAAAAAAAAAGTTTGTTTCCTTGAAAACTGTCATTTTTATACATATTAGTTCGTGTTTTACAGACCTTGCTTAATAACCTTCACAAGTATTCATGCAGTCTTTCTATGCAATGCTTTTCATCGGTTGTCTTTTCCTTCAAGTTAAGACTGACAATACTATATAATGCATATGCACTTTATTTAATTGGGGCAATGAAATGAACTCTCAACACGGATTAATCTTGTATCCTTTCACTTGGAATAATTTTTTTTTTTTTCTTTATATGTATTTTTTTCTAAATGGACTTTTTTCTGACCATACATCAAGATTCCTGAGACTGTTTTGAGTAAAATTCATAGTTTGGGGTGGATGAGAGTTGTGTATTATTATTATTATACAGGATTTATATAGCGCTAACAGTTTACGCAGCGCTTTACAATATAAAAGGGGGACAATACAGTTATAATACAATAAAATGCAAGAGGATTAAGAGGGCCCTGCTCAGAAGAGCTTACAATCTAATAGTGTGGGGCAGGTGGTACAAAAGGTTGTAACTGTGGGGAATGAGCTGTTGGAAGTGGTAGGAGATTAGTTGGAGACGTGATAGGCTTTCCTGAAGAGATGAGTTTTCAGGGATCGCCTGAAGGTAGCAAGAGTAGGGGATAGCCGGATAGATGGAGGTAGCGAGTTCCAGAGGATGGGAGAGGCTCTGGAGAAGTCCTGGAGACGAGCATGGGAGGAGGAGATGAGAGAGCTTGAAAGCAGGAGGTCTTGAGAAGAGTGGAGAGGTCGATTTGGGTGATATTTGGAGACAAGATTAGTGATGTAGCTCGGGGCAGAGTTGTGAATGGCTTTGTATGTTGTGGTTAGTATTTTGAATTTAATTCGCTGGGTGATTGGGAGCCAGTGTAGGGATTGGAGTATAGGGTTGGCAGACACTGAGCGGTTGGTAAGGTGGATAAGTCCGGCAGCAGCATTCATGATAGACTGAAGAGGGGATAGCCTATGGAGAGGTAGGCCAATGAGAAGGCAGTTGCAATAGTCAAGGCGAGAGATAGGTGGTTTCATTTGTTAAAAAGGGGCGAATTTTAGAGATGTTACGGAGGTGAATTCTACAAACATTTGACAACGATTGGATTTGAGGCTGAAATGACAAGTCAGAGTCTAGGATTACACCTAGTACCCTGGCGTGAGGGGAGGGACTGATGGTTGCATTGTTGATTTTTTTGGAAAAGTCATGGAGGGGGGCACGGGCGGGGGGGGGGGAATATTACTAGCTTAATTTTAGAGAGGTTTAGTTTAAGGAAGTGGTGCGACATCCATGCTGATATGTCAGTTAGTAAGTTAGTAATGCGAGAGGAGACTGAAGGAGTGAGGTGAGGAGTAGACAGATAGATTTGGGTGTCATCAGCCTATAAGTGGTATTGGAAGCCGTGGGTGGTTATTAAGTGACCAAGGGAGGAGGTGTAGATAGAGAAGAGAAAGGGTCCAAGAACCAAGCCTTGGGGGACCCCCACAGAAAGGGGAAATGGAGAGGAGGAGACAGAGTTGTAGGTGACACTGAAGGAGCGCTGTGATAAATAGGCAGAGAACCAGGATAGAGCAGAATCTCGGAGGCCAAGGGAATGTAGTTTATTGAGAAGGAGCGGGTGGTCAACAGTATCAAAGGCCGCAGAGAGGTCAAGTAGTAGGAGTATGGAGTACTGGCTGTTGGTTTTAGCAGTTAGTAAATCGTTAGTGAGTTTTAGTTAAGGCAGTTTCCGTGGAGTGCTGAGAGCGAAAGCCAGACTGTAAGGGGTCAAGAAGGTTATTTTCACTGAGGTAGGAGCTAAGACGGTTGTAGACTAAGTGTTCTAGAAGTTTAGAGGTGAATGGGAGCAATGAGATGGGTCTTAAGTTGTTCAGGTTGGTAGGGTCCAGTGAGGGCTTTTTAAGAATGGGAGTGATCTGCGCATGTTTTAGAGGGGAGGGGAAGGTGCCACTAGAGAGGGAGAGATTGAAGATGTGGGTGAGGGAGCATAGGATAGAAGAAGAGGGTGACCGTAGTAGTTGTGAGGGAACAGGATCCAAGGGACAATTGGTTAGGTGGGCATCCAAGAAAATTTTTGTAACCTCTTCAGTAGTAGCCAATTCAAAAGAGGAGAGTGTTGAATGTGCTGCTAGGCAAGGTATGTTGGGTGGGGAAGACGTACGCACAGTGGAGATGTCCTCACGAATTGCATCGATCTTATCTTTGAAGTGATTGGCAATCTCTTGGGCAGTGAGTGAGTTAGTGGGTAGAGGGGGTGGGAGACAAAGCAGAGAGTCAAAGGTTGAGAAGAGCCGATGGGGACTGGATGACAAGGGATTAATAAGAGAGACAAAGTAGGCTTGTTTGGCAGCATGGAGGCATGAATTGTATTTTAGAAGGGCAGATTTATATAGGGTGAAGTCTTGCAGGCATTTGGTTTTACGCCACAGTCGTTCAAGAGCATGGCAATGTCTCTTGAGATTTCTAGTGTTGTCAGTTTGCCAGGGTTGTAATGGTCGGGGCCTGATTCTGCATGTGGTTAGAGAAGCAAGTGCATCTAGTGATGATGAGAGTGAACTGTTGTAGACAGAGGTGGCCAGGTCAGGACAAGACAGGGGAGAGATTATGTCATATAGGTGGTTAGTAGCACAATAGAGAAGAGAAGGGTTAAAGTGGTGAAGGTTTCTACAAGTAATTGTTTGCTGCTTGGAGGGATGGGTGGTTGGAGGCAAGGATACAGTGAAAGTAATGAGGTTGTGATCAGAGAGAGGAAAGGGGGTGTTGGTGAGGTTGCCAGGGTTTCAGAGATGGGAGAATACAAGGTCAAGGGTATTACCATTGGAGTGAGTGGAAGTATGTGTCCATTGGGTTAGGTCAAAAGATGAGGTTAAGTCGAGAAGTTTAGCTGTAGTTGGGCTGTTAACATTGACAGGAATGTTGAAGTCACCAAGAATAATGGTGGGTATTTCAGAGGAGAGAAAGTAGGGTAGCCAGGCAGCAAAGTCATCAAGAAAGCGCAATACCAGTCATGGAGGCCGATAAATTGCTGCAATCCTCAGAGAAATGGGAGAAAACAGACGAATACAGTGCATCTCGAAAGAAGAGAGGGATAGAGAGGGAGGGACAGGAAGGACTTGGAAGGTGCTCTGTGGGGATAGAAGGAAGCCAACTCCACCTCCTTTCTGTCTGTTGGGTCTGGGGGAGTGAGTCCAATGGAGACCACCATGGGAGAGGGCAGCAGGAGAAGCTGAGTCAAAATTTGAAGCCAGGTTTCTGTTATGGCGAGTATGTTAAAGCCATGAGCGATAAAAAGGTCATGTACAGATGTTAGCTTGTCACAGATGGAGCGGGAGTTCCAAAGGGCGCATGCGATTGGTGGGCTGCTTTGAGGAAGCAGGGGGATAGAAATTAAACTGAGTGGATTGCGGTGGTTTCCAGAGGGGGAGGGGTATTGGATATGTGGCTTGCATTTGGAAAATGGCGGACCAGGATTAGGAGAAATGTCACCTGAGACTAGGAGAAGGAGAAGGGCGAGGAAGGCAAGGTGGGAGTGGGATGTGCATGAGCGCACGTGTCTAGTGGCTGGTGTTTATGTCAACATGTGGGTGCAGCAAATGCAGGAGATGATGGGTGCCATAGTAGGGAGAGGGTGGGAGTGAAGGAGATATGTGCATGCTGCAGGGAAGAGAGGAGGGGTAGAGTAAAGATAATTTGAGGATAGAAGACACCAATGTGAGAAGGAAGAGAATAAGGAGCATGTTAGTGGATAGAGAGTGGGAAACTAACTTAATATAAAATAAATGTCAAAAGCTGGTTTGCTTGTCGTCTTGCAGAGTGGAGCAGAGTTCTTCTTGTTGTTCATCCAGCTTTAGTTATCCTGCTTTCGTTAACCACTTCCCGCCCGCCCTATAGCAGATTGACGTCCGGGAAGTGGTTCCGTTATCCTGACTGGGCGTCATCTGACATCCAGCCAGATAACATGCTGCCGCGTGCCCGCGGGGGCGCGCATCGCGGCGATCGGTGGAGCGGTGTGTCGGCCTGACACACCGCTCCACCGATCTTGGTAAAGAGCCTCCGGCGGAGGCTCTTTACCACGTGATCAGCCGTGTCCAATCACGGCTGATCACGCTGTCAATAAGAAGAGCCGTTGATCGGCTTTTCCTCACTCGTGTCTGACAGACGTGAGTAGAGGAGAGCCGATCGGCGGTTCTCCTGACAGGGGGGGTCTGCGCTGATTGTTTATCAGTGCAGCCCCCCCTCAGATCACCACACTGGACCACCAGGGACGCCACTAGGACCACCAGGGAAGGGGGCAACATGTGGATGGCCAGGTATGTACCCCATGGCCATCCACATGTGCCCAATGTGCCCAATCCGTGCCAATCAGTGCCCACAAATGTTTTATGTTTTAGTTATGCCCAGCAATGCCACCAATACATTTTATCAGTGCCACCAATCAGTGTCATCAGTGCCACCTGTCATTGCCCATCGGTGCCACCTGTCAGTGCCCATCTGTGCCCATCAGTGCCCACCTACCAGTGCCCATCAGTGGCACCTATCAGTGCCACCCATAAGTACCCATCAGTGCCACCCATATGTACCAATCAATGCCACCTACGAGTGCCCATCAGTGCCGCCTATGAGTGCCCATCGGTGCCACCTATGAGTGCCCATCAGTGCCACATACCAGTGCCACCTATCAGTGCCCATCTGTCCCACCTATCAGTGCCCATCAGTGCAGCCTATCAGTGCCCATCATCAGTGCCCATCAGTGCCACCTCATCAGTGCCACCTCATTGGTGCCACCTCATCGGTGTCCATCAGTCAGTGCCGCCGTATCAGTGCCCGTCAGTGCAGCCATATCAGTGCCCTTCATTGAAGAAGAAAACCTACTTATTTACAAAAAAAATTTAACAGAAACAAAGAATAACTTGTTTTTTTTAAAACATTTCCTTTTTTTTTTTTTTCTTGTTGCACAAAAAATAAAAACCGCAGAGGTGATCAAATACCACCAAAAGAAAGCTCTATTTGTGGGAACAAAATGATAAAAAATTGATTTGGGTACAGTGTAGCATGACCACGCAATTGTCATTCAAAATGCGACAGCGCTGAAAGCTGAAAATTGGTCTGGGCGGGAAGGTGTCTAAGTGCCTGGTATTAAAGTGGTTAAACTGCATCGGTGAAACTGCGCATCACTCGTGACAGAGCCACTCAGGACAGAGCCATGATGTCTGCGCCTTGCCCCTGTCTGCGCCACCCCATAAGCTGCCATAAATTTATAGGGAGACTAAGCAGGGATGCATTTCTCAGTTGGTCATTATTGGGTCTGATGTGAGACACCTGAATATGGGAGAGGAGATGGCCAGTACCAGACCAGCTACAGACACAGGCTAGGGTTGTAAAGCTAATTACCTCTCTTGATCACTCAAGCCACATGGAGTTGAGAATCAGTCACCAGTAATATTGCTATTGCAGTGTGTTTGTTATAGAGCTAGCATTAAATATAGAAGTTTAAAGATATGGCAGCAGGAGACAATTACCAAAAATATGTTACAGCAATGTCAGTTCAGTAGAGATGTACAGATGGATAGGAGACAATTACCAAAAATATGTTACAGCAAAGTCAGTTCAGTAGAGATGTACAGATGGATAGGAGACAATTACCAAAAATATGTTACAGCAAAGTCAGTGTATGATCGGTTGTGGTGGCCACCTGTGTCCCATTAAGACATGTGTCTTAATTTTAATTAAATGTGCTGGAGATAGGGGTGTATAATAATTTTGCAAATTTATAATGTGGTTAATCAATAAAGATATTTAGTCTAATCCGGTTTTTCCTTTTTGAAGAGTACCTTTGGGAATTCTTCCCGTTTTTTTCTTATATGTATGTGAATTCAGAGGATTTCCACCCTGGGGGGATCTAACTGATCATGTTGGATACCTTTGGTTGACGGTATCAACAGATTGTTTTATTGGGAAGGCGTTTTTCTAAGCCAAAAAATTCCCCTTCAATCTGGACTAATTTGGATGAGCCTTGGTGTGTTCCCCTTCCCCCTTCCCCTTTTTTAGTTCATTTATATTAGTGCACTTGTGACAGAGACAATTGAGTACTGTCCGTGATACTTTTTTTATTTGCACTAACATGCAATTTTTCAGGACAAGCTTTTGGGGTATGTCCCCTTCTTCAAGGTCCCAGCAGTACTGGACACACCCCGTAAGCTTGTCCTGAAAAATTGTATGTTAGTGCAAATAAAAAAAGTATCATGGACAGTACTCAATTGTCTCTAGTATTTTCTGTACTTGGAATATGGAGACAGGACACACAAGACTAGCTTGTTACATTAACCTGTATATTTCTGGAGTGCGCATGCGCGGGACTTCCAAGAAGACGCGCTGATTGGGAGCTCCGACCCGCTCCGGCCTTCAGAGGTCCCCACGGCAGCTATAAACAGCGGGAACCACCCGTAACAGACCCCCTCATCCAGCGGAAGGCTCAGTGATCCTACCTGTATGCCGGGAGATCACCCCAAAAAGGTGGTTAGCCGGCAGCTTGATTTTAGTAGGCCTGCCCTCACTGATCCCAAGATGGCGGCCGCTGCTCCATCATGCAGAGGCCCCGAGGAACAGGTCTCAATAGCGGACCCCCCTCCAGCAATTCAACTGGATTTCTCACTGCTGGCAACTCCTATGAGTAATCATTCCCCTCACAGAGCATCCCCAGCCTCAACTGAGTCGCTCCTCAGCAGATCTATGGCAGATATGCTGCACACCCCTATGCTGCAGTCTCCCTTCAGCAATGCAACTCCTCAGCAGGCCTATCCCCAGCATTCTACCCTTCAGCATGACATGTCCCAGATGCTGAATTGCTTCTCAGAAATGCTGGTTGCAGGTCTAGCCCAAAATGCCTCCCAGATCACTTCATCTATCAAAGCAGATTTGCAGAGCCTAGGAGCCCGCATGGATGTTATTGAACAAGCGGTAGATAACAAAACAGCTCGCACCAATCAAAACACAAATTGCATACAGACGTTGCAAGACCAACTTGAAATCGCACTGGCCAAAATTTAGTTACTTAGACTTAGAGAACAAAAGCAGGAGATATAACTTCCGCATCAGAGGTATTCCTGAATCGGCCACGGACATTCCGGACACAGTAAAGCTTTTCATTAAAGATATCATCCCAGATATCCCAAGTCATATACTCGAGCTGGACAGAGCCCATAGAGCCCTACAACCCCCCCGCCAAGACGGACTCCCGAGAGATGTCGTGGTAAAGCCCCACTATTATGGAGTGAAAGAGGAAATCATAAGAAAATCCAGCAATCTTGACAACCTCTCTATACAAGGAAACAGAATCCAAATTTTTGCAGATATCTCCCCCACCACAATCCAGAAGCGGAGGTCCCTCAAACCCCTCCTGGAAATATTAACACAGAAAACCATAAAGTACAGATGGTCCTTCCCTTTTCGTTTCCAGTTTCAATACAAGGACAAATCGTATGGATTTTCCAGCTTCCAGGAAGGCGAACGACTGCTCCTCCAACTTGGATTAATCTCCCAAGAGCTTTCCCCCCAACAGTCGACACCTCGTTCAAGTTCTTCCAAGAGACCTCCACCAAACAGCCCTCTGACCCCACTTTGGAATAAACAGCTATCCAAAAAACTTCGAGACTCCAACCCGCCAAGATGAATATTGACTCCCCTTAATTATGATTTATTCCTTTTGGGGCGGTTATACCTCCTGATTGTGTAGTGGCTTACAACTACACCCACCGGACTCTTTGAACAGTTTGTTGAAACTGAAAATGACTTCATCTTCATATCTGAACATTCTCCCCTAAAAATTCACCCAGGGGTATTTAGCCTCCTCTCCCAGTCGCCACACTCTCAGCTGATCGGCCTCGGCTGTGTTTTTTAACTGCAATGGTGTTTTACCCTGCCAAGGCTTTGATGTCAGTTGTACATTCATGGATTAAAGCTATTTAAACTACTGCACAATGAAGCGCCTCTTTTTCTTTTAAAATATACCATTTCCTGCTACGAGTGGTCTTGCTGGAGCAGCTATTAGAGGAGAGTGTTCCTGATTGCCGCCTCTGAAATTTCAACTACCAGGCGTGGAGGGAAGTCTGTCTCTACTCAAAGACCAGCTGTTCCTGACCCCGAGAGGAGCTTTGTTCAGGCTCGCATGATCTCTGTGGTGGGGATCCATGAAATCTGGTAAGCAGCCCCCTTTTCCTATTTCTGCACTGTCTTAGAAGATCCATAGAAGATTTACTGAAGACTTAAAGAGGAATCACACCTCCGGTTTATGATACAATTATTTTCCATATGAATTATAATTTTTTCATTTCTTTATATTCACATTACTATTTGGTTTTAATTTGAGTAGTGCACTGAACTTTTTTCTTTATACTGTACAAAACCTCATGTTCAAGGTTTTTTAGTTGCAGCACTCAGGATTATTTATGTTTCATATATTTGCGATTTTGTGTGTTTTTTATGCACTTTTAAAATAGAGTTTCACTAATTTAAATTCCACATTGGTTTATCACAGTTGGGGGTAGCACTTCAATCCTCCAGATTGAAGCGTGAACGGAAAGCTGAAATCTTGAACCTTGAGAAAGACTTCAAGGCATGCAGCGTGATCCACACACAAAAACCAACCCCTGACTCTCTAGCCAAACTGGAACCCACTAGAATAGCCCTTAACTTAGCTCTAACCTCTAGCACAGAAAAGCACCTAAGATGGATAAGCGGCAGGCATTACCTAAGAGCAGACAAAATTGTCCCGCAGTTAGCGGTCAAACTCACCCCTAGACACAGAATCTTCGCCCTCCCCAAAGTCAAATCCTTGGCTGGCTCCCTGACTCAGAACCCCAAAAAAATTCTAGAAGCCTTTCAATCCTTCTATTCTAACTTATACTCCGAAAGCAACCCCAGCCCCCCAGGTCTACTGGATTCCTTTTTAGAGAATTTACCGCTCCCAAAACTCTCAGAATCTCACTGCACTATCCTAGACTCACCATTTCAGGAAACGGAGGTCCGAGCGGTCATCAAAGAACTTAAAAAAGGCTCAGCTCCAGGCCCTGATGGCTTTTCAACCCACTATTACAAGACCTTCGTTGATGTACCCTCTCCTTATCTGGTCCGCTTCTTTAACTCCTTAGGTAAGGGCTCCCCCCTAGACCCTGCAGCCAACATAGCATACATATCGGTTATTCCAAAACCGGGTAAAGATCCCAGTGAAGTAAGCAACTACAGGCCGATCTCCCTGATCAACAACAATTTAAAGATAATGACAAAGATTCTCTCAAACAGACTAGCCTCTTTTATAGGATCATATATTCATAAAGACCAGGTGGGATTTATCCCGGGGAGGCAGGGGCCGGATCAGATAAGGAGAACAGTGGAAATAATCTCCCTCATGAAATCGGGTTGGGATGGTGGGCCACCGCAGGAGGGCTATCTCCTCTCCATTGACCTTCAGAAGGCTTTCGACACGATCGCCTGGCCCTACCTCTTTACTATACTAAAGAAATGGGGATTTGGACCAGACTTCATCACAACTCTGGAGGCCCTCTACTCTTACCCTAAAGCGCAGGTTAGGCTTCAAGGATACCACTCCGATCAATTTCCCACAAGGAAGGGCACGAGGCAGGGCTGCCCCCTCTCCCCCCTTCTTTTCGCGGTCGCTATAGAAACTTTGGCGATCGCGATAAGACTTCCCCCAAACATTCATGGAGTCCATTGTGGCCAATCAACTCACAAATGTGCATTGTTTGCAGACGATGTCCTCCTCTTTATTACATCCCCCCTTATCTCAACCCCGAATATATTGCAATTGTTAGACGACTTCGGGCATGTCTCGGGCCTACAAGTAAATATGACTAAGTCGATCACCCTTAATGTAACAACTCCACAGGACCTAGTAGTTAGGCTGAAAGATCACTTTCCCTTTGCATGGAACCCCACCTCAATCCCGTATTTAGGGATAAATCTCACCTCAAAGATTGAGCACCTTTATAAACATAATTACCCCCCCCCCCCCATGATCAATAAATTGACGGAAGACCTCCTCCAATGGTCGCTATATAAAATGTCCTGGCTGGGTAGAATCAACGCAATTAAGATGACCCTGTTACCCAGAATCCTTTACCTGTTCCGTTCTCTCCCGATTCCGGTTCCTAAACTACACATCAACAAATTTCAGTCAACCATCATCTGCTTCATCTGGGGCAAAAAAGGGCACTGCCTCTCTAAAAATGTCCTTTTTAGACCCAGAAAGAAAGGTGGGTTGGGCTTACCCAACCTCTGGGGGTATTTTATCAAGCGGCTCAACTTAGCCAAATATCAATTATCTACCTTAAAGGCACGAAACCTGACTGGGTGGGTATGGAGCAACAAGCGACCCCTAAACACACCTTAGACTTCTTAATCTGGATCCCTTCCAAATGCCGCCCTCCAATTTGCTCCTAGACTCTCACACTCAATAGCTTTATGTGACTCGTTACACAGATTGAACTCTCTAACCTCTGCCTGGCACCCATTAGCCCATATTTTCCACAACCCCCAGTTCCACCAGTTGAGCTGGGAAAGCGACCTTGAGTTTATTTGGGACCTTGATACATGGCATTCTAACTTTGTGCGATCATTTAAGGGGATCCTGAATTATTCCCTAATAGAAGCCAGTCTCAAGGTTATGTGCCGTTGGTATCTAGTTCCGACCCGTCTAGCAAAATATTACCCCCAATCTTCCCCCCTCTGTTTTAGAGAATGTGGCCATTTAGGCACACTTCTCCACATCTTATGGGAATGCCCTAGAATTAGAGGCTACTGGAACAGAACTTTTAACCTAATCCGCAAAATCACGGGAATTGCAGTACAGCAAGATCCCACTATTGCCCTACTAAACGGTCAGATTCTAAAAACCCCTAGACCAACCCAGACCCTCATCCGCTTTATTCTGTTAGGAGCCAAACTGACTATAGCCAGGGTTTGGAAATCCCCAACAGTTTCAGCCCACATGACCAAACAAAAAATCTCCTGAATAATGTCCCAAGAAAATTTCCAACGCCATACTTGACACGAGTGATAAATTTAAAACCATCTGGGAACCATGGGCCACACATGTTGGGGTCCCTATTTGACATCATATTGGTGGCCTAAGGAGCTCCTACCCTATTGACGCCATGAATAAGGTCCCCTTCTCTCAAGCCTTCCGTGAAAACTGTCCTACCCTTCCATGAACCGTATGCCTGCTTTCTCCCTCCCCCCCTCTCCCTTGTCTTCAAACCTTTCTCTTTTCTCTTTACTATTCTTTCCCAATTTCCTCTTGTCAATACCTCTGGGCAGTCTAGAACCCATACACGCCTGTACCCTACACTGTTTGGGCTAAGGGTTCTCAGAGTTACTCAGTTAAGTTAGTCTAGTTGAGCAGAGATGAGAAGGACTTTACACCTCTCTCCTGGGCTCATAGTTCATATGGTTGAGAAGCTCATTCTACTATAGGTCCAGAGCTTTGTTCTATAAGGTTCTATATTCTATGATCACACCTTGTTAACTTCTGGAAGCTCTAAATGATTCTAAAATAGAGGGCTGACAGTCCTGACTTCCTCTGCACAGCATGATCCCTTTCGGGGTGCGGGAAGAGTAGGGATTGGAAACTGTCAGACAATAAGTGGAGAAGATGTGTAATGTAATGTTATATAATTTTGGTCACCTCATCTTGTACACCATATAGTCTTGGACTCTGTTTGTCTATGCTTGTACCATTGATTATTTTCAAATAAATACTTTTAAAATGGAAAAATAAATAAATAAATAAAACCTGTATATTTCTGTAGTGTTTCCTGTACATGAGATATGGAAACATGGGACAAAATGTTTACTGCATTGACCTGTACATTCTGTAATGTATTCTGTACTTCTGTACTTAGAATATTGAGACATATTAGTTGCATTAACCTGTATATAATTGCATATTTTCAAGAAGCAGTTAAAATGATTTTTAAAGACTTTAGATATAAAGCTAGATATAGATTAGATTATTTTTAAAGACTTTAGATATAAAGCTAACACACCAGGACAAAGTTCCTTATTTTCAAAAAGTGACAGTTATGTTTAGCTGAATACCATGAGATTTGAATATGGCTAAAATAAAATGTGCATCCTTGTGTCAATACTTTGTGAATTGAGCTACAGAAATATAATAAAATATTATAATTTTACTAAAATAAAGTAACCAACTTTTAGCACGTTTGAATAAAATGATAGTTAAAGTCTCGAACAAGGTCTGAAAATCATGATACGCAGTATAAAAAAACAAATAGATTGTCCGATGCCAAGAGGACTCTGGAGTAATAGAAGAAATGTGATTTTCGGACATGATTTACTGCACTTGTTTCCTTTGGGCTAGCGAATCATTGCTCAGCAATGGGCTGTAGACCCTCAGGCAGGCGTTTAATAGTCTCCCGCTCTACATTATTGTCAAACCTCTTCATTACAAGTGGCAATTTGCAAATAAAGGAAACGTGGTACATTTCAAAGAGCGTACTCCAGAGCTTTGTCAAAGTCTTTGTGTGATTTTCATTAAATGTGAACCGTGACACTGGTGCACCAGAAGGAATAGTGACTTCCAATAACCTGCATGGGGATACAAAAAAAAGAAAATCAAGAACATTATTAGGATTTATGAAATGTGTAGTTACTTTTGCCACACGCATTAAGGGAATCTATCATTCTTTGGCATTTAATTACATATATATATATATATACACACACACACACTATATTACCAAAAGTATTGGGACACTTGCCTTTACACGCATGTGAACTTTAATGGCATCCCAGTCTTAGTTCGTAGGGTTCAATATTGAGTTGGCCCACCCTTTGCAGCTATAACAGCTTCAACTCTTCTGGGAAGGCTGTCCACAAGGTTTAGGAGTGTGTCTATGGGAATGTTTGACCATTCTTCCGGAAGTGCATTTGTGAGGTCAGGCACTGATGTGGACCAGGAAGCCTGGCTCACAGTCTCTGCTCTAATTCCTCTTTATGGACCTTGCTTTGTGCACTGGTGCACAGTCATGTTGGAACAGGAAGGGGCCATCCCCAAACTGTTTCAACAAATTTGGGTGCATGAAATTGTCCAAAATGTCTTATTATGCTGACACCTTAAGAGTTCCCTTCACTGGAATTAAGGGGACAAGCCCAACCCCTGAAAATCAACACCACACCATAATCCCCCCTCCACCAAATGATTTTGACCAGTACACAAAGCAAGGTCCATAAAGACATGGATAAGCGAATTTGGGGTGGAGGAACTTGACTGGCCTGCACAGAGTCCTGACCTCAACCCGATAGGACACCTTTGGGATGAATTAGAGCGCAAACTGCGAGCCAGGCCTTCTTGTCCAACATCAGAGCCTGACCTCACAAATGCACTTCTGGAAGAATGGTCAAACATTGGAATAGACACACTCCTAAACCTTGTGGACAGCCTTCCCAGAAGAGTTGAAGCTGTTATAGCAGCAAAGGGTGGGCCAACTCAATATTGAACCCTACTGACTAAGATTGGGATGCTATTAAAGTTCATGTGTAAAGGCAGGCGTCCCAATACTTTTGGTAATATAGTGTAGCTCATCCCAAAAGCACCAAATGGTTTCTGTCCAATTTTTATTGTAGCAATGTATTAAATTCTGTGAGAAAGTCACTGGGTAAAACTTTCAAGCCAACCTATCAACACAATACACATCTCATTTTCCTATTAGTTAATTTTTATGCAGCAGTCATCCAACAACAAGCTTAAACGAATACTTAATAAAAATGTATACAATTTTCATTATAAGAGAAATGGATGTAACTTGTTTTGCTGTATTTGCTTTGTATAAAATATCTTTACACAGTTCTTTTGTAGCAGCTAATACTGAAGTGTTCTGCAATTTCAATGGAAATAAACTGCCAAGAGCATAAATTAAAACTAACCATTTTTTATATATATATATATATATATATATATATATATATATATATATATATATATATATATATATATATATATATATATATATATATATATATATATATATATTTTTTTTTTTTTTTTTTTTTTTTTTTTTTACAGTCGGCTCTTTTGCTGTTTTGCCACTGGCAATTTTCTGGAATTAAATTTATTATTAAGAAAAAAAATGATTGGTTCTGTTTCAATAAAACATATTTCATATTTAGACAGAAGAAAAAAATATTATATTTTTAACCTGATTTTTTTAATGTAATAAAACAAGGGCAAGATAAAACTTACACGCAGTTTGTGAACCAATTATAAAATGCAAATGTAAACTGGTGCAACTTAATTTCTATCATTTTAATATGCACACTGGTTGGTGTTTGCTGTGAATCGTGAAATCTGAGAAAATGGAAATGTTAACGGTGGAAAATCTCACGGGATGAGCGGAATTCAGAGAACCAAAGTGTAGCAATTATCTCCTTTATGGGTTTATTATTTCAGAATTGGAGCCAGGAAAAGTTATACTATGTCAAGATTCTGTTGACGCAATTGTAAATGTTGAAAGGAAAGATAGAGACAAATGTAACTCTTTCTTTCCTCCATCCATTCATTTATCTGATTGAGCAATCAGATAAGTTCTTTCTCTCTTCTTTTTTTTTTTATACCTGACCCTGCTCACCATCTGTTAAATCAGAGCAGCAATCAGCAAGATGTCCAGGCCTCGGGAATGAGAGTGGCAGTGCCAATCAGCGAGCAGCAAGAGGCAAGGCCCCACCCAGCAAAGGCTGTCAAACCAGAGGCGTGTCTATGTTAAAGCAGCAACAGAAGGATCTATTGGGCCCTGGGGGAGGGATGTATTTGCTGACTGTACTCTGACAAACCAAGTCTACACATCTCCTAACCGCTTGAGAGCCTCCAACCTTGTGTAATTTACAATATAGAGGACCCTACGCCCCATATTTTGGAGGCTATACAGCCTCAAAAAATTACTTATAATAATCAGGTTTTACCCTTTTCTCCCTATGGGGTGCCCAATTATCTATGATCACTTGTAAGCTCTACATCCGGGGGCGGCTCCCTTCGGGGGGTGGAGGTGGAGGTGAGTGCGACTTTTTCAGCACTTTCTAGGATCACCAAGGGGAAAATTAGCTGCAATCTTTATGTGTGTATTTTAACAAGAAGTCTCTGGTTAAGTGAGTCTATTTGACGGAGAGGAAATATGAGAACCCCCTGAGGAAGACCGCAAAATATTTAAGTCGAAATGCATTGGGACTTTTTTTTTCTCCTGTACATTGGATGGCACTACCAAAATTTCAGCACCAAAATTCAACTATTTTGTATTTTTAATCTTTTGGTATTGTCTACCTCTTTTTCCCCTTTTTTCCTAGTCTAGTAGTTTTGCATAGTGTAAACCAGAGCTCATGTTTTAACTTTTGTATAGTATTGTCCAATTGTTCCTTGTTAATAAAAATACCCTATTTTTTTACAACATACTTTTTGTGACTCTCAACTGCTGCTTTAAAACTTCACAGGGAACTTTATTCTTTCTTTAGTATTTGCTGACTGTAAGTGGGAAAAAGCACAGCAGGGGGTCAGTGCCAGAGGAAGCAGGCTGCACAAGGTTCCCAACTGTAATGACAGGTGGTCAGTACCGGGCTGGCAGTGTTGTAAGAGGAATTGATAGTTTTATGTTGCCTGTAATGCACATGTGTGTGTATGTTGACTTCTGTATTCTGTACCATACTACTGACCCTGCACTCTGCCTTACACACTACTGACCTCCATATTTTCTGTTACTTACTTGTGATCCCTGTTCTCTGTCTTACATACTACTGACCCCTGCACTCTGCCTTAAACACTACTGACCTCCATATTTTCTGTTACTTACTTGTGATCCCTGTTCTCTGTCTTACATACTACTGATCCCTGCACTCTACATTACCTACAGTGCCTTGAAGTTTTCCACATTTTGTCATGTTACAGCCAGAAACGTAAATGTACTTTTTGGAATTTTATGTGATAGACCAACACAAAGTGGCACATAATTGTGAAGTGGAAGGAAAATGATAAATGGTTTTCAAAATTGTTTACAAATAAATATCTGAAAAGTGTGGTGTGCATTTGGATTCAGCCCCCTTTACTCTGATACCCCTAACTAAAATCTAGTGGAACCAATTGCCTTCAGAAGTCACCTAATTAGTAAATAGAGTCCTCCTGTGTGTAATTTAATCTCAGTATAAATACAGCTGTTCTGTGAAGCCCCCCCCCCCCCCTTAGTGAATAAACAGCATCATGAAGGCCAAGGAACACACCATACAGGTCAGGGATAAAGTTGTGGAGAAGTTTAAAGCAGGGTTAGGTTATAAAAAAAAATATCCCAAGCTTTGAACATCTCACAGAGCACTGTGCAATCCATCATCTGAAAATGGAAAGATTAGGGCAACAACTGCAAACCTACCAGGACATGTCCATCCACCTAAACTGACAGGCTGGGCAAGGAGAGCATTAAGCATCAGAGAAGCAGCCAAGAGGCCCATGGTAACTCTGGAGGAGCTGCAGAGATTCACAGCTTATGTGCGAGAATCTGTCTACAGGAGAACTATTAGTTGTGCACTCCACTGGCCTTTATGGAAGAGTGGCAAGAAGAAAGCGATTGTTGAAAGAAAGCCATAAGAAGTCCTGTTTGCAGTTTGAGAGAAGCCATGTGGGGATACAGCAAACATGTGGAAGAAGGTGCTCTGGTCAGATGAGACCAAAATTGAACATTTTGGCCTAAAAGCAAAAGGCTGTGTGTGGTGGAAATCTAACACTGTACATCACCCTGAACACACCATCCCCACTGTGAAACATGGTGGTGGCAGCATCATGTTGCGGGGATGCTTTTCTTCAGCAGGGACAGGGAAGCTGGTCAGAGTTGATGAGAAGATGGATGAAGCCAAATACAGGGCAATCTTAGAAGAAAACCTGGTAGAGTCTGCAAAAGACTTGAGACTGGGGCAGAGGTTCACCTTCCAGCAGGACAACGACCCTAAACATACAGCCAGAGCTACAATGGAATGGTTTAGATCAAAGCATAATAATGTGTTAAAATGGCCCAGTCAAAGTCCAGACCTAAATCCAATTGAGAATCTGTGGCAAGACTTGAAAATTGCTGTTCACAGACGCTCTCCATCCAATCTGACAGAGCTTGAGCTATTTTGCTAAGAAGAATGGTCAAAAATGTTACTCCCTAGATGTGCAAAGCTGGTAGGGACATCCCCAAAAAGACTTGCAACTGTAATTTCAGCAAAAGGGGTTCTATAAAGTATTGACTCAGGGGGGCTGAATACAAATGTACACCACACTTTTCACATATTTATTTGTAAAAAATTATTTTTGAAAACCATTTATCATTTTCCTTCCACTTCACAATTACGTGCCACTTTGTTTTGGTCCATCACATAAAATCCCAATAAAATACTTTTGACGTTTTTGGTTGTAACATGACAAAATGTGGAAAATATCAAGGGTTATAAATACTTTTTCAAGTCACTGTATACTACCAACTAGGGATGAGCCGAACACCCCCCGGTTCGGTTCGCACCAGAACCCGCGAACGGACCGAAAGTTCGCACGAACGTTAGAACCCCATTGACGTCTATGGGACTCGAACGTTCGAAATCAAAAGTGCTCATTTTAAAGGCTAATTTGCATGGTATTGTCCTAAAAAGGGTTTGGGGACCCGGGTCCTACCCCAGGGGACATGTATCAATGCAAAAAAAACTTTTAAAAACGGCCGTTTTTTCGGGAGCAGTGATTTTAATGATGCTTAAAGTAAAAAAAAAAAAGTGAAATATTCCTTTAAATATCGTACCTGGGGGGTGTCTATAGTATGCCTGTAAAGTGACGCGTGTTTCCCATGTTTAGAACAGTCCCTGCACCAAATGTCATTTTTAAAGGAAAAAATCTCATTTAAAACTGCTTGCGGGTTTAATGTCATGTCGGGTCATGGCAATATGGATGAAAATCAGTGAGACAAACGGCATGGGTACCCCCCAGTCCATTACCAGGCCCTTTGGGTCTTGTATGGATATTAAGGGGAACCCCGCACCCAAATTAAAATAAGGAAAGGTGTGGGGCCACCAGGCCCTATATACTCTGAACAGCAGTATACAGGCGGTGCAAACAAGACAGGGACTGTAGGTTTGTTGTTAAGTAGAATCTGTTTGTAATTTTGAACATTTTTAACGTGTTTAGCTCCAGCCAAAAAATCTTTTCTAAGCTTTTTGGAAAACATAGGGAAGGGTTATCACCCCTGTGACATTTGTTTTGCTGTCTTTCCTCCTCTTCAGAAGATTTCACCTCACTTTTTTGTCCCAATGAAAAATGTTTTTTGAAAATTTGGGTTTTTTTGTGGAACAAGGATTGGAAAGCATCAGTGGAAAGGAGAACTTGTTTTCCCATATTAACTCTTAAAGGAGAGAATTTCCCTTCCTAGGGGTAGATTTCATCTCACTTCCTGTTGTCTCCTTCCGTTTGCAAGTAGGAGTCGTTTGTAAGTTAGATGTTTGAAAGTAGGGTCCTGCCCTATATACTCAGCAGAAATTTGGGCCTTAGGTGTTGCTGTGGCCACAACACTGTAAGCCCTCACAGGGCCCTGCTGTGAAATATTAGATCAAGAATTGTAATTACATGCCCCTGTTGAACAGGAGCTGAAAAATTAGGCCTTAGGCACTGGTGCTGGTGCCACAACACTGCAACCCCTCACAGACACTCTAGTTGGAACGCAGGAACGAGCCCTGCTGCAAATTATTGCTTCAAAAATTGTAATTACACGCCCCTGTTAGACAGGGGCAGAAAAATTGGGCCTTAGGCACTGGTGCTGGTGCCACAACACTGCAACCCCTCACAGACACTCTAGTTGGAACGCAGGAACGAGCCCTGCTGCAAAGTATTGCATCAAAAATTGTAATTACACGCCCCTGTTAGACAGGGGCAGAAAAATTGGGCCTTAGGCACTGGTGCTGGTGCCACAACACTGCAACCCCTCACAGACACTCTAGTTGGAACGCAGGAACGAGCCCTGCTGCAAAGTATTGCATCAAAAATTGTAATTACACGCCCCTGTTAGACAGGGGCAGAAAAATTGGGCCCTAGGCACTGGTGCTGGTGCCACAACACTGCAACCCCTCACAGACACTCTAGTTGGAATGCAGGAACGAGCCCTGCTGCAAAGTATTACATCAAAAATTGTAATTACACGCCCCTGTTAAACAGGGGCTGAAAAATTGTGCCTTAGGCACTGGTGGTGGCGCCCAGAACCAAAAATGTTCTTACAAGCTATCAGCGTGATGATTGAGAAGGAAGAGGATAATTACTCAGGGATAGTCACTCAGCATCAGCATAGGCAGTCTTTGAAGGGATCTGAGATTTCAACAAAAATTATTCGGTTACATCAGCATCAGGTGCTTGGTAGCTGGTGGTGATCCAAGACTCATTCATTTTTATGAAGGTCAGCCGATCGACCGAGTCGGTGGACAGACGCACCCTGTGATCGGTTACCACGCCTCCAGCAGCACTGAATGTGCGTTCCGAAAGAACGCTGGATGCAGGACAGGCCAGTAGCTCAATTGCATACTGTGCAAGCTCTGGCCAGTGATCCATCCTCAAGACCCAGTAACCCAGAGGATTTTCGGTGGGAAAGGTGTCCAAGTCTGATCTTGCCCCTAGGTATTCCTGCACCATGTAAAACAGACGCTGGCGATGGTTGCTGGAACCGATCATACCTTGGGGCTGCGGACCAAAAAATTGTCTGAACGCATCGGTCAGACGGCCACCTTCTCCACCGCTCCTTCTTTGACTGACCGAAGCCTCAGCAACACGTTGTCCAGAAACAGGAGTTTGTAACCTCCCAGTCTCTGGGAACGCGTTGCACAGACCTTTCTGCAAGGCCTCCCGAAGATGTTTCATCCTCTGCTCCCTCTGCGATGGCAAGATAAGGTCCGCAACCTTACCCTTGTAACGTGGATCAAGGAGGGTTGCCAGCCAGTATTGGTCCTTCTCCTTGATACCACGAATACGAGGATCCTTACGCAGGCTTTGCAGGATCAGGGAGGCCATGCAGCGTAGGTTTGCTGAGGCATTCGGTCCGGAGTCCTCTGGGTCACTAAGAACGACATGGTCCGCAGCCACCTCCTCCCAGCCACGTACAAGTCCATGTGTTTCTTGGGACTGATCCCTTAAAGACTGCTGCTGATGCTGAGTGCCAGGCTCCACCTCCATACTGACACAATCTTCCTCCTCCTCCTCTTCCTCCTCGTCCTCTTCCTGTGTGATCGGCGGGCACGCAGGAACACTGTCTGGATAAAGGGGGCCTTGAGAGCTAAGGAAGTCCTCCTCTTCCTGCCTCTGTTCTGCCTCAAGTGCCCTGTCCATTATTCCACGCAGCGTGTGCTCCAACAGGTGGACAAGGGGGACAGTGTCACTGATGCATGCACTGTCACTGCTCACCATCCTCGTGGCCTCCTCGAATGGTGACAGGACAGTGCATGCATCCCTGATCATGGCCCACTGGCGTGGGGAAAAAAAACCAAGCTCCCCTGACCCTGTCCTGGTGCCATAGTCGCACAGGTACTCATTGATGGCCCTCTGCTGCGTGTGCAGCCGCTGCAGCATGGCCAACGTTGAGTTCCACCTGGTGGGCATGTCACAGATTAGGCGGTTCTTGGGCAGGTTAAACTCCTTTTGGAGGTCCGTCAGCCGAGCACTGGCATTATATGACCGGTGGAAATGCACACAGACTTTCCTGGCCTGCCTCAGGACATCCTGTAAGCCCGGGTACCTGCCCAAGAACCGCTGCACCACCAAGTTAAGGACGTGAGCCAAACAGGGCACATGGGTCATTTGTCCCTGTCGGAGGGCAGAGAGGAGGTTGGTGCCATTGTCGCAAACCACCATTCCTGCCTTAAGTTGGCGTGGCGTCAACCACCTCTGAACCTGCCCCTGCAGAGCTGACAGAACCTCTGCCCCAGTGTGGCTCCTGTCCCCCAAGCACACCAGCTCAAGCACCGCATGGCATCTTTTGGCCTGCGTACTTGCGTAGCCCCTTGAACGCCTACGGAGCACCGCTGGTTCCGAGGAAGAGGCCATGGAGGAAGAAGAAGAGGAGGGGGTGGAGGAGAGAGGTGTGTCACAATCAGCATTTTGGAGGCGTGGTGGCGGAACAACTCCAACACTACTGCACCTTGTCCTGCATCCTTCCCAGCTGCCAGCAGAGTCACCCAATGCGCCGTGAAACTTAGGTAACGTCCCTGTCCATGCCTGCTGGACCATGAGTCAGCGGTAATATGCACCTTACCGCTGACCGCCCTGTCCAGCGAGGCATGGACATTGCCTTCCACATGCCGGTAGAGAGCCGGAATCGCCTTCCGTGAGAAAAAGTGGCGTTTGGGTACCTGCCACTGAGGAACCGCACATTCCACAAACTCACGGAAGGGGGCAGAGTCTACCAACTGAAAAGGCAGCAGTTGAAGTGCTAGCAATTTTGCCAAGCTAGCATTCAACCGCTGGGCATGTGGATGGCTGGGAGCAAACTTCTTTCGGCGGTGCAGCAGCTGGGGCAGGGAAATTTGCCTGGTACAATCTGACGTCGGTGTACCAAAAGCAGATTGCCCACAAGTACTTGGCTGTGACACACCTAATTCTACACCTTCATTCCTCTCACTGCAGGTCTCAGAGAGGACTGAAGGTCTAGTGGGGTTGGAAATCTCAGCTGATGAGGAGCAAGGAGAGATCCTCTTTGTTCTTTGGTGTGGGTCTTTTAGATACGCTTGCCAACGAACTGCATGGCAGGTCAACATATGTCTGGTCAAGCATGTGGTACCCAAGCGGGAGATATTTTGGCCACGCGAGATACGCTTGAGACATATGTTGCAAATAGCAGCGGTGCGATCTGATGCACTCGTCTCAAAAAAGGCCCACACCAAAGAACTTTTTGAATAACGCGCAGAGACTGCAGCGCCCTGCACATGTGGAGCTTTGGGGTGTGATGCAGTCAATGTGCTGCCCTTAGGCTGGCCCCTGGAGGGCATCCTGCCTCGTTGGTGATGTGCTGCCGCCTCCTCCTCCTCCTCCTCCTCCTCCTCCTCCTCTCTCCTATCAGGCACCCACGTTGAGTCAGTGACCTCATCATCCCCTCCCTCCTCATCACTGGAGCAAACCTGGCAGTATGCTGCAGCAGGGGGAGCATGACTGCCAGATTGCTGTCCTTCTTGGGCACCCCCTCTGTCCGCGCTCATGTTACTGCCTTCATCGAGCTCAGTATCGTCATCAGAGCCTTCCAAACGCTGGGCATCCTCCTGGAGCATGTACCCAACACTGTGGTCAAACAGTTCGAGGGAATCCTCATGAGGACATGGTGGAGCTAGGGAAGGAGTCACTGATGACATTGAGCTGAGGGAAGAGGCCGCTGCTTTGCCAGACAAAGCACCCTGGGCATGGGTGAGAGAGGATGAGGAGGATGAGGACGGCTTGGTCATCCACTCGACCAAGTCTTCCGCATGTTGCGGCTCAACATGGCCAGCTGCCGAAAAAAAGGCCAAGCGTGTCCCATGGCCACGTGCTGATGAGGATGCACCGTCTCCACGACCAGCACTAGACACAGAGCCTGCTTGCCCTCTCTTATTGGCTTGTGACTGTCTGCCTCTCCTTCTTGGCCTTCCAGACATACTAATGGCCTGTAGCTGCACTAAGCTGGGATAGAACACCTGTAATTTTCTTCAAGTAGCTTTATATACTGTAACCAGACAAGCCTGCCTGTCAGTAGGAAGATAACAGGAACGGATCTAGCTGAACACTGTGAGCAGGACGCACTGTACTAAATGTAAATAGTCTAGCTGCCTGACCGTGGTACTAATAGGATCAAATAGAACACCTGTAATTTTCTTCAGGTAGCTTTATATACTGTAACCAGACAAGCCTGCCGGTCAGTAGGAATTTAACAGGAACGGATCTAGCTGAACACTGTGAGCAGGACGCACTGCACTAAATGTAAATAGCAGGAACGGATCTAGCTGAACACTGTGAGCAGGACGCACTGCACTAAATGTAAATAGTCTAGAAGATAACAGGAACGGATCTAGCTGAACACTGTGAGCAGGACGCACTGCACTAAATGTAAATAGTCTAGAAGATAACAGGAACGGATCTAGCTGAACACTGTGAGCAGGACGCACTGCACTAAATGTAAATAGCAGGAACGGATCTAGCTGAACACTGTGAGCAGGACGCACTGCACTAAATGTAAATAGTCTAGAAGATAACAGGAACGGATCTAGCTGAACACTGTGAGCAGGACGCACTGCACTAAATGTAAATAGCAGGAACGGCTCTAGCTGAACACTGTGCGCAGGACGCACTGCACTAAATGTAAATAGCAGGAACGGATCTAGCTGAACACTGTGAGCAGGACGCACTGCACTAAATGTAAATAGCAGGAACGGATCTAGCTGAACACTGTGAGCAGGACGCACTGCACTAAATGTAAATAGCAGGAACGGATCTAGCTGAACACTGTGAGCAGGACGCACTGCACTAAATGTAAATAGTCTAGAAGATAACAGGAACGGATCTAGCTGAACACTGTGAGCAGGACGCACTGCACTAAATGTAAATAGTCTAGAAGATAACAGGAACGGATCTAGCTGAACACTGTGAGCAGGACGCACTGCACTAAATGTAAATAGCAGGAACGGATCTAGCTGAACACTGTGAGCAGGACGCACTGCACTAAATGTAAATAGTCTAGAAGATAACAGGAACGGATCTAGCTGAACACTGTGAGCAGGACGCACTGCACTAAATGTAAATAGCAGGAACGGCTCTAGCTGAACACTGTGCGCAGGACGCACTGCACTAAATGTAAATAGCAGGAACGGATCTAGCTGAACACTGTGAGCAGGACGCACTGCACTAAATGTAAATAGCAGGAACGGATCTAGCTGAACACTGTGAGCAGGACGCACTGCACTAAATGTAAATAGCAGGAACGGATCTAGCTGAACACTGTGAGCAGGACGCACTGCATTAAATGTAAATAGTCTAGATAGAAGATAACAGGAACGGATCTAGCTAAACTGAATACAGTGTATATATATATATGCAACACCTGGGATGCATATATATACACAATACACTGTAAGTGCAGCTAACTGACTGACTGTTCTGCCTAATCTATCTAACTCAAATCAAATGACACTGTCTCTCTCTCTCTCTATCTCTCAGCACACCGGAACACACACTACACAGGGCCGCCGTGCAGGCGGCCTTATATAGTGTGGGGTGTGTACTAAATCCCCTGAGCCATAATTGGCCAAAGCCACCCTGGCTTTGGCCAATTACAGCTCTCTCTACTGACGGCGCTGTGATTGGCCAAGCATGCGGGTCATAGTGCATGCTTGGCCAATCATCAGCCAGCAATGCACTGCGATGCCGCAGTGAATTATGGGCCGTGACGCGCCACACGAATTTAGCGCGAACGGCCCATAACGTTCGCAATTCGGCGAACGATCGAACAGCCGATGTTCGAGTCGAACATGGGTTCGACTCGAACACGAAGCTCATCCCTACTACCAACCTGAGTTACTTATTCCTGACATTTGCCCTCTGCAGTACATATTAATGACTTCTGAACTCTGTGTTACTTATTCTTGACTCCTGCTCTGTACTTTACATAATACTGACCTCTGAACACTACAATACTTATTCCTTCTGGCCTAGCAAACCGGAGCCTCGTAGCACATGTCAACCCAGACCGCCGTTCAGGTGGCACAGAACCCTGATCACCTGATTCCGATTCCGAGTGACCCCGTCCCCTTCTGATGTCATGTGATCATCATGGGGTCATCCAGTTATGTCAGCGGGTGGCCCCACCCTTGCCCAAGAGCTGTCAAAGGGAAAAGACAGCAGCCGGCGGGAGCCCTCCAATGAAGATGGAGTTTTTTTGTTTCTTTTTTCTATTTTTTGGGTCCGTCGGGCAGCATGATTGACGATGGATGTACATTGCGGGACACTTTTTTTTTTCTTTTTTAATAAAGGAGTTGTCAAAAACTTTCTATTGTGGTTTTTACTTTTTGACGCTTTTTTTGGTGAATGGGTAGGGGTACAATGTACCCGATACCCATTCACATGGGGGGGTGGGATCTGGGGGTCCCCTTGTTAAAGGGGGCTTCCAGATTCCGATAAGCTCCCGCCTGCAGACCCCAACAACCAATGGCCAGGGTTGTCGGGAAGAGGCTCTTATCCCTATCAAGATGGGGACAAGTTGCTTTGGGTCTGTTTTTTTTAATTTTGGCGTGGAGTTCCCCTTAAAATCCATACCAGACCGGAAGGGTGGGGGGGGCTGGCTTCTGGCTTTCAAAGAACTTCCGCAGTACGCCTCACACGCCAACAGTGCACACACAGCACTGCTCGTGGGAGGAGCCAGTGACGAGCAGTGCTGTGTACACTGTTGGCGTGTGAGGAGATCCCAGCTGTTAGCTGTATGCAACTGACCTTACCATATGCAATTTATTCTGCTGAAAAGTGTGAGTGAGGTTTTTACCCTTAGTTTATAGGGATTACATATTACACTACCTGTGCAATGGTCTTTTTTGTTGTTGTTTCATACTGCGGAAGTTCTTTGAAAGCCAGAAGCCAGCCCATGCTAATGAGCAGCTGAATTTATGAGCAAGCCATCTATCACTGGGGATTACTCATTGAAACCTGTCTATATTCATCAATCACCAAAGACGTTATATTTCTTCACAGCAGTATGCTGTCCTATTGAGATATCTGTGCACTGTGGTTCATCACATTAATATATCTCATCTTTCTTTTTCTCTTTTTTATTGTGTTCAATAATTTATTATCACATTGATATTTAGTTATAGGATTTTGTTATGGTGAAGGATGTTATGTTATTTATAATAGGCTCCATTTGGAGATCACACCGTGTTATATTGGGAGGTTAATATTAGAGCATTAGACATTCTGAATATATACAACTATAAGCCCTTCCCCACATGCCAAGGTTCTAGGTGTAGTCCTGGACTCTGAACTTTCCTTCAAGCACCACGTCCAATCACTGTCCAAATTCTGCCGCCTCAGCCTCCGCAACATCGCTAAAATACGCACCTTTCTAACCAATGACACAACAAAGCTCTTAATTCACTCGCTGGTCATCTCTCGCCTCGACTACTGCAACTCCCTTCTCATTGGCTTACCTCTACATAGTCTATCACCTCTTCAATCCATCATGAATGCTGCTGCCAGACTCACCCACCTTACCAATTGCTCTGTCTCTGCTACCCCTCTCTGTCAATCCCTCCACTGGCTTCCGGTCGGCCAAAGAATTACATTCAAAATACTAACAACTACGCATAAAGCCATCCACAATTTAGCCCCCAGCTACATCACTAGCCTAGTCTCTAAATACCAACCTACTCGTTCTCTTTGTTCCTCTTAAGACCTCCTGCTCTCTAGCTTCCTCATCACCTCCTCCCATGCTTGTCTCCAGGACTTTTCCAAAGCCTCTCCAATCCTATGGAATGCCCTACCCCAATCTGTCCGATTATCTCCTACTCTATTAGCTTTTAGACAATCCCTGAAAACCCTTCTCTTCAGAGAAGCCTACCCTACCCACACCTAACAACTGTTTTTAAATTTTCTCCATCAGCTCATCCCCCACAGTTATTATCTTTTGTTTCCACTTGAACCTCCCTTCTAGATTGTAAGCTCTAACGAGCAGGGCCGTCTGATCCCTCCTGTATTGATTTGTATTGTAAGTGTACTGTCTGCCCTCATGTTGTAAAGCGCTGCGTAAACTGTTGGCGCAATATAAATCCTGTATAATAATAATAAAGCAAGCACTTTTGATTTTTTATGATCGTGTCCCGTAAACTTTGATAGGGTTCGCATGTTCGCTAGAACTTTTTGCCTGTTCTCATGTTCTGGTATGAACCGAACCGGAGGGTGTTCGGCCCATCCCTATTCAGCATTAAACAAATCAGTAAATGAATGAAATACTCAAACTCTTGTGGTAAGGTTTAGAGAACCCATTTAAAATGTTCTGAAAAATAAATATGTCTATGGTGAACAGTTGTTAATAACTAAGAGCTAGCTGACCACTTTAGTTTTTGTTAGCTGTTATTGTTTTTTTTGTTTTTGTTATTTTTTGCGCTCTGATTTTCTACAGGTGCATAATGTCCTTGATATCGAACTCTGTGTGCAGACAGAAAAGACACGTCTCAGTTCTGGGTGACACGGCTGTGTATGTCTGGCAAGAATTCCTTTAATTGGTTACAAGGCATGACCTTGTGTCCTCTGCAGTCAGAAGGTGATCTTGTTTTTTTTTTTTTTTTTTTTTTTTTTTTTTTATATTGTTATTGTTTTAGATGAATGAATGTCTTTTCTAATTGATACTTTTGCAGATACCGCTTGCTCGTTTTTACTCGGTTAACTTGAAATATTTTTTTTCACCAAACTCTAAAAAGGTGAGCCAATACTGTTAGAAGGAGTATTAAACGTTCAAAGAAGTAAATGCTATATGAATCATCTGCCCTTACTCAAGATGGCTATGGCAAGAAATGCTAGGGGGGGTGTTTTTCAAAGTAATTTCTGAAAAAAATAAAGCATGGGACATGGATAGATGGGGGAGTTTGCTTTGACTTTTAAAAACAAATGAAATCATGTTTTTGGTTTGTGGTGCTTAGATGCCATGTAGTTCCAGTTTAAGGTGTGCTAAATAACACTTAAGGCATTATAAAATAGCATGTGATCATACTGATTGATCATATTGATGCACTTTAGCATGCCTGAAGCTTGATGAATCAGGACCACTATTTCTTAAAAAAAAGATCACTGGAAGCTGTGCTTTAGATACCTTAGTCACCAGAAAACATTACAGCAGGTAAAGATGGATAATGGCAGAAAAGTTTTGACTTTTCATTTAATGCAAACTTGCTGTTTTATGTAAATAAGTTGGCTGAATGTTGGCTTTTTGCTGAATATAAAACAAATCTTTGTTTCTGTCATGTCTCTAATGCAACGTACTGTAGATCAGTCATAAAGCGAGCTACTCTCCCTTCCAGTAAGTGGATTATTCTAATGAAAAATCACTCATACATACTTTTTAATCTATGTCTTTCAGAAAGAAGGCATTTGTACTCATGTACTTTATTTTCTACTTTAACACATAGGAGAAAAATGTTCTTTGAAAACATTTATAACCCTCGCCACCTACTGGCTTTTAAATTGGATCTATGCTTAACGTGTTACTAAAGGTCAATATTTTTTTTATATGTTATAAATGTAATATGTTATACTTACCTGCTCTGTGCAATGGTTTTGCACAGAGTGGCCCAATCCTCCTCTTTTGGAGTCCCCCCACTGGCGATCTTGGCTCCTCCTCTTCGTGTGCCCCCATAACAAGCTGCTTGCTATGGGGGCACACAGTGTGTGCTCGCTCCCGAGTTGTGTGTCTATGGAGCCCTGCTCCATAGATATACACAGTGGGGCTTAGCCTTGCGCCCACTTTCTGCTGACTGCATTTGATTGACAGTAGACATGTGCACTGCCAAAAAATGTGTTAGTTTTCGTTTCATTCATTCGTTTTTTTGGGTTTTTTTTTGTTTTTCGGGTCATTCATTATGACCGCAATTTGTGAATTCGTAAATTCGCACATTCGTAAATTCGTATATTCATAAATTCGTACATTCGTACATTAAAACATTTGTAAATTCGTACATTCGTACATTAAAACATTTGTAAATTCGTACATTCGCACATTCGAAGATTTGTAAATTTTGCAAATCCATAAATTCGTACATGCGTAAATTCGAAAATTTGTATATTCATAAATTTGCACATTCGTAAAGTAGAAAATTCGGAAATTTGGAAATTCAAAATTAGTAAATCCGAAAATTAGAAAATCTGAAATAGTAACCAACTATTAAATTAGGTATAGGTATTGTAATTTCCTTTCAAATTTGGCTGTTAGCGAACGTAACGAATACGAATTTATCCGAAGTTTTGAATGATCCGAAATAACGAATGTCGCATCTAAACAAATGGAACGGAACAAATTAATAATTAACAATAATAAATACCGTATTTATCAGCGTATAACACGCACTTTTTTCCTCTTAAAATCAGGGGAAAATCGCGGGTGCGTGTTATACGCCGATCCCCTGCGATCCTGACCTGTCAGAATTAAAAAATCGCTGACCGCGATTTGAAAATGGCGCCGCCGGCGCCGAATTACACAGTGCCGGTCCTCGGCTCTTCTCGGCGGCTTTCGGTTTCACTCGAGCACCGCCCGAACCTAGCCGAGTATACTCGGCTAGTTTCGGATAGCTCCGCTCACCGTCCGAGTGGAACCGAAAGTAAACGAGAGCTGCCGAGAAGAGCCGAGGACCGGCTCTGTGTATTTCGGCGCCGGCGGCGCCATTTTCAAATCGCGGTCGGCGATTTTGAAGCTCACAGGCTTCAGCAAAGCTGGACTGGGGCAAGGCTGGACTGGACACTGGGGAAGGCTGCACTGACATGGCTGCACTAGCAAGGCTGCACTGACATGGCTGCACTGACATGGCTGCACTGACATGGCTGCACTAGCAAGGCTGCACTGACATGGCTGCACTGGCAAGGCTGCACTGACATGGCTGCACTGACATGGCTGCACTGGCAAGGCTGCACTGACATGGCTGCACTGACAAGGCTGCACTGACAAGGCTGGACTGGGGCAAGGCTGCACTGAGAAGGCTGCAATGATGGGCATTTAAATGTAAGTTTTTTTCCCTTCAACTTCCCTCCTAAAAGTTTTTTTTCCTTAAAATTCCCTCCTAAATTGAGGTGCGTGTTATATGCCGGTGCGTGTTATACGCCGATAAATACGGTAGTTTTTACTGCTATTTATTATTACTAATTCATTACGTTCCATTCGTTTAGATGCGGCATTCGTTATTTCGGATAATTCATAACTTCGGATAAATTCGTATTCGTTCTGTTCACTAACAGCCAAATTTGAAAGGAAATTACAATACCTATAATTTAATAGTTAGTTATAGTTAAGTTATTATTAGGTAATTATTATTTCAGATTTCCGAATTTACAAATCTACGAATTTACGAATGTGCGAATGTACAAATTTATGAATTTACAAATGCACGAATGTACGAATTTACAAATTTTCGAATTTACGAATATTTGTAAAAATTAGTTAAACGGTTTTTCATTAATTCGGATATTTCCGAATTAACGAATTTGTCAAAATTCGTTAAATAACTAATTCGGAACGAAACAAATTGCACATGTCTAATTGACAGCCAATGGCTCCTGCTGCTGCCCAAGTACCTGTGTGAAGAGGAGGAGAGTGGCCGCGCACATCGCTGATTCTCTTCTCCCCTCTTTTCCCCTTCACACAGGGAAAGGGATGGACCTTGAGGTTAAAAAAAAAGTTTTGGCATTAGAACCACTAGAAATATTTAAAGCGGAGCTCCATCCAAAATGGGGAAGTTCCACTTTAAGCACTCCATCCCCCTCTCCCCTGCCACATTTGGCATGTATTTTTTTTTTTTTTGGAAGGGGAGCGAGTACCTAGTTTTGACAGTTACCCGCTCCAACTTTTGCTCGGATCGCCTAAGTGATCCGATTGGAAGTTCTCCTTTCGCCCTCCCTCCCTGCAGTCTTTTAGACTGCCGGACCATCCAGCAGCTGCAGCACAACTCATGCATGCGCAGTGTGCACCCGGCTGCGAAACCGCAAACTGTCACAGCTGGGATGCCCACAGTTGAAATGTCGGTGCCGAGGGGAGAGAAGAGAGAGTTCGGGTGACCACATCGCTGGATCCTGGGACAGGTGAGTGTGCCTTTATTAAAAGTTACCAGCTACACTTTTTGTAGCTGCTGACTTTTAACCACTTGACCTCCGGGACGGTTTACCCCCCTTTATGACCAGGCCATTTTTTTGCGATACGGCAAACTGCGTTACTTTCACTAACAATTGTGCGGTCATGCGATGCTGTACCCAAGTAAGATTTGTCCTTTTTTCCCCACAAACAGAGCTTTCTCTTAGTGGTATTTGATTACTTCTGCGTCTTTATTTACAGCATTACTCTAACTGACAATTGTGCGGTCGTGCGACAATGTACCCAAATAAAATGTGTGTTCTTTTTTTTCCCACAAATAGAGCTTTCTTTTGGTGGTATTTGATCACCTCTGCGTTTTTTTTTTTTGTGCTATAAACAAAAGAAGAACGTCAATTTAAAAAAAAAAACAAAAAAACATTCTTACTTTCCCTGCTATAAAACATATACAATAAGAAAATGTAAAGGATCAAATTTCTTCATCAGTTTAGGCCAATATGTATTCTGCTACACATCTTTGGTAAAAAAAAATCCCAATAAGCGTATATTGATTGGTTTGCGCAAAAGTTATAGCGGCAAACTATGGGATATTTTTATGGAATTTTTTTTTTTTTTACTGGTAATGGTGGCGATTAGCAACTTATAGCAGGACTGCGACATTGCAGCGGATAACTTGATTTGCTAAAGGCAAAAAGACTGTGCACTTTGCAAATTTGCCCTCTGCGAATGCAGTTGCTCTAGAGCTTTAGTAAGACCCCTTTCACACCAAGCCGCCTATAGCGTCGGCGGTAAAACGCCGCTATTTTTAGAGGCGTTTTACCGTCGGATTTGCGGCGCATTTCGGCTGCTAGCGGGGCACTTTTACCCCCCGCTAGCGACCGAGAAAGGGTTCAAACTGCCCGCAATGCACCGCAATAGCGGCGTTTTGCCGGCGGTATCCCAGCGCTGCCCCATTGATTTCAATGGGGAGCAGCGGTGGAGGAGCGGTAAACACAAGAAGCTGCTGGCAGGACTTTTCCTGACGTCCTGCCAGCACACCGCTCCGGTGTGAAAGCCCTTGGGCTTTCACACTGAAAACAATGGAGCAGCTGTTTGAGGGCGGATTGCAGGTGCTATTTTTAACGCTATAACGCCTGCAAAACATCCTCGGTGTGAAAGGGGTCTAAATGAGCAGAAGCCCTGCCGACTCATGCAATCACGTGCAAGCAAAAATTCTGCTTTTTTTATTTTTCTTGCATATGATTGGGTATTCTTTGTAAAGTGAAGCTTTACCTCATTTACTAAGCCCTGAGTCTGCAGAGTCTAGTTCACTGCCTTTCCTTGTGACATAACAGCGATCTGCCTTGTTTACATAGGCAGATTGCTGTTCTGCCTGTATTCCGTACGATCGCCGTGCCACCGCCAGACCCGCTGACTGGCTCCCGCTGTGTCCAATCACAGCGGGAGTGGGCCGCCGGCAGTGCGAGTGCGTGCCGCAGACCTGGAAGCACAAAGTAAAATACAGGTACGTGATTTCACGAAGAAGAATGGCCACCCGCAGTACATGTATGTGGGGTGGTCGGCAAGTGGTTAAAAAAAATATACAGTATATATATTTTCTGATCCCTAGTCTTTGGGAATGACAGAGCCCTACCAGTTTTGTACAGCCAGCCTGGGAGAGAAAAACTCACCAAGCTCAACACAGGACGTGTACGGGTGACCCCGCCCCCCTCTGATGCAATGCAGGTTTCCCATTGCATCAGAGGGGGGCAGGGTCACCAGTACACGTCACTGGGAAACCCTGGCATTTCCCCTTGTCAGAGGGGGACGGGGTCATGTGACGGGGGGCCCCACCCTCAGCTACATAAGAGCTGTCAAGCTGGCGCCGCGTCATTGGCTGGGTGCCTCCGGTGGAGGCAGGATCCTTTGCGTGTTCCTCGCTGGAGTCGCTGGAGATCATCCATCGCTGGAGATCGAGAATTGGTTTACATTGCTGGAGTAGGAGCATGGATTTATTGGATTACATCGCTGGAATCTCTTTTTTATTTTTTATTTTTAATAAAGGACTTGTCCCAAGCCGTCTCCTGTGGTTTTTTTACATTTTGACACTTTCTTTTTGTGAAATGGTAGGGGTACAATGTACCCCTTACCAATTCACATGGGGGAGGGCCGGGATCTGGGTGTCCCCTTTGTTAAAGGGGGATTTCAGATTCCGATAAGCCGCCCGCCCACAGACCCCCACAACCACCGGGCAAGGGTTGTGGGGATGAGGCCCTTGTCCCCGACATCCTTCCCATGTTGAGGGCATGTGGCCTGGTAAGGTTCAGGAGGGGGGGTGCTGTCTCGCCCCCCCTCTTTTCCTGCGGCCTGCCAGGTTGCATGCTCGGATAAGGGCCTGGTAATGGAATTTTGGGGGACCCCCACACATTTTTTTTTTTAAATGACTTTGAATGACTTTTATGTGTATTGTCGGGACCGACAATTCATTAATAGCTGACACTAGCACTTTTAAATTACTTTTTTTCCTTTAGAAATGTCATTTTGCATCTCGGACTGTTATAAACACGGGAAACATGCGCTACTTTACGGGCATACTATAGACACCCCCCAGGTACGAAATTTAACCACTTCGCATCCAGGCCAATTCTGACACTTCGCTCCTACATGTAAAAATCATAATTTCTTTGCTATAAAATTACATAGAACCCCCAAACTTCGGTACCTAAAAATCCCCATAGGCAACGCTTTAAACATTTTTACTGGTTACATGTTTTGAGGTACAGAGGAGGTCTAGGGCTAGAATTATTGCTCTCGCTCTAACATTCGCGGCGACACCTCACATGTGTGATTTGAATACCGTTTTCATATGTGGGCGGGACTTATGTATGCGTTCGCTTCTGCGTGCGAGCACACGGGGACAGGGGCGCTTTAACATTTTTTTTTATTGTTAATTTTACTTAAAAATGTTTATTTTGACACTTTTTAAAAAAAAAATTTTGATCACTTTTATTCCTATTACAAGGAATGTAAACATCCCTTGTAATAGGAATATTACATGAAAGGTCCTCTTTATAGTGAGATATGGGGTCAATAAGACCCCACGTCTCACCTCTAGGCTGGGAAGTCTAAAAAAAAAAAAAAAAAAAAAAAACGATCCTGGCTTACCGTTTTTTTTTTTAATGCAGAGGCCGGGCATGACGTCATAACATCGTGCCCGGCCTCCAAACGATCAACCATCCGATCTGCCGGAAATCTCCATGGTCAACATCCGGGGCTGGCGGATCCGCTCTCCAACTCACCGATCGATGCGGTGAGTCGGTAGAAGCACCGGAGGGTGGCGGGAGGGGCCGCTATAATCGTTCTTATGGTGTATAGAATCGCCGGCTGAAAATGCCGATATCTGAATGATGCCTGTAGCCTCAGGCATCATTCAGATATACCACCACAAAGTTGAGGCCGTCATATGACGGCCTAAGGATGGCAAGTGGGAATATTTTATTCTTATTGTTTCACTTTTCACTCCCCTGGGGCAGGACCCAGGTCCCCAAACACTTTTTATGGCAATAACTTGCATATAAGCCTTTAAAAAGAGCACTTTTGATTTTTCATGTTCGTGTCCCATAGACTTTAACGGTGTTCGCGTGTTCAAACAAATTTTTTGCCTGTTCGCATGTTCTGGATGCGAACCGAACCGGGGGGGGGGGGGGTGTTCGGCCCATCCCTACTAGTGGTTAAGAACAGCGATCTACCTCTATTCCCTGTCAGTACACTGCCCCCACAGTTAGAATCACTCCCTAGGAAGCACTTAACCCCTTGATCGCCCCTAGTGTTAACCCCTTCCCTGCCAGTGACATTAATACAGTAATCGGTGGCTATTTTTAGCTCTGATCGCTGTATAAATGTCACTGGTCCCAGAAAGTGTCAGAAGTGTCCCCCGCAAGGTCGCAGTCCCATTAAAAATCGCAGATCGCCAACATTACTAGTAAAAAATAAATATATAATAAAAATGCCATAAATCTATCCCCTATTTTGTAGACGCTATAACTTTTGCGCAAACCAATCAATATAAGCTTACTGCAATTTTTTTTACCAATAATATGTAGAAGAATACACATTGGCTTAAATTGATGAAGACATTTGTTTTAGAGCAACTGCATTCGCAGAGGGCAAATTTGCAAAGCGCACAGTCTTTTTGCCTTTAGTAAAACAATTTTTCCGCTGCAATGTCGCAGTCCCACTATAGGTTGCTAATCACCACCATTACCAATAAAAAAATAAAAATAAATAAAAATTCCATTAAAATATCCAATAGTTTGTAGACGCTATAACTTTTGTGCAAACCAATCAATATACGCTTGTTGGGAGTTTTTTTTACCAAAAATATGTAGCAGAATACATACTGCCCTGAGTTGATGAAGAAATTTGATCTTTTACATTTTCTTATTGGATATGTTTTATAGCAGAGAAAGCAAGAATTTCTTTTTTCGTTTTTTTTTCAAAACTGTTGGTCTATTTTTGTTTATACCCTGTTTCCCCGAAAATAAGACCTAGCGTGATTGTCGGTGCTGGCTGCAATATAAGCCCTACCCCCCAAATAAGCTCTACCCTGTTTCCCCGAAAATAAGCCCTACCCTGAAAAGAAGACCTACGAGGACTTTAACTAGGGCTTATTTGGGGGGTAGGGCTTATATTGCAGCCACCACCGACAATCACGCTAGGTCTTATTTTCGGGGAAACAGGGTAGATCAAAAGAATAAAAACCGCAGAGGTGATCAAATACCACCAAAAGAAAGCTCTATTTGTGGGAAAAAGGGACATCATTTTTGCTTGGGTACAGCGTTGCACGACTGTGCAATTGTCAGTTAAAGCGACACAGTGGTGTATCACAAAAAATGGCCTGGTCAGGAAAGGGGCAAATCCTTCCAGTCCTTAGGGAACTGCAGCCTCCCCTCCTCCATCATTTTTCCCCTGTATACCTTTTACATTCTTCAGCATAGTAAGCATACTCTCCTACCCAGCGTTGAGCTTCTGGGACCCTCCTCTCTGCAGCCACTAGGTGGCACCGGGGGGACCGTATCATTCACTTAGGCAAATTCGGAAAATCGGGGGTTAGGCCGAGCCTTTGATGGAAAGAAAACCATGTAAGTAAACAAACAAACAAACTCCCAATATCGGCGCTGCAGAGGGGCAGGATGGAGAGGAGGAGAGTGCCGCGGGAGGGTGAAGGTCCGCTTCAAGCTCTACTTTACTGCCAAAAAAGTGTAACTTTGCAGAGCCAGTTCTATGATACAAGCACCTGTGACACACAGCATGGCATATTCTCCCCTGCAGTTATGCAAAACATCTTGTTCACCAACATGCCCCCAACCAGCTAATTGGGTAATGCAAGCAGCATCATCATACAGGTGAGGATATCACTCTGCTCTCCCCATCAAGCTCCATGGGCTAAAATGAGTAATGGAGTGGTTCCCATCAATTTGTAAGCAGGTGCAGTTAGCTAGTCGGCCACTAGGTGGCTCTGTCCTGGAATTGTGTGTGGTGACAGAGAATAGTAACCAGGTGATAGGTCCTTTTTTAGTTAGAACCCTCCTGTAGTGATTTTTTTGGTTTGTCAGTGACCATATATAAATCAGGTTGGGAGGTGCCTTAGGGCAGTCGGGGTATGGGAATCAGATACTCCACATTGTACAGATGTAGTCACTTAGTGCAGGGGTCCTGGACAGGGCTGGAGGACAGGGTGGGATAGTTCTGCACCCAGAAGAGCCAGCTGTAGTCTTCCTGTCACTTATGGTGGTGAAGGTTACAGCGGGTTGTAAAAGACCTTTAAAGTCAGGCCAAGTGTTCTCTGAAGTAAATCTATCCCCCTGGAGGACTTAGGAGAACCGATTGCTTAAAGCTGGAAAGAGCCCTCTAAGTGATTAATGACTCTGGGAAGGAGAAAAGCTGTAAAAGGGAAGATGGCTGAAGGGTGAAGTGTTGTATACTGCTTTCACATGTGACTGCTGCGGATCGTCCACTATATGTGATTGACAAAGTACTGTCAAGTTACCCCCGGGTAATATGTCAATGTGATGTAACTGTAATTGCCATCTTCTGAAGTGACACCAGTAAAGTGCAGTAATTATAATTCTTTTGTGTGGACATTTCTATGGAATATAAAGGCTTAGGGCTGGGAATACCAGGGAAGGCCTCTGGCAAGAAGTTGGGCACAAGATGGCGGAGGTAGAGGGCTACAAGCAGGTGGGTTGTCATTCTACCTAAAAAGGAGTCGTGCAGGTACTTGCACTCCTTGGTGCCAACTAGACATGTGCACTGCCAAAAAATGTGTTCATTTTCGTTTCATTGTGGTTTTCTTTTTCATTTTTCAGGTCATTTGTTATGATCGCAATTCGTAAATTCGTAAATTTGTAAATCCCAAAAATTAGAAAACTAGAAAATCCGAAAAGAATAAAGTAAATACGAAAGTACGAAAAAACGAAAATCCGAAAATTCTATTACATTATAGGTATTGGAATTTCCATTCAAATTTGGCTGTTAGTGAACACAACAAATACAAATTTTATCAGAAGTTACGAATTATCCGAGATAACGAATGCCGCATCTAAACAAATGGAACGGAACAAATTAATAATAAATAATAATATTAAACGCTTTTATTATTATTATTATTATTATTGTTATTTATTATTATTAATTTGTTACATTCCATTTGTTTAAATGCGGCATTCGTTATTTCTGATAATTCGTAACTTCGGATAAATTTGTATTCGTTACATTCACAGCCAAATTTGAAAGGGAATTCCAATACCTATAATTTAATAGTTAGTTATTTCAGATTTTCGAATTTTCGGGTTTTCGGATTTTTGAATTTCGAATTTACAAATTTTTGAATTTACGAATATTCGGCAAAAATTTGTTAAACATGTTTTCGTTAATTCAGATGTTTCCGAATTAATGAATTTGTCGAAATTCATTATCTACTTCAATACAGGGCCCTTCCTGCCCAGGCCATTTTTCAGCTTTTAGCGCTGTCACACTTTGAATGACAATTGCGCCATGCTACACTGTAACCATGTGAAATTGTTTTCATTTTCTTCACACAAATAGAGCTTTTTTTTGGTGGTATTTATTCACGTCTGGGTTTTTTATTTTTTGCTAAAAAAAAAAAAAAGACTGAAAATTTTGAAAAAAATAAAAGTTTTTTGGTTTCTGACAGTAAATTTTTTAAATAAGTAATTTTTCTCCTTCGCTGATGAGGTGGCGCTGATAGGCTGCACTGATGATGTGGCACTTATGGGCACTGATTAGGTGGAATTGATGAGGAGGCACGAATATGCCGTACTCATGGACACTGATAGGTGGCACTGGTGGGCACTAATGGGTGCCATTGGTGAGCACTGGTGGGTGGCACTGATGGGCACAGATAGGCAACACGAATAGGCCGCACTGATGGGCACTGATGGGTGGCACTGATGGGCACTGATGGGCATTGATGGGTGACATTGATGAGCAGCAGTCATAGGTATTGTTGGGCAGCAGTGGTGGGCAGCAGTGATAGCCAGCACTGACTGGCAACACTAATGGGTAGTGATTGCTGCCACTTGTGGGCACTGTTTGCTGGCACTGGTGGGCACTCACTGCTGGCATGGGTGGGCACACTGCTAGCACTGGTGGGCCCTCACTTCTGGCACTGTGGGCGCTTTATTGTAATCAGGGCACTGATTACATGCCTAGATGTCCTCTGTGAGGAGATGCCGCTGATCGGCTCTCCTCTCCTCACACTCTGTCAGTGTGAGGCGAGGCGAGCCGATTACCGGCATCTCCGTGTTTACATGTGACCAGCTGTGATTGGACACAGCTGATCACATGGTTAAAGAGCCGCGGCTCTTTACAGAGATCGGGGTCGCGCCATGTCCTAGCAATTGCCGCGCTGCGTGCCACCGGGGGCACGGGAGAGCGACCGTTCTGGGCGCCGTCATATGATGTCTAGCCAGAACGAGAGCCACACCGCCTCGCCGTCATTTGACGGTGGGCGGGCAGCAAGTGGTTAAAGAATGAATTCGGAACTAAACGAATTGCACATGTCAAGTGCCAACACTCAGCCAACCACAAGCCCCCTTACAAATTGACAGTGCTGCCTCCCTTGTCCTGTTGTTCAGGGGTTTACAGAAAGCTAATATAAAGAGCAATTGGTAATCTACTTTTACTGTATAAAAAAATGTATGAGATTATTTTCTGAACATATATATGAAATGACGGATTTTATATCCTGTCGTTTTCAGCAGTCCTCGAGTCTGTCGGCAGATTTTTACAGGAGCCGATTATTTCAATGAATTTGCACGCGGTCTCGTGTATAGATAAAAGACTTTAAGACAAGACTTTACAATGTCCTAACAGAGCAGGAGAGGGAATATTTTTGCCGTTCTGCATTTAGCGTGCCTTTTTTCAATAATCATTGGCCTGTAAAAAAGTCCATTAAATAACCTATGATTCATGATTACTACGCGGTGACCATATGTCTGGCCATATGCTGCTGCAGAGGCGTCTGAGAAAAGATGTATAGGGCTGACACTAGCTGCCTACAAAAGTTTTCATCTGATCCTGAAATGATGTCCGTGGGGGTCACAGAAACTAAATTCCATGATGAATCTCGGTGCTCATAGAACACTGCTGATTATAGCATTTTATATAAAGGCCAACTCAACCCAAAAATGACTGTTGGGATTCTTAAAGGAAAAATACAATGAGTTTTGGTGAATGCAATTAAATATTTTTTGTTTTATGTCTAGAAGTATAAAAATTGCTGTTTTATATGAGATTTTTTTTAACCAGTTGTGGACACTGGGCGTCAGCCCTCAAAATTTCCACTCGCCTGCTGACATTAGGTGAGTGGGAATAAGCTGAGGGCGAGTGTGGAGCCGCTTTGGAATGAGGGGGGGGGGGGGGGAAGGATGCCGCAGGCAGACGGGGTTGAGCGGGAGCCGATTTTAATGGCAGTCTTCGCCACCTGTCATTCTCTTAGCAGGGCCTGGCATACAGCCGGAGTCGGCAAAAAACTAGATGAGGTGGGGGCGGGGCTGCCAAAGTTTACTTTTCCTATTAACAAGCTGGTGATTGGTTGCTCAGACCGCCTAGCAACCAATCACCAGCTTGTTAATAGCAAAAGTTAACTTTGCCAGCTCCCGCTCCCCTGTCCAGTGCTGTGCTCTGCTGTAAATCTCTCTGCATCCTAAATCAGTGCAAGTGTCATTCATTGGTTTTTTAAAAAAAATAATACTATATTTAATATAGTATTAAAATATTCACTTAACAAGACAGTAATGATGTGTACAGTGCCCATAGTAGCCAATCATATTTTATCCTTATTTTATTTATCACAGTCAGATCAATAAAATATGCTTTATGTTAATATTGTTAAAGTTGTTGTTGTTAATAATTATTTTTGTAACTTAATTCTGTATAAAACATTTAACAGTGTAATTTCATGAGGGCATGTTTAGGGACGGAGTTAGGGGAGGGGCAGGGTAGGGATTGGGTTGCGCAACTGGTGGCGAGTAACTCCTAAGGCCTGGCTAGTAGCTCAGGACTTTAAATTTTGAGCCCTGGTACTTACATATGCTCTATCCTTCTGCCTTGCTGTGACTCCTCTCCTCGCACTTTTTGGCAATTACAATCTGTCAAAATTAAAGAGGGAGCTTTGGTGCAAGGGCAAAGAGGTGCTCAGCCTCGTGCGGTGCCAGAGTAATTTGATTACTTTTTTTACTACTACTGAGCCTCTTGCAGGCAGCCTATGGAAAGTAAATGGGTATGCATCAACTGTATGGACTCACCTGCACAGCTGAGTTTGACAGGTACACCGAGTGAATGCACAGCCACCAACACAGAGACTGTGTGTCCAAGTCCATGCACCCATTCCTACCGGCACCTCAAACTCAGCTGTGCCGCAGAGACCATACAGGCAATGCGTACCCATTCATTTTCTTTGGGCTGCCTAGGCAGCTAAACAATAGTAAAAAAAAATAAAACAAACAAATAACTCTAGCCACCCATGTGAATGAGCCCTAAATATAGAACCTGTAGAATCTGAGATACATAGATACAAAGAAACATTGTTACCTTTGCATCTACAGGTGTTCATTTATCTGAAGATCAAAGAGAAGAAGTCTGATCTGCATATGATATCAGTTAAAGCAACCTAACAAGTAAAAAAAAAAAGAACATTACATCTGTCCTAATTATCTCCTTTGTCTCCTTCTCTCTTGAACTGTTATTTTCCTGCTGATTTATTTTTTTATTTTTTTCTATTTTTCTAACTATTATTATTTAAAGGCTCACCTTTGGTCACCTTTTTTTTATTCTAAATTCCAGCTCCCTTATGTACCAATATAGCATTAATGTACTTATTTTGCAAATATAAAACAGCTTTCCATTAACTCTACACCTGCTTACCTCACTCTGTTCATGGCTGTGTAAACACACTGCTCCATTACTTCTGCCTTACTTCCTGGTCAGACTTTAGGTCATGACACAGGAAGGAGTAGACCCTGCATCATCTACCCTCAGCTGGTCACCTCCTTCCTGTGTCATGACCTAAAGTCTGTCCGGGAAGTAAGGCAGAAGTAATGGAGCAGTGTGTTTAAACAGCTATGAAGAGAGTGAGGTAAACCGGTGTAGAATGAATGGAAAGCTGTTTTATTTTTGCAAAATAAGTACATTAATGCTATATTGGTACATCGGGGAGCTGGAATTTAGAAAAAAAGTGAACTTAGCCTTTAAACTTTTTAAAAACATTTTTATTTGTTTTATTAATTAACACGTTAACATTTAAAAAATGCAGAATTGAAAGTAAAAAAAAGCCTTTATATATATATTTTTATGAACATCGGTAAAACATGATATTTATGTTATAAGTGAAGCCTGGTTGGCTGGGTTGACCCATGGCTTTTTGGATACTCCAGCAGAAAGATTTTTCTGTCATAATTTTCTGACTGTTCCCATCCACCTGAGTGTTTTGGTTGCTCTCGCCCACTTGTGTGGTCCATCTGCTCCTGTTAAATTCTTCTTCATAACATAAAAATAAAAATATACACAAAACCTATCAAGAAGTGTTGGAGCACCTTATAATGGCCCGAGCAGGTGTACAGACCTGGGAACCCAGCACAGAGATCTCACTAATAGTTTCTGTTTGAGTCTACAAACTATGGTATGTAGGGATGAGCCGAACACCCCCCTGTTCGGTTCGCACCAGAACATGCGAACAGGAAAAAAGTTCGTTCGAACATGCGAACACCGTTAAAGTCTATGGGACACGAACATGAATAATCAAAAGTGCTAATTTTCAAGGCTTATATGCAAGTTATTGTCATAAAAAGTGTTTGGGGACCTGGGTCCTGCCTCAGGGGACATGGATCAATGCAAAAAAAAGTTTTAAAAACGGCCGTTTTTTCAGGAGCAGTGATTTTAATAATGCTTAAAGTCAAACAATAAAAGTGTAATATCCCTTTAAATTTCGTACCTGGGGGGTGTCTATAGTGTGCCTGTAAAGGGGCGCATGTTTCCTGTGTTTAGAACAGTCTGACAGCAAAATGACATTTTGAAGGAAAAAACTCATTTAAAACTACCCGCGGCTATTGCATTGCCGACAATACACATAGAAGTTCATTGATAAAAACGGCATGGGAATTCCCCAAAGGGGAACCCCGAACCAAAATTAAAAAAAAAATGACGTGGGGGTCCCCCTAAATTCCATACCAGGCCCTTCAGGTCTGGTATGGATATTAAGGGGAACCCCGGCCAAAATTTTAAAAAAAAATGACGTGGGGTTCCCCCTAAATTCCATACCAGACCCTTCAGGTCTGGTATGGATTTTAAGGGGAACCCCGCGCCAAAAAAAAAAAAAAAACGGCGTGGGGTCCCCCCAAAAATCCATACCAGACCCTTATCCGAGCACGCAACCTGGCAGGCCGCAGGAAAAGAGGGGGGGACGAGAGTGCGGCCCCCCCTCCCTCCTGAACCGTACCAGGCCACATGCCCTCAACATTGGGAGGGTGCTTTGGGGTAGCCCCCCAAAACACCTTGTCCCCATGTTGATGAGGACAAGGGCCTCATCCCCACAACCCTGGCCGGTGGTTGTGGGGGTCTGCGGGCGGGGGGCTTATCGGAATCTGGAAGCCCCCTTTAACAAGGTGACCCCCAGATCCCGGCCCCCCCCCTGTGTGAAATGGTAAGGGGGTACATAAATACCCCTACCATTTCACGAAAAAAGTGTCAAAAATGTTAAAAATGACAAGAGACAGTTTTTGACAATTCCTTTATTTAAATGCTTCTTCTTTCTTCTATCTTGCTTCATCTTCTGGTTCTTCTGGCTCTTCTGGTTCTTCTGGTTCTTCCTCCGGCGTTCTCGTCCAGCATCTCCTCCGCGGCGTCTTCTGTCTTCTTCTCCTCGGGCCGCTCCGCACCCATGGCATGGGGGGGAGGCTCCCGCTCTTCTCTTCTTCTTTTCTTCTTTTCTTCTTTTCTTCTCTTCTTCTCTTCTTCTTCATTTTCTTCTCCGGGCCGCTCCGCAATCCATGCTGGCATGGAGGGAGGCTCCCGCTGTGTGACGGCGCTCCTCGTCTGACAGTTCTTAAATAACGGGGGGGGGGGGCACCCGGTGACCCCGCCCCCCTCTGACGCACGGTGACTTGACGGGACTTCCCTGTGACGTCACGGGGAATGCCACAGGGAAGTCCCGTCAAGTCACCGTGCGTCAGAGGGGGGCGGGGTCACCGGGTGGCCCCGCCCCCCCGTTATTTAAGAACTGTCAGACGAGGAGCGCCGTCACACAGCGGGAGCCTCCCTCCATGTCAGCATGGATTGCGGAGCGGCCCGGAGAAGAAAATGAAGAAGAAGAGAAGAAGAGAAGAAAAGAAGAAAAGAAGAAAAGAAGAAGAGAAGAGCGGGAGCCTCCCCCCCATGCCATGGGTGCGGAGCGGCCCGAGGAGAAGAAGACAGAAGACGCCGCGGAGGAGATGCTGGACGAGAACGCCGGAGGAAGAACCAGAAGAACCAGAAGAGCCAGAAGAACCAGAAGATGAAGCAAGATAGAAGAAAGAAGAAGCATTTAAATAAAGGAATTGTCAAAAACTGTCTCTTGTCATTTTTAACATTTTTGACACTTTTTTCGTGAAATGGTAGGGGTACTTATGTACCCCCTTACCATTTCACACAGGGGGGGGGCCGGGATCTGGGGGTCACCTTGTTAAAGGGGGCTTCCAGATTCCGATAAGCCCCCCGCCCGCAGACCCCCACAACCACCGGCCAGGGTTGTGGGGATGAGGCCCTTGTCCTCATCAACATGGGGACAAGGTGTTTTGGGGGGCTACCCCAAAGCACCCTCCCAATGTTGAGGGCATGTGGCCTGGTACGGTTCAGGAGGGAGGGGGGTCCGCACTCTTGTCCCCCCCTCTTTTCCTGCGGCCTGCCAGGTTGCGTGCTCGGATAAGGGTCTGGTATGGATTTTTGGGGGGACCCCACGCCGTTTTTTTTTTTTTTTTTGGCGCGGGGTTCCCCTTAAAATCCATACCAGACCTGAAGGGTCTGGTATGGAATTTAGGGGGAACCCCACGTCATTTTTTTTTTTAAATTTTGGCTGGGGTTCCCCTTAATATCCATACCAGACCTGAAGGGCCTGGTATGGAATTTAGGGGGACCCCCACGTCATTTTTTTTTTTAATTTTGGTTCGGGGTTCCCCTTTGGGGAATTCCCATGCCGTTTTTATCAATGAACTTCTATGTGTATTGTCGGCAATGCAATAGCCGCGGGTAGTTTTAAATGAGTTTTTTCCTTCAAAATGTCATTTTGCTGTCAGACTGTTCTAAACACAGGAAACATGCGCCCCTTTACAGGCATACTATAGACACCCCCCAGGTACGAAATTTAAAGGGATATTACACTTTTATTGATTTACTTTAAGTATTATTAAAATCACTGCTCCTGAAAAAACGGCCAATTTTAAAACTTTTTTTTGCATTGATCCATGTCCCCTGGGGCAGGACCCAGGTCCCCAAACACTTTTTATGACAATAACTTGCATATTAGCCTTTAAAATTAGCACTTTTGATTTCTCCCATAGACTTTTAAAGGGTGTTCCGCGGCATTCGAATTTGCCGCGAACACCCCAAATTGTTCGCTGTTCGGTGAACTTGCGAACAGCCAATGTTCGAGTCGAACATGAGTTCGACTCGAACTCGAAGCTCATCCCTAATGGTATGTATATTCGAAAATTGATCAATCCTGATGTACTGATGGCTTATCTCATTTCTTAAGGGCCCTAAAATGTCAGGACAGTACAGATACCCCCCAAACGACCTCTTTTTGGAAAGTAGACAGTCCAAGGTATTTAGTAAGAAGCAAGTTTTTTGAAGCTGTAATTTTTTTTGTCACGATTTTTCGGGAAATAAAGAAATTAAATAAAATGTGTTTGTTTTTTCACAATTTTTTTCTACATAATGTCACCAGTACAGTACAGTGTCATCATATGACTGGTGTGGCATGTGCAGTGATCAGGGATACTGACTGGTGACATTATGTAAAAAACAAATTACTAAATAATTATTTTTTTTTTAATTTTCTTAAACATTTTTTATGTTTTCTTTTTTTTACAATATGTTTTACATACTCTCATCAGAGTAGTTCAGAGGCAAAGAAGAAAAAAGAGAGCGCACCAGCCTAGTGCATTATCCTTGACAGGTTTATTTAATTAAAAACAAGATAAAAACTACTCACAAAGGTCGAAGAGAACAATCGCATAGTAATCGCACAGAGGCAATTATTCCAGTGGTAGCAGTTTTCCAGGTCCCAGGAAGGAGGCATACGGACTACTGCTGGCTAACGCGTTTCGAAGGTTACCCTTCTTCATCAGAGCCTTAGTAGTGTTGATCTCATGCTGGCCTCTTATACACATGTCAAACTAAAACAGACTAATCAGATTGGTTCTAGAGCTCCTCCCTTAATTGATGGGCGGTCCTCTAGGGAGGGTGGATCTTGGCTCGGTTATCATTATTGAAGGGCCATAATATATTGATTCATTAATTTATTAAATTTATTAAATTTATTTGATTAGTTGGTTCGCTTCCATTTCCATTGATATTATTATTGTTAATTAAATTTATCTAGCCCATAGCAAGTAAGCAGAAAGGGTCATGCCAATATTTATCTATAAACAGGTCAAAGGCATCCCAGAGAATCTGCTCATCTTCCCTCACAACCATATATCACACAGATAATAGAGAGCAATGTACAGTATTCGGGGATTTTAAAAGTTTGAACTAAGAGTGTACCTTATTGTATGCAGATCCGATGGCATCTCCTCTGCTTGAGTGTGTTGTCTCTATAGGAGCTGTGTCTGTGTGAGCCATCGAGCTACCATTGCTGACAAGTCCTGACTATTCGCACATTCCTATGCCCTGTGGGACCGGGTGGAACGCACGCCGCTACTTTACTTCCGGGTTGCGGTCCACAGGGCGGAAGTGCGGTCGTGATGTCACATCCCGTGCGCCCTTCGGCGCCTGGGATGTGACTCAATAAGGTAAACAGTGGCCTCCATTTTGCCATGGGCGCACATAGAGGCCAAAGTCAGACAGATATCGTCTGACTTCAGGCTAGAAAGAGAGGGGCTGATTAGAGTGAAGACATATATACAATAAATAACCATAATATGTAGTAATATGTAATAATGATAGGGGAATTTGAAAGAAGCCAGGGGCGGAGAGTTGTTAAGAAATCTGGTCTGGGATAGTAGCTAGAGGTGGCAATGCTCAGAACATGTGTACTTAGAAGCCAGCAGGAGACACACTAAAATTTATATTAAAAAGTAGTAAAATACATACAATATACATTCTATACAAATATATATATACATATATAGAAAGTAGAAACCTTATACACATCTATCTCATATACATATATGTGCATACAGTGATTATTTAAAAAACAATCCGTATATAAGTACAAAGATCTGTGTACTTTGTCAGTGTAATATAAAAAGAGAGAGGGGGAGGGGAAGGGAGGGGGGGGGGGGGGGGGGGGGGGAGGGTTCTTAGTTGTTAAGCCTCATAAAAACATTCATACAGTGGTTTTATACATTATTGCAGATAACCCAGAGGTTATTGGGTAGACATCGACGAACGAGATATTGCAAAAATTATTATGTATATATAAAAATAAAAATACAAACAAAGATAAAAATACAAATAAAAACAAAAATATGTAATAAATATATAAAATATATTGCATAAAATGATTGAATGCAATATAATATTGAATGTTTAGTGAAAGATGGAGATAACCCACACTTAGAAAGATAAAGGGTCGGTCGATACGAATGAATATTAATATAGTAAATATTATATTATATTAGATTAAATAGAGTCACTGCCTATAGACCTCATATACATACAGCCCATAGATATACATGTATGTACACAGATGTACACATATATAGCACCCCATAGAGGACCCATATATGCTATGATCTAGTCATAGGTTACATATATATTTCTCTATTTTCATTCTTATTCTCATTTATATTTCCATTTTCATTGCCATCTCCATTGTCCCTTATATTTAAAATATAAAATCTAAAAGAATATCTTGGACAATGAAAGTGTAGCAATGATGCCTTAAAATCTCTACGAGAAAAGTAATATATAGGGCCAGGTAATCTATTGAATACGCATAAAATAAAATAAAATAAAAGTTAATTAGTCGATCAATTAGTACATTAGTGGATGCCAACAGCTAAAAATTACTACAAATTAATAATTGGTTGTGTGATTAAAAGATAAGCCTTCCACAATACTTGATGCCGATATTATACTATTTTATGTACTTCTGGGTCCTCATTTAGGCCTCCTGGAGCGAGACTACCGAGGGTAAAGATCCAGAAGGCTTCTCTTTTGCAAAGCCTCTGGTGTCTTCTCCCTGTATCCAGCTCTCTTCCAATCGACTCAATCCCAAAAACTTTCATGCCTGCGGGATCCCCTTGGTGAACTTCTACAAAGTGTCGAGGGACTGGGTATTTATCTCTTAAATTTATGATACCGCATTTGTGTTCACCAATTCTAACTCGCATTGGGCGTTGTGTGCGGCCTACGTATAGACGCCCACATGGACATATTATACCGTATACCACATACTCTGTTCCACAGTTGATAAATTGCTTAATTGGGTGAATTCTCCCGTCTCTCCCTACTACCGTTTTTTTCCTATGCCACATGTACATGCATGTGCCACAGTTCTTAATACCGCATTTGTAGCAACCTTTTTGATCAAAAATTGTTGCCCAACTATTAGTTGGTTTGCTGGTACATGTTTTTACCCTGCTTGGGGCTACCAGGCTCCTAAGATCTCGGGGTTTCCGGAAAACTATATTAGGGTGGTCGGGGAGTGTCTTACCCAAAACTGGGTCATGTTTCAGAATATTCCAATTCTTTCTGATAACACTCTGGATTTCGAACGCTTTGCTTGTATATTGGGTAGAGAAGCAGGCCTGTTGAATGTCTGGGGTAGTCTGGTGTCGGGATTTTATGTTGTTCGAATCACTACTAGGTGGATCATCGTAGAGGGCCAGATACTTAGAGAAGGCTGATTCTATATGGTTGGCTTCATAACCTTTCTCACTGAACTTCTGCATAAGAAGTTTACTCTGTTCTAGATAATCATCTTTCTTGGTACACGTCCTTCTGAGGCGGCAAAATTGGCCAAAGGGGACATTCTGTATCCACCTGGGGTGGTGGTTACTTTTAGCATGTAAATATGAATTGCCCCCGCTGGGTTTAAAATGAGTTTTGGAAAAGATGTTACCATCTTGATCACTCTGTAACTCCAAATCTAGAAAGACTAAACATTTTTCATCTAGAACATGAGTAAATTCTATTCCAAATGGGTTGTTTTTGCAATGTTCTAAGAAGCTCTGGAGACTTTGATCCGACCCATCCCAGATGATCAAGATGTCATCAATGTATCTCGCATATAGGACCAGGTTTGCCCCAAAGGGATTATTCTTCCATATGAAGTGTTCTTCCCAGAATCCCATAAAAATATTCGCATAGCTAGGGGCAAACCTGGCTCCCATGGCTGTACCTTTTATTTGCAAATAGTGATCACCTAAGAAGGAAAAGTAATTGTGTGTAAGGGAGAATTCCACACAATCCAATAAGAATTTGGCCTGCCGAGGATTCATCCTGTCATCCTTTAGTAAAAAATGGTTAATGGCTCTTAAGCCAAATGTATGGTTTATTGATGTGTATAATGAGGCTACATCCAAAGAAAGCCATCTATAGCCAGGTAGCCATTTGTAGTTTGACAGTATCTCCAGCACATGGCCAGAGTCTTTGACAAAGGATGGCAACTCGACCATTGTCTATTGTATAGAAAAAGGTACTCGTTTTTGGTGAGGACCTCTTTGGATAACCTTTTTCTATACAATAGACATGCTGCCACTCCGCATTTCTATCACATACCGAAGGTACATAAAAGTCTCTCAAATCCTCCAGGTAGACCTATAATATCTGGGATTGACAGCCTCTCTAGCAACTTGGGGTGCTATATTGACCACTTCCTGCAGGACATAGTGGTCGAGTTGCCATCCTTTGTCAAAGACTCTGGCCATGTGCTGGAGATACTGTCAAACTACAAATGGCTACCTGGCTATAGATGGCTTTCTTTGGATGTAGCCTCATTATACACATCAATAAACCATACATTTGGCTTAAGAGCCATTAACCATTTTTTACTAAAGGATGACAGGATGAATCCTCGGCAGGCCAAATTCTTATTGGATTGTGTGGAATTCTCCCTTACACACAATTACTTTTCCTTCTTAGGTGATCACTATTTGCAAATAAAAGGTACAGCCATGGGAGCCAGGTTTGCCCCTAGCTATGCGAATATTTTTATGGGATTCTGGGAAGAACACTTCATATGGAAGAATAATCCCTTTGGGGCAAACCTGGTCCTATATGCGAGATACATTGATGACATCTTGATCATCTGGGATGGGTCGGATCAAAGTCTCCAGAGCTTCTTAGAACATTGCAAAAACAACCCATTTGGAATAGAATTTACTCATGTTCTAGATGAAAAATGTTTAGTCTTTCTAGATTTGGAGTTACAGAGTGATCAAGATGGTAACATCTTTTCCAAAACTCATTTTAAACCCAGCGGGGGCAATTCATATTTACATGCTAAAAGTAACCACCACCCCAGGTGGATACAGAATGTCCCCTTTGGCCAATTTTGCCGCCTCAGAAGGACGTGTACCAAGAAAGATGATTATCTAGAACAGAGTAAACTTCTTATGCAGAAGTTCAGTGAGAAAGGTTATGAAGCCAACCATATAGAATCAGCCTTCTCTAAGTATCTGGCCCTCTACGATGATCCACCTAGTAGTGATTCGAACAACATAAAATCCCGACACCAGACTACCCCAGACATTCAACAGGCCTGCTTCTCTACCCAATATACAAGCAAAGCGTTCGAAATCCAGAGTGTTATCAGAAAGAATTGGAATATTCTGAAACATGACCCAGTTTTGGGTAAGACACTCCCCGACCACCCTAATATAGTTTTCCGGAAACCCCGAGATCTTAGGAGCCTGGTAGCCCCAAGCAGGGTAAAAACATGTACCAGCAAACCAACTAATAGTTGGGCAACAATTTTTGATCAAAAAGGTTGCTACAAATGCGGTATTAAGAACTGTGGCACATGCATGTACATGTGGCATAGGAAAAAAACGGTAGTAGGGAGAGACGGGAGAATTCACCCAATTAAGCAATTTATCAACTGTGGAACAGAGTATGTGGTATACGGTATAATATGTCCATGTGGGCGTCTATACGTAGGCCGCACACAACGCCCAATGCGAGTTAGAATTGGTGAACACAAATGCGGTATCATAAATTTAAGAGATAAATACCCAGTCCCTCGACACTTTGTAGAAGTTCACCAAGGGGATCCCGCAGGCATGAAAGTTTTTGGGATTGAGTCGATTGGAAGAGAGCTGGATACAGGGAGAAGACACCAGAGGCTTTGCAAAAGAGAAGCCTTCTGGATCTTTACCCTCGGTAGTCTCGCTCCAGGAGGCCTAAATGAGGACCCAGAAGTACATAAAATAGTATAATATCGGCATCAAGTATTGTGGAAGGCTTATCTTTTAATCACACAACCA